>NC_072853.1:156679704-156981986 GCF_028858705.1 Grus americana
TACAAAGTATCCAGGCATGGTGGGTTGACCTTGACTGGATGCCAGGTGCCCATCAAGCCGCTCTATCTCTCCCTTCTTCAGCAGGACAGGGTGGGAAGAAAAATAAGATGGAAAAAAAAATCGTGGGTCAAGATAAAGGCAGTTTAATAAAGCAAAAGCAAAGTTCACGCACAGAAGCAAAGGAAAACAAAAGATTTATTCTCCACTGCCCATCAGCAGGTGATGTCCAGCCACTTCCCAGGAAGCAGGGCTTCAGTACACATAGTGATTGCTCCGAAAGACAAGCATTGTAATAATGAATGGCCCCCCGCTTCCTCTTTTCTCTCAGATTTTATTGCTGAGCAGACATCATGTGGTATGGAATATCCCTTTGGTCAGCTGGGGTCAGCTGTCCTGGCTGTGTCCCCTCCCAAGATTTTGTGCACCCCCAGCCCCTGGAGGAGAGGAATGGAGAGACAGCCTTGGTGCTGTGGCAGCGCTGCTCAGCAGTGGCCAAAACTCTGGTGTGTTATCAACACCTTGCTAGCTACCAATACAGAGCACAGCGCTGTGAGGGCTGCTATGGGGAACATTAACTGAATCTCAGCCAGACCCAATACACCAGGGCAATTCTTCATTCAGGACTTGTATCTGAAAGGTTACTCGTTTCTCTCATTGATGGCAATAGAGTTGCTTCACCACTACAGAATTTCAGCTGTGTGCTGTTGTGATAGGATGGAAACAACACTATTTATGCAATGGTAAAAATGGAGTTATGCAGAAATAATCAACCTCTCATTAATGAAGGAAACCTGTTTGCATACAAGACAGTTTTTAAAAGGCCATGTAAAAGGAGGTTAGATTTGCTTGCAAGGAAGTAGTACATAAAATCACCACGGAGGGTCCAGTGCTTGCTTTTCGTTACAGTGCAGGGCTGAGTTCCGATGCAAACTCCTGACCAGCGCACTTTGGATTCCAGGACATCACGGTACCCTGCTGTTGTTTTGATGGAAAAGAAGGAGCGATGAAACAAACTGGGCATTTCAGTCTCTGCTCTACCTCAACTTAAAACATAAGATGCTGTGAGTGTTGTTCTGTTGTACACTGATCAATGTGATTGTAGCTTTGAAGCTGGCTGTACATCATGCAGCAAAGATATCTTTGATTAATCCCCTCCTGGTTAGTTTAAGTGATAGAAAGCCCCCTGAGGACTTAGGCTTGCTCTCCTTCTTTGCAGAGATCAGAGACAAATAGTTTCTTCCTGTGTTATTCTTGTCTTGTGTAAAGAGGATTTGTACAAGGAAGTCCCTGGTGTAAACAGTATTGAAAAATTGTTCTAAAGGATTAAAGCTTCTCTAACGATCTGACCCAGGGAGTGTGTCTTCTAGCAGCCTGCACTGATGTACTGAGGTTTGGGCTTCAAGTAATGAGGCAATGCACTAGACATAACGATTTGAGAAGATGTGAAAGACAGAAGCCTCACCCATCAGTATAGTTATTAGAATAAATATTAGTGACAATCCTTCCTGCTTAAAGGGAGGTAACTTTGCCTGATATACACACAAGAGCACACTAGCGTAGCATCTACCTTTTTGCCTCTTTATATGCCTTGAGAATAAAAGCAGGTGAGTACTAGGGAAACAGAGTGAGGATTAAATGCTATAGCTCTACTGAATTCTCAGACTCTTCCTGTACTGTTACTTTAAGGCTGAAAGGGACACTTTTTTTTTTCCTATATCAGAATGTTGTCCAATGTCACTTCTAATTCAATAAACAGAAATGTCTGTATGACTGTCAAAAAAATCTCTGCAGCTCACTGACCTTTCAACAACTTTATCCAATACGAATTTGTTTTCTTTTTAGACACTGCCAAAAAAGACCAACTTTTGCACCTCAAGTAGAACTTCGGTGAGGAGTGCATGTTTAGAGCATCTTTCAAATTCGTTGCCTGTCTCTTACCAAATGTGCGTTTATTAGGTTTACTGTTAGTCAAGAGCCTAAGGAAAAGGTAGAACTATTCCATTTAATGGGCAGAATTCTTGTATAAACATCCTGCCCATTATTTATTTTTGGAAATATAGAAGCCAATGGAGCTGTTGAACTATAAGGTCACACTGGCTTAGAGCAAAATCTCTGTGTCAAGATTTCAGTCTGCCTATAGTTCTTTTCTTGCAGAAGGGAGACTACAGAGGAAAGAAGAGATGTAGACTGAAGGCCAAAACAACACTTGAAAGAATTCTTGCTCTTCCACAGAACAACTCAGGAAGGAGACATAAAAGGACAAGTAAAACAGTTGATGTTCTTCTGTATAAGTTGTGACCCTGGAAAACACTACTGTTTGCACATATATATATATGCACACTGAGATCAAATTAAGATGGCCTGGACAAACTCAAATCTGTTTTTTCAGAGCTTCCTACATCTTGACTAGGCAATTTGGATGTTCTTTATTGGTCCTTATTTGTTGTGTGAATGGGAAGATTCTTTCTTTTCATGAAAATCTGTGAAATATTGACAATTATATGGATCAAAAGTGATGTAGTTTTAAAATTTACCAACCAACATCTGTCATATAAATCAGTGAAGGAACAGATAACATAAGTTATCTTCTTAGTGCACTACCTCTTTAGTCTGGATTAGTCTGAAAGTTGCAGCAAGAAATACAGATACCTGGGTATACATCTGCCCCAGCTCCTGTGAGCATGGCCTCTGGGTCACAGATCCCCTGTGCCTCTCCCGGCATCATTCTCTTCCCATCTCCATGATGCTGGATCTGTGCTACCCTCACCCCTGTCAACTTCTCTTTGCTTTTGCATTGCCTCACCTCTCCACTGCCCTCAACCTCAGTTCATTGCTCAGGTGACACCAGTTCTCACACCAACATCCTATTTGAATGCAATGTAATAAACTGATAAATTCTTAAAGCTGTTACTGAAAGCAGTAATTCCACCTGTCTACCCTCCCCATTTAGCTTATTCCAGTTTAATATCTTGCCAGACTTATAGTCTGTATATGCCTCAAAGCAGTCCTGTTCACAGTCTGCCCATGGATCCTTTGAGAGTCTCCAGCACTCACACTCCTTGCCCAGGTTTTGTACCCTCTTCTCACTAGTGTCCTTCCCATGGACCAGATGTTTCCCGACTCTTTTCCCAGCCCATTCACACCCCTTGCTCTCCCTGATGACCACATTGTCTCCATTTACTTCCTATACCCTGCTTTCACTGCTAGCTGGGTACAAGAGTAAGTGACTTGTTGCTGGCCTGCTGCTGCTGGACTTTCTCACCAGGGTCTTCCAGGTTCCTAGCCAGACAGGAGCAGCAAAATTATTCCACCATAGTGAATCAGAGATGGCTGCAGTATATTTAAATAGAGATTTGTAAAAAACAAGTTCTTTGGCAGATGCAGAGGTGAAACCAGACTAGACAGGATCTTCAGTTAATAAAAATCAGCATAGTTCCATTATTTTACATTTCCAAACTTCCCATCCTTGTGTATAAAACAAGAACATTGCCAACGCAACCCGCATTTCATCAGGGCACTTAAGCATATATTAATCATCTATATTTATTCAGCAAAGTATTCAGCAGATGTTTTACCTTAATTCTCACAGAGGTCAGCATATAAGAGCATATTTAAATGCTTACCATAATAGAATTAGGATGGAGCATCTGGGCCTAAGAAGAAAAGCAGTCTGCTGCACAAAAAAGAAGAAGAAATCTAAAGAGATAAAAATATCAGATTCATTCTTTTACACAACACCTCATCATAACTGAATACCAGAATATCAGACACAGCATGTAATTTTGGTGTATTTTTGTAGATTTGGTGCCTCCTGTAAATTTGTTTTCTTGGATATATTTCTTGGTCAGTTGAAATGGTCCCTATAAAGATTTCAGTTGCCTTTTCCCATCTGTACTTTCCTTTTTTTTTTTTTCCCCATTTAATATATGATCAAGAAAGAGAAAACCAAGAACACAGAAGCACTGAGGAAAGCAATCACAGATTCTCCAGGTACTGCTGAAATAACTCCCTGAAGATGAGGTGTTATGCTTCCTTTCCATTTTTACTTGGCAATCCTCAAAAGCACGTCTGATGGGTGACCTCTCTCGTCCTGTCCTTGTCCTCAAACATTAATTAGTTTATGCTTTGTGACTGACTCCTGCTGACTAGTACCTCTGAAGTTAATCACGTCACTAGGGACATTTGTGTAAGCTTAGGTTCTATGTAATAGCACTAATTATAAAAGGAGATGTAAGGTTATTTGGCTACAGAAGTGTGTTGTTTCGTGAGGTTACAGAAAAACAAGATAAGTTTTCAGATGTCACTGGTGAGAGGAACAAGTCAAATGTGAACTGGCTTCGTGCTGCTCACCGGTTCATTAACACTTCCATTTGTCTGTCTTCACTCTCCTTTCCCTCACCCATGGCAATGTCTTATGGCAATGGTGTTTGTGCTTGTCGAGGGGTGGGGAGCAAGGAGTAAGGCTTTAGTGCAAACTTCTGCAGAAAAGCTTAGTGCAAGGAAGGAGGAATGCAGGAGGACAGGTTTCTTGAGATTATTTTTACAGTAATAGAGGAATCTATCTCCTTTTTTTGCATTTATCCTTTGGTAGTGCCATCACCTCACTATGGGGGTGCTCTGTACTCTTTTGAAGTGAAATTATACCCTGAACAGCTCCTGAAGATGAATTTTTGTACTTGGATTTCACTTAGGAATTTTGGCATTTAAAATGTTGGTTTCCATTGCCCTGATCCTGAAAGGTAGTGTGAGGTCAACTTTTGGCCAAAAGCCACAGTTTGGGCCACTGAAACCAATGGGAGTTCTTAGAAAGTTGCACTGGTCATTCCAGCAGTAAAGCACAGTATTTGTCTCTGCTATATGGCTCTGAAGTGATCTTCAGTTAGGTTAGTGGTACAAATATAGATGAACTGAGAAGCAGTTTGAAACTTTACCTACGACACTCACTGCATCCTTCTCACTTTGTGTTTACACCAGGAAACTGGAAAACAAGACCACTAGAAAGCAAAAGTATTAACCACTGATTTGAAAAGAGGAATGGTATGGAATTTTACCAAGTGCCCAGTGGATTTCAGATTAGAAATGATGATATTTCTTCTTAAGTAAAGAAAAAAATACTAACATAGAAACTGAAATTATGTCTAAAATTATTGGATGATTCTCTGATGTCTCAGGATAGGACAGGACAGGACAGGATAGGATATCTGCATTTTATAATTTATATAATACGCCACTGGAAGCGTGTAAGTGCCAGAAAATATGCCCTGACCATGAAACTCATTGCCAAGGTGGCTAAAGGTACGTGCTGAAACCAGAATAATTCTGACCCTCGTAGCACACCTCCTGCAGTAGGTGTGGATATCAGAACAGCTGTTTCAACAGCTAACGCTCCCCACGAATGATAGCATGAAGACTTATACCAATGTCAATCATTTCTCCTGATGCTAAAGCATTCCTCCTGATGCTAGATCTTAAGTGCACGAGAGAGAACCTCACTTATGCTGCCCTATCAAGTACAGGAAACCAAAAATGTCTTCATTTGCAAAATGCTGCTGGCATAATCCAAGCCTGCCAGAGATCCACTCGCAGTACTGCAGCCAGCAGCAGGCTGCGAGACTGATATGTTCTTCAAAGTTTCAATCACCTAACGTGTGAAATTACAGCATTTCATCCGTATGTTCTTGTTGCACACATTTTAAAGGGACAGTTAAGCAATTTAAATCAGGGACAGTACTGATCACATAATTATACCTAAATATTTTCTGAATATGTGCAGTAAAAATGTGATTTCTGTCTAGGAGACTGGTTGACTTAGCACTTCCTCCAGCAAGCTTGTTTGAATTCAGAGCAGTCTGAATTTCTTGGAAACTGCCATGCTTCAATATGCTGTTATTTAGTCTAAGTAAAATACATCAAAAATTTAATTCCAATGTGGTCCAAAACTACCATCACAACTAGGAGTTGTACATGCATTTTTTGTCAGTGTTAATGAGGAGAGCAAGGATCTTCAATCCTTCCCATGATACAGAGGTCATGCAGATTATGTTTCTCAAAGCAGGGTGCTTTGAGAAACCCAGCACTGCCACTATTCTGCTGCATGAATCTGGTAGATAGAAGATTCGTGATAAGATGGGACCCAATCTGATAGCCACCATTAAAGTCATTATTTGGTTTTCCATCTATTTTAAAAATAATTTTCTTTAAGTTAGTAATTTTGTTACTATCTGTATAGAATCAAGTGAAACGATAGGTTTGAGTTAACAACTGGGGTAATACATGAGGGGTTTTTTTCTTTGAATTGGCTAAAAGCTACATACTCTTTTCCAGGATCTACCTAAGTAGATCTAACAAAATAAATAATTATTTTTTAATCTGCTTGGAAGAACTTTCTTGTATTTTATGCATTTGTTCCTTAATTTGATTCTTAAAATTTTCTTTGTGGAAAATTATTTTTTGATGGATTTGACTTTCCTGTTGCTTTGCTTTTTTATTTGTTTTTTTTGCCCAGTCCTTCCACTTCTGTTCTCTTTAGAGTGTACAACCTCTACTGTGCAGGCTTCTGAAGGAGCCATCTGGTTGGAGGGAAAGGGATGATGGCCAAAGATTAGGAGGAAACTACTTCTCTTAGGAAAGTGCTCCTCTTACCATAAAGGTTTTGTTTTTTTTTTTACTCTAAAGTTCTAGCTTTACAGATCAGGGTCAGTCAAGGAAGATCTGGAACAATCAGGAATTTACATTAGATGTAAGAAATGAAACCAATTGAATATCTTGTTCAAATATCTTGGAAACAAAAAATTCTAAGTCTTTGGGTTTTTTCTCCACACACACACGCACGCGCGCGCGCACACACACACCCCCCCTGGCCTGGTCTGAATTCTAAGTGTCTTTTACTCATCTGGACAAGTAAACAATGTATTGGAAGAGGTCTGTTTAATATAGTCCTCTTTACATGAAGCATAAGACCATGAGAATGACTACAACGGTGAGCCCAAAGCTCCACGTACGCCTGCACACTGGTTTTAGGGTCTAAGTTGTTTCCATCATAAATATCCAAGAAATCAGTCCCCTGAATGTTTTTTATGTGAACACAGATAGCCCTGAAACTTTCTATGAACACCTGAAAATAAGATACTAAAGATGTCTTCAGAGGAAATAAACTCGGGGTTTGTGTCTCTGCTGTGCATTGCTTGTTTGGTTGTTTCCCTTTGCTATTTTACATTGTAAAGCTCTGTCTTGTAATCCCTGCCAAATTCTGGATCTAGATTTTCCTGTTGTATTAAATAGTCATTAAAACCCATGCAAAGGGAATGCAAAGAATAGCCATGCAGACTTGCATTCCAGAGGCAAGGTGGCAGTCTGGTCCAGAACGATTATCATCATGAAAGACAAAAAGGAGGCCTGTTGAAATATCCTGTTTGATCTATCCTTTGTTAACACCAGCTTTGTTTTCCTGGATATTTAATAAACACTCATTTAATGCAAGAGTCATAACCTGAAATTCTTATCCTAACACATAGTTCATGAGCCAGATCTGGCCCACAAACTATTTCTTCCAGTCCCAGGAAATGCTGTATAGTCACTTAGACTGAGTACACTGATGTTAAGGGTATATGAAGTGTTGCATGGGAGTGAAGACCACATATAGACAGACCCAAGTCAGGGCTGGTCGGGTTTATTAGATCACATGCAATACAGAGAAAGTATGGATCTACCTGATCCTGCCCAGAACAGCTAGCTTGGGAAAAAAAGTACACTAAGTTTAGCCCTGGGCAAGTATTGGAAGCTGAGATTTTTAATTCCTGTTTGCTCATTCCTCTTCTGATTCTTTATTAAAATGATACTCTCTTAAAAGTATATGGGTACTGCAAAACAATTATGTCATTACTGCTACGGGTAATAACATTTAAAAATGGTGCAAGGCCAAAACATATCTTTAGCAAATTTTATCAAACTTTTTGAACATGACCATTTGAAGTTAAACTGGAACATAAGGTTTATAGTCGTGAACCTGCTAATAGATGAAAGAAAGAAATCTTAGAAGTTTGAAATTCATTGCCAGAATGTAATTGCTTGTACCTCCAATTTGAAAATGTTTCAGGGGTTGTTGTTGGTTGTGGTTTTTTTCAGCAGTGCTGTCCTGACATCATCCCGCTACCTTTATCAAGAGCTGCCACATCCTCACTAGACTTGGCCAAACCCATGTGCATACAACAGAATGAAGGTGAGCTGGGCAAGCAGCATGAAGTTTGATCCTCGTACTTGATCCTCAGCCCAATTTTCATGTTCCCAAGTTACATCAGCTTCCTTCTATATGACAGCACATACATTTCTTGTCATCAACATTATATTAGAAGGAGCAGCACATTTAAACCTAGGAGCTACATAAATGGCAAAAATGTAAGAGACAAGCTTCATCAGTGCAGTCTTCATACTGTCATCCAGGCATGTAAATGTCCAAATATCCATTGTCTATATGGATTCCTCCAAAGTTTTCGATATGGTTTTCCACACAGCCACCTCCTAGAGAAAGTGGTGTGTTATGGTCTAGACAAGTGGTCCGTGCGGTGGGTGGGGAACTGGCTGACAGGCCACACTCAGAGGGTGGTGGTAAATAGATCTTATTCGAACTGGCAACCTGTCACAAGTGGGATCAATATTGGGCCCAAGCTGTTTAATATCTTTGTAAGTGAGCTGGATGGTGGGATCAAGTGCACCCTGATGAAGTTTGCAGATGATACCAAACCAAGTGGGGAAGTAGATGCTTCAGAAGGGAGAGCCACCCTGCAGGAAGACCTGGATAGGCTGGAAGAGTGGGCTAACAAGAACCTTATGAAGTTCAACAAGGACAAGTGTAAGGTCTTGCACCTGGGAAAACATAATCCAGGAGTGCAGCACAGACTGGGCTCCACCTGGCTGGAGATCAGCTCTGTGGAGAGGGAACTGGGGGTCCCGGTGGACAACAAGCTCAATACAAGTGAATAGCGTGCTGCAGCAGCAAAGAAAGCGAGCAGGATGCTGGGTTGCATAAACAAGGGCATCACCAGCAGGCATAAAGAAGTCATTATCCCACTCTTGTCAGCGCTTGTCAGGCCAAGCCTGGAATACCGTGTTCAGTTTTGGTCCCCACTATACAAAAAAGACGTGGACAAGCCTGTTCTGACAGAGCTCACTGAAGGACTGCACTCAGTTTTCCTATGAATCCACAAACTTGGTTCTGACATAGTCCATGGGATGTTAAGGCATATTCTTAATACAGATAGTCTACTTGGGCAGTATATTTAGTCTGTCCTTGGGTTTGGGTTTTTTTTTTTACTCAGTTCTCCACACTTTATCCTCTAAAACCTGACCTCAGTAACCTTTCACCATACTGTGTGTGAGAAGGTAAAGCTAATGGTTGGATCTCTGATGTCCTGGAAACGGAAAACATTCAGTCAGGCAGAAATAGGGTTTTGAGGTGAGTTTTTATCTTATTCAACTTTAGCTGTATAAAGGCTAAGCTTCTCCGATATCTGTGGTGAGAATTGGCAATGGATAACCATCCTAAGACAACTATCCCTGAAGGTTTCTGTCTCTCTCTATTGGCTATTGGGGAAGTCTGTGAACAGCCTTGGCCCAGACACCTCATTTTTTTATGTCTAAAGCTTGGAGAAATTAATTCTATCCATGATCATCATAATAACTGTCACAGTAGTCTTTAATTATTATAATAAGTCCTTCAGTACAGAAAAGATCATAGTGGATCAATTTTGCTGAATTTGACTAATCGTCCTTTCTTCAGCGTTGTGCTCTGTCTGGAACACTGAGTAGTCTCTAGTAATGTAAATCAACGTAGAACTTCAAATGCACCTCTGTATTAAAAGAAACTCTAGTATTTCAAATTCCTTATGCTTTATATGAGATATGATACTCATCCCTTTGAAAAGCAAACAGCTTCTGCAGGGGCACTGTACTGATTCAAATAGAAATGTCCAGGGGAAAAAAAAAAAAAAAAAGTGGCACTAAGTGACTAAAAGGGTTAAATAGAAAATTAGACTTAAAATACTTGTGCTACTAGTAACAACTAATAACATGTGTTCTCCATTTGCAAGCAAGCCAATCTACAAATATCTTTCATAGAACATCGTTCATAGTAGTGTAATGACAAAGTAATTCCCACCTTAAGCTAGGAGAGTAACACTCCCTAGGGGCATTGGGACTCTTTTGTCTTCATGTTTTCTGGGCTTTGAATTTGAATGAAAAATTGCATTTACTCTTCCTATTGCAATAAGGAAGGCAGGAAGGCAGGAAAGGTCTGTGTCTTCTTGAACAAATACTTACTCCTGATGAAAAAAAGAGAAGTGTGTTATAGATCAACAAACTTCAAGAATAGAAATGCTGGCTCTTCTAAATATTTGTGTTAGACCCATGAAATCCTTTAAAATAATTACTATGTAGAAACCTGTGGATTTGCCATAGAACAGTTTAGTTACCAGCAGTACCATTTTTACAGCTCCCTATGCATTTATTGCTATGTCAAGAAGGCAGAGGTCAGGAAAGACAATGTAAATTGTATTGCTAACAGTCTACTCTGTCAGAAAATAGTGACACATTGGAGGCCAAATCTTGTTTCCTTCACACACATTGGTCCTGAATCAACAATGTACTTCAGCAAATTCCCGACTTTAAGCACTTAATATCTGCCCTAGGATATATGCATCCCCAGACTGAGTCCTGAGATGAATGTCCTGTCATGACCATATTAACTTACAAGACCTTACTGCATCCTCTAGTTTCCTTAGGAGCCAGGGAGGTGCTCCACACTCCAACAAGGTCTGTAATTCAGATGATTATAGGACCTGCACAGCGGAACATACTGGCCATACCTGTCACACAGGATGGAGATATCCAGTTTGAGCTGTGAGGCTGCAAATGGGGTTCCAGTTAGACACAAGCCAAAAGAACTTGCAAAATTGTGGCCACTTGATCCTGTCCCTCACGAAAAGCATCAACTTCTTATGAAAAAGCTGGTGAGACTCATGCTTTTTACACATAATATAGCTTAATCTAAATTGAAGAGATTCTAAAGGAACTATCCTATTTCCTACTGACTCCAGTAGAATCGGTGTATGTGTTATGACAGCAAAAAAAGTCTTTAAAAAGACAAGCACCTTGAGGCAAAGGCTGCTACTAAGCCTTCATCCCCATTTATGGGATTTATTAAAATAATATAAAAAGGAAATAATAGGAACCATCATTTTAGCAAGGTGACCTTCAGAAAGGACATTTCAGAAAAGAAACTGCAATTCTTTACACATAATACATAATGCGTGCAGTCCACAGCCATGTAACTCTGAACAGACTGCACTTAGAGCTTTCAGCACGTTGGTGACAAGAGTGGGTATGTTAATTGCATAATTGCAGCTTTATATAATGGTATTTATGTTAGATGAATTTATAATTTACTATTATACTATGCTGTAACGGATTAATATCCACTTATCAGTCTATGAACAGCCCTGTATCCATTACACTGAAACTCACTTAAAGGTAGAATAATCACACTAATAGAATAAATGTACTGTTCACAGGGCAGTCCTTTTATTTAAAAGAACATGTGAGGCATCATCAAGGAGAGAAAGTCCTTGAAAGGGGCATCTGTCCCGTGTTGGCCTACAAGATGTATCTGGACATGTTCTAGGCTTCTATTGAAAGTCAAATTTAGCATAATCTTCATCAATAAGGAAAAAATGGATAATATAACAACTTGGCCCTTTGCATTGCTGAGCATCAGGCGTAACTCCTTGCAGTTTCATAGTCCGTCTGACTAACAAATATTGTGAATGGTCAATTAAGTTGATAAAGATAGAGGGCATCAGTACATTTACAGTAAGCCAGTGTATAAACAACTGTCTAATGAATGCCTGATAGGAATACGCTGTACTTAATTAACTCTTACATGGCCCTGTTCATGGCAGCATGCCATGGTTTGGGCCACCCCTCTGTGTCAATGGCACACTGGTACAGGCATGTGAACACGTTTGTATCACGTAATAGGGAGATATATATTTTACACAGATTTTGTTGTGGTTCATTTATAAGAGACAAGTTCAGCAGTTTGCATATCCCAGCTGATAAATCCACAACTTTTGCCCCAGTCTGGCCTCTCCATACAGGCTCACAACATCACACAGACACTGTGTGAGATGGTTGAGATCTGTATCTGAGGTAGTTGTGTCTTTTCCTATTCCAGTGAATAAGTAGAAATAAGCACTGCTAGGGTGCAATTCATTTTATCCTAAAATAAATATTGAAAATAGGTCACATGTATAACATCCCAGAAGTGCCTATTTATTTCCATTGACAATAGTCTAAGGTTAGATCTAGAATACACACTGCAGGTCCTTTTTTTCTTTTTTTTTTTTTTTAAATTGAAATTAATTGGAACTTCTATGTGAGTTAGTTAGATTTCCAAACAGGGTTGGTGTTTCATGTCCTGCTCTCTTTGGTTACATCTACATGTTTTTTAGTTAAGACAGCAAAGAACCAGCAACCCACAGCCCAAGTACTGTGAACCAGCTCACAGTTATACTGCTGAAGTTTAGGGGTCATTAGAAGTCCAGATCACACCTATAATGTGTGGGGATCACAGAAATCATTAACAGGATAATCAGGAGAGCATCAACAGTGTATTTAGGATGCAGCCTCCAGCCCGTTTCTGGTCTGTGTGTGGGATTTGCTACTGAGATGACTATTTGGTTTGCATGAGAGCAGACGACAGCAGATTAAGAACACAGGTTATATTTTTTTATATATATAGATACGTAAAATAGAAATATATCTTAGAAAACAAGGCTTTGATCATACTTCAGTGAAATATTAGCAGAAAATGGTAGACACTACAAACAATAACACCGTCGCTATCTAAAGGTGCCCCAAGCAAGATAAAGACTTGTCACATATCAGTGGTACTGACTGCTGATGTGGCTTTTGCTTGCCGCAAGAGGTAAAATCTTCTGTATCCAGATGTGTAGAGACAGGGGTTTATTGATCGGTATATGTCTTTCTGGTTTATGAACATGTATTGTGAGAGATTGTGTGTGTGACAATCACTTTTTTTCTGTGTGTGTGTATATATATACACATATATGAGACAGGCACCATCTAATTATTTTTATAACACATGTGTGGTTTTATGAACACCCCTTCTTAGTAACAGCAGTGAGTTAGAGACTACATCTCCTGCAAATTTATGCATATAAATGGAAACATTTTTTAATTTACTCTAGATTGTACTTCTGTTCTGATGTGTAGTCCAGGAATGTAGCACCTGGGGGGGGGGGGGAAACAACCACAAAACTCTTACTATAAGACATCATATTCTGATATCTATTGGATCATGATTTTCTCCACTGAGAACATACTGATTGTCTTCAAGATGCACCAAAATGTATCATCTGTGCAGAATGCATAAGTAGAGCTGTTAAGAGTAAATTGAATAGACCAGATACTAAACTTAGTCATATATAGTTCTTTCCTTCTCTAATTTCTATTATTAAGTAAAATTGCAGCAGCAATTCAAAGTTCAGACATATCTAGGTAGAAAGTTAGGAGGAAAAAATAATAATGAAAAGGAAATACACTTTCAAAGTGCAAAAGACACAAAGCATTGATCAAGACGACAGTGACTGAATGAGAGTTGCGGTAGCCGAAAGCCCTCTGTCAGAGAACCTAACGGCAATTTGTACGGGCCAGTAAAATTCCTGTATGCACACAGGGATGTCAAATGCAAATGTAAACGTGAAGAAATTATTCAAACAGTGCAATGTGACCACAAGCAAAACACTTCTGTATCTGGTCACTGGATTTTAAAAGTAAAATGACATAAATGAGGACTGAGAAGAGGACAAACAGAAGAGAGAGATTCAAAAATTTCTTTGGCAGCTCAAAAAGGTTAGAGAAATCGCTAGGTAAGCTTTGAAGAGAGGCAAAACTGCACTGAAAGTAAGAAAAAACAACTCTGCAGGAAATTAGAATGTTTGAGTAGATACTGCAGTCATACCAGCAATGAAAGCAAAACCTACAGTATTAAACTGGTCTGAAGTTGGTTTTGTTTTTTTTTTTAAGGAGAGAGACTTTAACTCCTTCCATATCTGCCTTCTACTCCAGCTTCTGCATACACAGAACTCTTCTTCTTAGCAAAGGCTATTGAAAAAAACCTCCTAAAGTCTTTGTCCATATAGTTCAGAGTTAGATTAGGCCATTGAGTGAAGCCATTCCTGTCTACGTAGCTGGAAGCTCCAAAGAGAGCAGTAAACCATACCTGACAGCCATGGAGTAGCATGCCCATAGCGTGTCCACAATGCATGTCCATAGCACATGCCCTCGACAAGACTGAAACTTGCGCCTCAGACCGACAGCAAAATACTTTACCAGCTCCACCGGCATATGCCCGCAGAGGAGAAAAGTGTGCTACTAACCTACCAAAAGGCCAAAGTACGTGCACACACACCACTGGCGACAGGCAGGCAATGCCTGGAGGTAGGTCAAGTTCCACAAAGAGTCCCAGACAGGAGCCTCAGTGAAGCATTCACTCATGAGCTGAAACGAAATGACTTCTTCCAGTGGTCTTTAATATCTGGTTTGTGCTTAAAAATAAGTTATTTTGTGGTCTTTCTCTCATTTTAGTCCTACATCGGATGCATTTATTTTTTCTAAAGCATCACGTATCTGAACTGGGGTAAATGGATAAATTTACCTGAACTAGGGTAAATTAAATGGGTAAGTGCTGCCTGCGAGCTATTACCAAGGAAAGTTAGGATTTAAAATATAGAAGTTACTTCAGAGGTGATGGTAGGTTGATAAGAGAGGAAAAATTCCAGCTTCCTTAAGTTCAAGGACTGAAAGATTAAGTCATTTCCTTTGGATTTGGATCCAAAGAGTTTCTGAAAGCCCAAAGATTAAAAATATATTGGAGGAGGGGGAGAAAACGGGGAGGGGGGGAAGAAAATAATATCTGCATAACCACTGTTAACATTTATTTCTTCAAAGTCAAAACATTGCAGTGTTTACCTAAATTAAGAAATCTTTTTGAAAAAATGTACATCCCCATTCCTTATTTTAAAGCCAGGTTACAAAAGCTCGGCTCACTGTAACTTTATTGTGTTGTACCAAGAAGCATATTCATGACTGGGCCAATCTCAAGTCTTTAAAATTTATAGTGTCAAAATCAAATTTTTAAAAGCTGTTTAGAAAGCATAAAAAAAATATCAAGGATCACATATTCTAGAAAACTCGTGCACTGTGCCACAGCTGCGTTTCCTCAATAGACATGAAGAGAAGGCAGGACATTAACTAGCCCAGAATGCATCCTACTACCTTTCCTACTAGCTAGTTTCTCTGAATTCATGCAGACAAGCAGACATCTCCAAGGGACAATATATCCTACCTGAAGATAGGCATGTAAGATTTTGGAGCTCTTGAGTTACTTCTGCCTCTCACAGGGAAAGCTAGACAATTAGTTTGGACTAGACCGTGAACTTTTAGATGACTTCAATTAAGTGAGATGACCATGTCTGTGGTACGCACATTCTAACAATAGAGCAGCAAATAGAAGCAGCTAGTGATTCCATGGCTAATTCATATTTTTTTTAATGAAGGTGTAGGAAAAGATGTAAAGCATTCATTTTTCCTGTTACTAACAAGCAATAAAAAAATTACTTTATGTTTTAACGGTAAAAGATAATGAAATTATAGCAGGCAAGTGAGTACTTGGCTTACTGGCAAATACCAAGTCAATGCTAAACAGAGCGTATGTGGGTCCTAGAGTGAGTGTAGCAAAGGCAGGTTTATGCCTAAACCTTCATATTGTGCTGAAACCTGCAGTGCGCGCTGATTCTCACCTTGCAGATCAGAAACCCAAGCAAATGAAAAGCAGCTATTTTAATGTATTCTTCGAATCTGGGGTTATGAGACAAGACCTCCCAAAATAGTTAGCCAAATAAACTTAGAAATGAGGGCACATTTTTTACGGGTTTACTCAGCATTTAGTTATGTAGATTGAGGGAAAAAAATATAAGTGGAAGTAATGCAAAGAACATATTGTTTCTTTCAGATAAGAAACATTTTATGAATTCCTGTGATGTGTAGGAAAATGCATAATAAAAATTATGTCATCAATAATGTAAAATGGAAGGAGAGAAGTGGAACAAGTTAGGCCTGCAGCATTTTCTTTATGCAAAAGACGTCTTCTATAGCCTTGTCCTGATAAACAAAGAAATAAATGTTTAAAACATTTTTTTTATAAATCTTTGTGGTTTCACTCTACTGGTGAAATAAGATAGACAGTAATTAGTAAAAGAGACTGTGCACAGCATCATGTCTTTAAAAGCAGCATATAGGAAAGGTTTACTTTGACAGTGGTTAAGTTTATGGTGCAGAAATGAAAAAAACCCCACAACTTATTGCTCATTCCATTATAATGCTTACTATCGGTAGAAACACAGTGGGAGACACTTACCAATACTTATTTCTGGAGGTAATGCTGTTTGCACAGGTGGCATCGCAATTTTTATGCTCAAAGGCACACTCATCAGTGATACAAATAATTGGCTTAGTACTATGTATGAACCTGCCTGTAAAAATTGTACTTGGTATATGTGTAGGGAAAAAGAAAGGGCTGGAGTAAACATACGACATGGTCAACTTTTCCAGAGTGAATATATTCTGCTGTAGTTGGTAGGAAACTCAGTCTTAGCCTTGCCCCTGCCAGAGTATGCCACATTCACCAAAGAGATGGGAGGCAGTCCCCCTCTGTCAAAGCTGTTCTCCCCAGAATGGGATCGGTCGAAAGGAAGGACATACCCTGGTCCAATGTCATCAGCACAGAAGGGATGAACCAAGCTCTGCCAGCTTGTAATAGCAGAGGATGGAATTAGAGAGAACCCCAATTATCTGCCACGGCTCCATTTGTGCAATGGCAAGCTACAATGAAATTAATATGAAGAAGTATAGGCAGAAATGTTCAGAGGAGACAGGAGATTTTACAAGTTAAAAAAAAAAAAAGTGTTTACCTTTTTGGGGGGCTTCCTCGTTTTAAGAGGACTATAGGCTAAAGGACATATTGGAGTTATTCATAATATAGTAAAACTAATGGTAAATGTAGGATCTGGCAGCAAAGACTGGGTCTTTCTTGACTTTTCTTGAAGTTAAGAGTCAAGAAAGTGTCAACAGTTCAGATCTCTGTAGTTATTTATATGTTGCACTTTGAACGTTACTTTCTGTCTGCAGGAGTGAGGCAGCCCTTGCTCTAGATAGGCCTCCAGAGATCAGTGGAAATGGCTGGAAGCCATAAAAATGTGTAAAATGTGGTTTGTGCCTGGGTTTTTTTGCTTCCTGTATAACATGGGAGTGATCTCTGTGAGTTTCAGAAGTTTTGTGTACTGCATGCAGTATTGCTGGGCGAAGGTCGGGGGTTATGGCTAATGCTGCTAATGAGCTCTCTGCATTGGAGCCCTTCATGGGGGACGAAAGGCATGTTTAAGTTCAGTGGAGCACCATTTTATGAATGCAACCCCTTTAGAAATAAATAGATCAGATTTAAGGTATCACTTAAAAAAAGATAGATGAATGGAAAGGTGCCTCTATTAACTGGATTGCTATGAGTTTAGATAAAGGAAGAAAACGTTGCTTAGAACTGCGATGGTGTTATTAAAAATGGTCTGTCTGGGTGTAATCTCCAGCTAAGTGCCCGAGGACAAAAAAACTATATCGCCGTTCTGATGCTAGTGTTTAATGTGAAATTATATCTTTGGCTGGAAAGGAGCTCTTTGTCTGACACAGAGCATGGAGCTTTTGTTTATGATGTTTATTAGGGCTTACCAGGAAAGGTGGCTAATGTAGGGTGATAAGAGCATTACTAATTTTCTTTGACAAATGGCTCTCAGATATTTTCCATTGTGAATTTTACATTAAACTGCAATTTCTTTCATGAATTTCCTTTTCTTACAGCTATGCGATACTGATTCCACACCTATCATACGGCAATTCTAAATGCTCACACACAATGAAGTAGAATAAAGAGTGCTAAGAAAACAAGATTATAATAAATAAACATAAGGCTAAATGTTTTTGCAGTCATGCTTCTTCAAACAAGCCATCGCAATATGAAGCCCGAAGTAATTCAAAAACACAAACCTAATCCAGATACGTTAAAAAAAATTATTGACTTCTCTTAGCAGTATAATTTTTGGTTTGCCTTGATTCTAAGATCTACTAGTATTACAGATATGGCTCTCAGCTAAACCAAAGCTGAAGGACCTGCTTTTCTGTGTAAGAGGTGACCAGTCTAGGCTTCTGCCCTTTCACTCCTGACAGCAATTTTCTGAATAGTATGAAAGAGGGACAAGTAAGTACTGAGATGAGATACTTTGATTAGAGAAACTATTCCCTGTCATTCTGAGCAAGAACATCAGTGTTTAGTTGAAATAAAATATCAATTTCATAAGTATTTCTAGCCGAGATAATTAATTTAACAGGGAATCTCTAGAACTTGAAAAACTCTCTAGTTTTCATCAATTAAAACAAAAACATTCGAGTTGAACACAAACACATTCTGGAACTCTTATAGGCAAAACAAATGAAAATTAAAAGCCTTACGAACATGAGGTAACAGTTCTTTTTCAATTTTCATCAGAAAAAAATGTTGAAATAGATTTATTTTTTTTTTTTACTGGGACAAAAGTATCTGAACTTTGTCTGAGGGGCTGTGGGATCTTTCACAGTGATCCCTTTCACCCAGACAGTGTCTTGACAACTTCTAAAACCTTGAGGAGATCATACAACTGAATATGAAGTTTCATGTCTGTACCATGTTCTACCTGAAGACCAAAAGCTTTCCCATGTCAGTGCCATTTTTAGCCACCATTTTCATTTCCTTGAACAGATAGGCTAAACGTAAGGCAGTAGCACTGTGTACCCTTTAGCATCCACCCCTTATCCCCAGACCACCACTCTCCATGACTAGGTTTCATTCAACAGTACAAGTCCTTTGAGATGAAGGTCTTCCTTGTGGTGTCCACTGCTGCAGGATATTTTAAGAAAAGCAAGTCCATTCAACTCCTTATGAGCATAAATTATCTGAGTCATGCTTAACTGCAATAACTTTGCCTTGTAGCAGGAAACAGTGCATGTGGATGGTATTTAGAGTGCCTGTGAGGGAGGTGTAACTTGTGTTGTAAGACTGGGCAATGAAAATGCCCCACTTTGTAACGTGACACACAGGTAAAGGTCTTTTCCACCACTACAGAAAGTTGAGGCACTGAAATGGCTCTAGGACCTGGTAAAGCTGTGCCTTTTCTCGTTGAAGGCAAAGGGATCTCCTCTTTCTCTTACAAGCCCTGCCGTTGTCGAAGGGCAAGATACTCCCAGCAGTTTCTGCTGCTGGCACAGCTGAAAAACTGTCTTGCGCTCATGTTTCCTGGAAATAATACCAAGTCTAGATCCAAATCCTTTTTGTACCATCTGGGTGAAGGAAGTGAGCTTCCAAGGATTCACGACAGTGTAAGTGATCCTTTGTGTTGGAAAATGTCCTGAGGTAGAATAATTCTTGGTAATTAAAGCCAGACTAACTGCCACCAACTGAAAGAAATGGGAATCATCTTCCGTGGACTCTGTATTCATTCCTGCCTAAGCATTTGTCATCTCTCATTGTCTGTGAGTCCAGGGGGAGGGGGGTTTCCATCAAACTAAGGCATTTTTGTACAATTTGAGTAGATTTTTCACTTAAGGATTCAGTACCTTTTAGCAATCAATACAGTAGCCCATATACTCTTGAGCACTTAACCCCTGCATGGTTTTCATGTCCCCCATAACTTCTTTGATTTTTCAGCATTTCTCTTCAATAACTTTTAACTTCGACTGCAAGAGAGAAGATGATTGTTTGAGCTGGAACAGAAAGTTTCAGTATGTGTCTTCTCTGCTGTTCTAATATAAGTGTAAAGGTTATCTTCACTCATAACAGCTCATAATGTCGCTCTCCTGCCTTTTGTTACCTGTAATTCAGGAACTGTATCTGGAATACCAAAATACTGAGTGCAGAGCACAGTCATCCAAGAAACACAGTTTTCAGCCAATTCCAAAGTTGGAGAGATTTGAATGAGCAAGTGCTGGAAAGCTCCAATCATGGTGATAGTCACTCTGTGAATCACTGATCTCCCTGTATAAATAATTACAATGTAAACCTGAAGGAGGGATGAGAGAAAACTAGGTTGCAGAGGAGGAGCCAGAATGCAAAGAAAACAAAACTGGGAACATAAGATGATATAGAAATAGAAAGGGAAGAAAAACAACATGTTTACACAAAAGGAGTTAAAGGAAGGTCAGATTAACTCTGGGATTTATGAACACTAATATGAAAAAAAAAAGATTAAAACAAAAAGTTTTGTTAAGTGTGTTTTTATAAAGTGCTTATATACAAATGGAAAGGTTTTAGCAGAAAAATAAGAGCCAATGGCATACATGCATTTGGAATGTGTGATATTGTGGGAATAGCCCAAGTGGGCTAGAAAGTAGCAAGAATGGGGAGATGACTGTGAAAGGAGATAGAGTTTTGAGGAGGGAAAGGGGGAAGTTGCAGTAGGAGGGTTCAACAGTATTGCAAAGGGTGATTCAGGTATGATACAGAGATGTTTTACAGATAACTTATTGTGGGCATATTCCAATACTCCTCAGTGCAGAGGATGAGTGAATTTCAAAATTTCAAAATGGGCAAACTGCAAACAAATGAAGTGATGTAGGTACTTAGGAAAGAGTAGTAGGTGTACCAGTGCAATTTAACTCTACACATAAAGAAAGAAGATATCAGAAGGACATTTATGCATTTCTACGTGTTCTAGTTATTAGGTATTTTTACAGTAGTAATGAGCACACTCAGCTGTATGTCCGTAAGAGTTTTACTCCTCAAGGCTCTAAAGTTGACTTACTGAATGCCTCAGTTCTCATAGACCTCCATAGGAATGGAGGGCACCTAACTTTTGAAAAATTCTTCATTTGCAATTTCAGTCAGTCAGTTGGGGAAAAAAGTGGACAGACACACAGCACAGGATTCCTTATCTTCAGAGGAAGCAATGTAAAATGAAACCTCTATGGAGAATTTAGAGGATTACAGATGAAGCAAAACAAGGATGGAAAAAACTTGGAAGGAAAAAATGATGGTTGACTTTTCTGAAATATGAATATGCATAGCAGTCATCTTAAAAAAAAAAAAAAAGCATGTACTGGAGAGCTTAAGGAAGGAGAGCAGGATCAGCATTTGGGGATGTTGGCTTATCACCCAGCAGTGTGGGGCTCCTCTGCCTGCCTGCCCTCTCTTCCATTTGGAGCAGTCATGCTTTGGAGGGACAACGTCATGTCTTGTCAAGTTCCCTGGGGTAAGCAGCACATCACTTGTTCAAGATCTTGAAATCAAGATGATGTTGACCTATGGTAGGTAGACTGACTACTTACTGCTCCTAATGCAGCCTGAAGGAGCTTCTTTTGCACATGGCTACTTTACAGATGAATGAGCTGGGAAGGACAACCTATAGAAAGGAGACAAAGCCTTGCCTTAAATGTAAATGTCTGCTGCAAATTGCTTTACTGACTTTACCATGATGACTGCTACTTTAGAAACACGAAAATGACCATAAGAATGACCGCAATCACACCAAAGCACAGCTAGCCTTGTACCCTGTTTCTGAGCGGGATTTCTTAGGAAAAGCAGAAAGAGCTGATAAGTGCGCAATGAAATTCCTACAAGTCCTTCCAGTTCCAGCAATCACAAGCTCACAAAGCTTTGCTAACAAAGGTATTGGGGTTTTGTTTAATGGATTGGTTTCTTTCTTGAATTTGTCTCACCACTTTTTTAACCCATTTTTTGCCTTTAGTATTAAATATAACAGCAACAAAGACAAATGGGATCCTGAGCTGCATCTGCAAGGGCATTAATAGCAGAGATAGAGTTGTGATCATCCCAATCTACTCAGCATCGTCAGGCCACACCTAGAGTACTATGTTCAGTTCTGGTCCCAGCAGTCAAGAAAGACATGAACAGACTGGAGAGGGTCCAAAGGAAGGCCACAAAGATGATCAAAGGGCTGGAGAACCTGCCATATGAGGAAAGACTGAAGGAGTTAGGTCTTTTCTCCCTGGAGAACAGAAGCCTCAAGGGGCACCTCATCACAGTATTCCAGGACTTAAAGGGTGGCTACAAATAGGCTCTCTCTTCACACGGAGCCACATGGAGAAGACAAGTTGCACCAGGAGAGGTTTCATCTCAATATAAGAAAGATTTTTTTTATTTTTTTTTATTTTTTTTTTTTTTACACTGAGAACAATCATTCACTGGAACAACCTCCCCAGGGATGTGGTAGAGTCCACATCACTGGAGGTTTTCAAGATGCAATTGGACAGGGTGCCAGATAACCTCATGTAGGCTCCCTTTCCCACCAGAAGAGGAGTTGTACCAGATGATCTTTCAAGATCCCTTCCAACCTGGCTGATTCTATGATATCCTATGGCAATGATTCTATGGTTTGATTATGGACTATGAAAAAGTACTTCCTTTTGTTTACTTTAAGTTTGCTACCTGATAATTTCATTTAGACTCCCTTTAAATCTTTCATGAAACAATGAATAAATGTTTCCTGTTCACATACCTTATGAATAATTCATTATTTTATAGATCTCTGTCTTAATCATCTTTTTTCCTACACAGAGAGCTCTAATCAACATAAACCATTCTTTACTCTTGATCTCAGTAGTTGCCTTTCCTTCTACTCTTTATCGTTCCCTATGTGTTTTTAGTGATAAGGGACACCAGAACTGTACTCAGATACTCAAAGAGTGGGCAAACCATTGAGCTGCAGAGTGGCATAATGTTTTCTGGTTTGTGTGATGATCACGATTGTTTGGTGCTTCTTAATGATTGCTAACATTTGTTTTGCTCTTTTGACTGCTGTTCAGTATGGAGCTGTTATTTTCCTAAAACTGTCAACTGTAACTCTGACATCTTTTTCCCACATCGCAATCTGCAGTATAGAGACTATCTGTGTTTGTTTATAATGTTGTTTTTTCCCCAAATGTACTACTTTGCATTAATGAACACAGAATTTCAACTGCCATTTTGTTACATTTTACATATTTTCTCTGTAAAATAAATAGTCAAATTCCTTCCAACCAATCTGTTCCCATAAACCCCACATTTTGATAAGTTTAAAAACACTGTTTATGCCCTCTGCACCCACTACATCCTATGACAGTGAGATAAGAGCAAGTTGAGAAGAACATAGGAAAAAAAAATCTTGAGAAAGAAAAACGTATGTCTAGGTTTTCCAGGGTTTCTCTTCATAGAAAATCTATTTGCAGATTCCAAGTTGGCGTAAAGATAACCTGTCAGTTTTCCTTGTGACTGTGAAGCTGGCACTACTGAAAAGTACAGATTTCTTCTATTAGGACCATCCTATATGATGTCTGAAAAGTGTTTTTGATTTATAATCCAAGTATGAGAAACCATGTATATCTTCTTAAGACTTTGGATCACCCAATTTTACAACAGACATTATGTCATTAGCTTGAAGGTTTCAAAAAAACCCTAGGTTTAATACCCAAATTGTCTATGTGTAGTGAGATTACCCTAATTACTAACCAGCTCAAGGAAATTCACAAAGTGCTAAATTTTGCATTTTGAGAAAAATTCTTCATCTGTGTTGAAATACATAACTCACACTAAGAATTATGTTTTCTGGATTAAAGCACTGTGGAAATGGATTAACCTAACCCATCCAAGACATTCTTAGAGTGGCCTAAGACAGTAGAATTCATCTCACGTAATTTTAGATAATTGCATTGAAGACACAACCTTTAGAAATCACCATCAAATGTTATTGTCATGAGAGAGATAGATACACTTTTTAAGGTGTGAATCATCTGACCTGCTTTAGCAAAGGTTGAATCTCACTTATGTTCCTTTAACTATATTGACCAGATCTTCAGTGACCATAAAGGGATCAAGGGTGATCAGCTCAGCTGGAGCCCACCCCAGATTGAAATGAAGCCAATATGCTGCAGCGGCGATTCTAGGCTGTAAGGCATACTAAAGTGCGTTCAAAAAGAACATATTTTCCAATCAAAATAAATGAGAGACTTAAGAAAGAAAGAAGGTAATGGTTACTGAAGCAAGAGGCAAAGATGTCAAATAATTAAGTACTCTAAGAATGCCACTCCATTTTGCATTCAGGCAGAAACCTGAAATACTGGCAGTCATGGGCTGGAGTTTAAGACATATTCTTTTCTTCATAGTTTTAATGTGCTTGCCTTCCTGCTGAGCAGGAAACACATTAGTGAAAAAATGTCAGATGTGGTCTCACAGGCGAATTAGTGAAATTAATTTATACAAAGATCCAATAATTGTGAGGGAGTAACAATGGCAAAACCACTACTGGAATAAAATTCTCTCTGCTAGGCTGGGTAAATTAGAGCAGCGATCTTTATTTGTACCGCATACGTCCTGAAACTTTGATTTTGGGTTACAATTTTGTCTCTGAATTTTCTGTTTGAATGATTTTGGTTTTAGCCTGGCTTCTGGATGAATCAAAGACTATTTGATTATGTTGACAGTTTGTCTGCTCTTTCTTCCCATATTTTTTACACAATTGTGATTGAATATAAGAAAAATCTCAGTGAAGCTAAGCTCCTAAAATCTCTCTGAAATTGAGAAGAGAGACCTTCAGTGCTTGAGAACCTGCAGTAAGAATGCAATTTTTATTAGACACTAGAGAATTGATGTAAAAAACCAAGTATGACAAAGTGTGATAAGTCTTCTTGCATAACCACTTGCATATATTTTAATTATTTTGTTGAATATATTGTTAATATGTTTATCAAAATCAATATGAAATGTCTGTTGATATTTTGTATCAAAAGTAAAATTAAATAAAAATAAAAATTCTTGGTGTGATGGGTATTTTTCATCTTGTAAAAAAGTACTTAGTTTCTGTTTGGAACATTTTACTGGAAAATAAATGAATGCAAAGGCAGTCTAAGATACCAGTCACGATGACGGGAATGATGAGTTGACACCACATCTCCCACTTTCTTGGGAAATAAATTATGCACATATGTGCATACAGCAAGCAAATCTCCTGCCCATTCTAATAAGACCAATACATATGTTATTGGTAATCTCCAAAAGCTGAAAGTAGTAAACTAGAAAACATAATTAGAGAAAAAATAGAGTACTGAGAATTCCACAAATTTCTCCATAGTAAATTTGCTAGATTTCTTTTTTTTTTCTTTTCATATGCTGCTGAATTGCTGCCAAAAAGCAAAGTGGCAGATTAAATTTCTCTGGATTTGCAACTCTTTAGATGTGCTTCAGTGTCTCTTGTCAGATTAAAAATCTTATTTTCTTAAAGAATGAAAACCATGAAATAAAACTGAGTGATTCTGTTACCCTGAGGACTTACTACAGTCAGTAACACCAGTCTTGATCTGACAAAAACTCAGACAAGCAAGGACACTGAAATATTCCCAGATGATAATTTTTAGTCATTAAAAGAAGGCTGAAATTTTTAATTTTCTTTTTTGCAAGTACAACATGGCAAAACTGATCCAGAAATATGAAGGAGTCCTCTTGAATTCAAATATATATTTTGAGAAGGGAGACAGACCACTAAAACCAGCTCAACAAGGACTTTCCCAGAATGACGAACATCCATTCACATCCCCCTATGTCTTGGGAAATGCGCAGGACTACATCAGTGCATGGTGTCATCACTGCAACTCAAAGTATCTGAACCTATCTTAACTTATATCACCATCCTCTAAAGAAAAGAGATTTGGATGGACTAAGATGCAGAAACAGAATTGCAAGATTTTATGAGAATAACTTGTTAACAGTAATTTTCCACTGCTGGTGTGTTCACAGTGTACCTGCAGGCTAGCAAACTCTTAAGATACCATCACATGGTCACTGTATGGTTGTGTTCCACTGAAATCTTCAGTGAAAGGATTTAAAAAATGGAAATAATTCCTGTATTTGTGTTTCTTCTTCTCTCCAGCTGAGGACAGCAACCAAAATTATAATCTGTGGTTCAGCAGAAGTTGATGAAATTGCTCCATTAACTTCATGGGAGATGGAGTAACTTTTACCAGCTGAAAATGTGACCTTATGTCAAATGACATGAGGAGAGTAATAGGGAAGTCGAAGGCAATTGAGTCTGACACGAGCCCCGTTACTGCAGAAGATCTGTGTGTCATGTAGGCTTTATTCTTCTGTGAAGACAGCCCCACCAGGTGCTTTAGCATTTGACTTTGTGCCAGCCCAGGCTTACATGCTTGCTTAGCTTTAAGCTTGCCTCCTCCTTTAGCATTTTACAAGATTTTGGCCAAAGCGCCTGCAGGATTGATCCCTTTTCCTATTGGAAATGCAAAATTCATGTTAAGAACAAAATCAAACAGGTCAGGGAAGCTGACAGAAAGCAAAACCACAAGCTGTATAAAAATGGCTGGCAGTATATTTCTGGTGCTGTCACATCACCAAAAGGCTCGTAACGGTTTCAGGCTTTCACAGTGAGCACCACCGTCTGATGCCAGATAGATTCCTGGGACTGTTCTTCCTTTTCTTGGTGTAATTCAGAGACAAGTTAGGCATTGCTCAAAAGACTCCAGTTTGCTCTCTTGTTAATTGCCTTTCAACAGTCAACTTCAATTCAAGGAAGACAATGGTTTCTTTCTTAACAATGTTGCATATTTCATCCTCTCTGATTGTTTAGCAAATCCCTTATTCTGTCCAAAGTTTTTCATTTTCCCCCAGACATTTCACCCACTATATTATGGGCATCATCTGAGGATTTAAATCCAAAAGTTGTTACTGTAGCTCCAACGCCTCAAATCAAAATTGAAAGATGTAGTTCAGCTGTTCTTCTATAAATATGCAGCAATTATAAAGAAATAAGGGTCAATACAGAATCCCAGAGAGCTTTGCAATAACCTGCACTCACTATATTTAACTAGAGACATGAAAGCTATTTAGTTTCAAGGAAGCATTTAAGTATTACAAATGATGAATTTACAAATTCATGAATTATTGATGAAATATAAACCTCTCTGGAATTTGAGCAACTTTTATTTGAACATATTCCCCATATTTATGTACAGGCATCTGAACAGCATTTTTCAACTTGAGTTTTGGATTTTGAATATACAGCAGGAGTCTCTGATTTTGTAAGCGTCTGGTGAATTTGCATTACAAGTATGCTTTGCACCAAGAGTTGTGAGTTTATTGTCACCACAGGCTAAAATCCTCCAGCTCACAACAGTTTTCTTCTACCCTTCCTGCTCTGCTCAAGTGGGTGGCATTTGGTGTACAGAGGTGTCCCAGGGGTGCACCGGAACAGGTGAGACAGACACCATTTGAGGAGAAGTATGTGGCTTATTGTCAGTTTGACTCACAGCTCTCTTTTTGTCATTCCAGAAAAGATTTCTGTTACAATTCCCATCTACAGGGTTCAGACTGAAGCAGTTTATGCAGTTCAGAAATTGCTGGTGCGATTGACAGAGTAGCAGCCCTAATTAGCAAATATCAGCAACCACTGAGAAATTTCCAAATGAAAATTTAGCCACTTTGCAGCACCTGTTAAAATATATAGTGTATTCAGCTCTCTCAGAAAAGGAAGATATATCCTGTGTCTGCAGTTCTCATGCCAGTGGAATCTGGACACAGGAAAAATTATTCCCTTTCTCAATTAATAAAAACATTCTGGTTTTGGTATTCTCCTGCAGGAAAATCTCAGATTCAGATGTGGAAAGCCATATTCAGGGAGGTTTGGGGCCAAGATTTCCTCTGCTGGAACAACTTCATGCAGATGCGATTTCATGTAGATGCAAGGTGAAGTCACCTCTGCATCAGAGACATTGATTTTTGCAGCTCAGTGACAGGGCCACAAAGCTTGGACTGAAACAAGTGGCCCATGGGGAAGTTGCAGTTCCTAGAAACCAGTCATGTTCAGGACCAACGCACACTGATTGTTGCTGGTTCCCAGTCACCCTTCCTTGATGGATTTCTGTGAAACACCTCTTTCTGGGGAACATATGAACCCTTCTTCTAATGGGGAAAGTGACGAGTGAAGGAAAAGTTGTGAAAGCAACTATTTTTAAATCCTTGTTTGGACACAAGAAAATGGATCTTCAATGGGGAAAAATAAAATATAAAAGTGAGAAAGACTTTCATTTTTTTCAATTGTCTAGAAATTGACTCTGAAAATTACAAAAATCTATGACCTACCCATTAGCTTTATTACTGTTACTATTACAAAAAGCATATCAGGACAATGTGCAGACAAACACATAATTCTGAGCCTCGCTTCATCCCCAACATGACAGTCACTGTCCCAGTGCCCTCACATTTTATACTTGTAGAATACAATATGTGGTTAAATCAAAACTGGCAAGAGAAGTCAAAGCTAGAGATGTCCCATCCAGTATTTAACCTAGTTATGGTTTCCACCACATGAAGTCAGAAAAATTTATCAACTCTGATTTTCTACCCTCTCACTTCATATCAGGCCATGTAATAATGCTTACTTTCCTAAATTTAATTTGGAGCTTTAACCTTTAAAGGCTAAAGACTTAAACTGTAACAATTTGCACGTGTCAGCACAGATTTGTACGTTCGTCCACCCAGGCAAAAGACAGCCAGACTTTGTTTGATTGGTGCTAGTTGCCATTAGTTACTCTCCAAAGCTATCACAATTACCAATATGTGGGCATCACATGAAAAGATATAAGTTGGATTTCCCATTGCAGCCTGCTGTACCCCCCCCCCCCCCCAGATTAATCTTTGACTGAGTCCTGAAGACTCTGCATGTCTTGCCTTTTCTCCCTCTTGAATTTGTTCTATGGAGATTATTTTCCATTATTTCTTCTTCATATCATGGTTTCTCCCCTGCTTTTTTCTGTTAAACTTCACTGCAGCCTTTTACTCAGGACTGATGTCGCTTTCTAGTATTTTTACTGCTGAGTTTCCAGACTGTGTTTGTTCCCCAAGAGAGAAAGAAGCTGAGACAAAGAAGCCCAGGCCTACCCGCCCAGGCAATACTGGTTTGGCACCCTTTCACACTTCCAATCATTGTTATTTTATAAACCAACATGCCACCTTGGGCTCTGTTCACCAGAAGGAACTTGCCTGCCCAAAGTTGCAAGGACACCCAAGGCTACAAATGAGTTGTGCACACGCAGGGATGAAACTGCTCCTTCCACCCCAGTGCCGGTGGCACTGAGGCATTTTTACTAAAAGGAGGTGCTGTGCGAGGCTGTAAAATCCAGTCGTAACATGGCTGCCCAGCATAAAACAATGTCTGCTCACAAAGCCTGCCTCTTGGTTTTGGTCCCTTTCACTCCCCATCGCAAAACTCTTCTGAAATGGGCCTTGTGGAGAATGACTTTTGTGTCCAGAGAAAAGGTGTAATGATACAACCTCACTGACTGTGGCAAGGGGCTTCTTGTGTCATAACATAAAGACAAAAGGGAAAAAGCTGGGTTTTGTGGCTAGTTTGACATTATAGTTTTAACTTGAGGCTTAGTAGGAGTTTCAGTGAATGCTTGCTGTAAAATGTGAACAACTTCTGTATTAAATCTGAAAGAACTCTCTCCCTTGGGTGTTTTCATCCTCACTGGTGAATGGCCTGGTAAAATTTCACAATTTTCTCTCACATTACATGTTTCAGCTAGCATGTGATATATTTCTGTCCCACTGGGGCAGCCTGAGAATTTGACAGCTTCCTAAGCCATGAAGGAAGACCAAGGTTTTTCACTATTCCTTTTGTAGCCCATCAGTCCATCCTTGCTGGGAGCGAAAATGATGCTGTTCTTTTGTCAAGTGGATTAATATATACAATGATTATGGAAGAAAAAACCAACAGTAGTCCTTTTGGAGCATAACAACAGTTTCCGTTTCAGGGCAAGATGAAGAAAACACGAGACGAAAGAGGAGGTCATTGCTGTAAGAAGAGCAGCAAAACTTTAATTTGGTGTCTCGTTTCTGTGGCCCAAGAACTAGAACAGCTGCTTACCATTTCCATCCCATGACTACCTGACCAACTACAGGCTTCCGTGGCTTCAGGACTGGCTCAACTGTTTGCAGAGCCATGCCAGCCATTTTGTAAGGCTGACTACAAGCTGTGCAGCGTACGTAGGTGGCAGGCATGGTTACCAGCAGAATACATTACCTAAAGAGTGAGTGCCCTCAACTGTCCCTGTTCTGTTCCATGGGTTTGGATTATTTACTCTGCTTTTAACAGCATAAGAACTAAACCTTACAGGATAATGACCTATTTTCAAGTAGATATGAAACAATGGAGGAAGGAAACAAGGTGCGTAATAGGGGTTACTTCCTAAGCAAAAATGAGATGGCTGCTAGCCTCATTCATTCTTTGGTCTAATGCTGTATAATTTATCTTTTTGTCCTTCTTCCCTTTGCAAGATGATTCCCATGCTGTGTTTCTAGAGGGAAACAAAATTGCATGGGATCACTCAGTCTAGAATGACAAATTTCCAGGCATTCAACTTTAAAACCCTTCTTATTAAATGAAAATTTTGCACTGAGAAACTACTATTTATTCCATAATGTTTGCTTAATTTCTGTTTTTATCATATGAAGAGGAATTCTGTAGTTCTGTTTATGGTATCAAATGCTCTGATTTTTCATAATTAAGAGCTTTGTTTGTCAAATTGTTGATGTTTGCACATCACAGCAATGGAGAGAACAGTGCTGTGTACACATGGAGGATGTTCACAGAGAATGCAACTGCAGGCTGTTGATGTTTGCACAAGCTGTAGCTCTCAGCAAAATCTGGGGTTGTGTACTGGGACATCATTGTATAACATATACTCATCCCAAACTTTCTTCTCTTGTTGCATTAGGGAAATCTTTCATTCGAACAACGACCTCAGAACTATAAACCCATTTCCTGCTTGACTTAACACTGTGGTTTTGTTAATCTGGTGTCTAGGATTATCCAATTTGCATGTGAAGCAGGAGTATTTTCATTCTGGGACCTGGATGAAAAGTTTTGCCCATGAAGTGAAAATGACCTTTCCAAAAAAAGAAACAATCAACAGAAGAAAATGTTTTTAGTCTGTTATGACTCTACAATCAGGAGAAAGACTTACATACTTTGTATGATTATTAGTTCTTTAAAAGAAAAGTGTGGCTGATGCCTTTCTGATCTGTGCTGTTAGAGGTAAAAGATTCTCACCCTGAAGCTTTTGTTTTAGCTTGTGCAGATAGAATTCCTGAATTAACTCCATTCTCCTACTGCTTTCTGTTATATAAAGATGGGTTGGTTACAGTCAGTGAACAGCACAAGGCCTTCCTGTTGGTTTTCTTGAACTATGGAAAAAGTCTGCCTAAAACTTTGCCTAATTAAAGGAAATTAGCGTTCCCTCCTGTTACTACAGAAAAGATGTGCTGAAAAGTACAGTTGGTGACAGTCTCCCACGCATGTGTGGCTGTCTCAGAACTGTCCATAACAAAATTCTGACTTCTTGTGAAAGTTTTGAAGAATGCCTCATCTCTTCTAGATTCTGTTCTGGCAACTACCCTTTCACAAAATTAAACAGCTTTGATCGTTTTCTTTATTCTCTGATGTCTCTTTGTAATTCTTGTCAATGCTTATTGTGAAGACAGCATTCTGAAAACAGAAGTCAAAGCTGAGCAATCTCATCCACTCATACTTTTCATGCTAACAAAAGGCAATCCTTTTTCTCCTGTGTATTTTTTCATGTGGTTTTGAAGCATACTGGTGCACAGAGCTTTCATTTCTCGTAGGAGACACCTCTGTGGTCTAATAGGCCTCATTATTAAGCATTTTCTTAATAGCCAAAATTTACTTAATTTCTGTGTCAATAGTTATGACTCAGTGAACAAGCTTTAAAGTTCCTCATACTTTACTAGAGCCTTAAAATTCTGATTCTGTACTTTGCCTGATGAAAACTTTACATGGTATGAATTGAATATCCTCTTGTAAAAATAATAATAATGAGACTACAGATAGAATGAGTTAAGCCTATGTTTTTCTAAAGTGTTCATGTGAGCAATCTGTCCTTCTTCCTTTGTGCTGTGTGTAATTTCTTACACTGTCAAATCTATGTGTTTCAGAGTGCTGATACACAGTGCTATTCAGTTTTACAGCTGAGGACTGAGAGGTCCACATCAGGAAGAAACATTACTTGTCCCTGAAGTGATACACAAGGTTCTTTTAGAAGAAGAAATCAAAACTGTCTTTACAGCTTCCAGATTAGTATTGGAAATATTGTAGTACTTTAGTTTAGCATATAAATTCACTTTGCATTTCTGCAGTAGAGATTTTTCATTAAAAATTATTGTCTGAAATCACAGGTAGTGGTTTGTTAGTGATTTTGGCAGCAGCGGATGTCTTTGTCCAGATGGTTATCCACGCAAAATTGTGGAAGACATTCTGACAGGTGTATGACACTCTGCCTCCTGACACCCTGCCCCTTGACCAATATCAGCAGCATAGACAGACTGCCAGCACCCTGACCCTGACCGACATCGGCATATTCGTATATGGTATGATTCTTTCAATTCATGCTAGCATCGATGGAGCCAAGGCCATAACGGCTCTTACCTGCATTCAGAAGGCATTTGCATGATTGGCTGTTGTTGCCAGACAACCTGGACGCCAAGTATCCCTGGCAGCCACCAGAGCCATGGCATTGCTTATGATCCTGTGTTTGCTATCGGTGATTGCGTGAGCTGTTGCGCATCTTTACTACTGCCTCAGTAAAGTTTTGGTTTGCAACGTGTTGTCAGACTCCATTATTGTTCAGACCACAGAGTATCAGTTTGAATACATGAACTGAATATATGGTGCCTTTATGTAGGACATGTTGCCTGGGTTGCACAGTTCCCACTCTCCAGTGAGAAGCCGTTGTGTCCCTGACTGACTACGCCAAATATTCACCCACAGCTACTTACACAAGAGTTCAGTTCAGACATAATATTCTAGCTTTAACTGACATAAGATGGCATAAGAGTAAATAATTCAGTAGCAAAGTTCTAGAGGGAAGATTGTCTGTGAAAATTGCATCTATATAGACTTGTATTTTTTCAAGTTAAAAATATCATATAGTTTTGGATCAGTATAGGACTCAGATTTCAGAGCAACAACTAGCATATACAGCATTTTTAAATATGCTTTTTTAAAAAACATGCTTGAAATTCATTCTACTGAAACTTTATGTTTCCAAGCTAACGTTTTTTTAAAGATCTGTGACAAACATTACAGGCTGCTCATTATTCTGTAAGGCATTCTGCTTTACAAAATACTGTGAACCTCTTTTTTGAACTGTGTTAAAATCTGTGCACTTTCGTCAGGATGTCATTAATTTCCGTGTCAGCCGGGGAAACTGATATACTTCCAACTCTGAGCACTGACACTGATGATGTTGTGATGACAACATTGAAAAGCTAATTAATAGCATGATGTGGTCTTATGATTTTGATACACATTTGAATATGGTGCATTTGTGAAATAGGCTGAAATGCAGTATCTTTATGTGTTGGGTTTGTGTGGCAAGGTTTTGGTGGCGGGGGGGCTACAGGGGTGGCTTCTGTGAGAAGCTGCTAGAAGCTTCCCCTGTGTCTGATAGAGCCAATGCCAGCCGGCTCTAAGACGGGCCCGCCGCTGGCCAAGGCCAAGCCCATCAGCGCCTCTGTGATAACATATTTAAGAAGAAGAAAAACACTTGGAGAGAGAGAGCTTTTGCAGCCGGAGAGAGGAGTGAGAAGATGTAAGAAACTCTGCAGACACCAAGGTCAGTGCAGATGGAGGGGGAGGAGGAGCTCCAGGCGCCGGAGCAGAGATCCCCCTGCAGCCCGTGGTGAAGGCCATGGTGAAGCAGGCTGTCCCCCTGCAGCCCATGGAGGAAGGATGAGGGGGTGTAGAGATTCCACCTGCAGCCCATGGAGGACCCCACGCTGGAGCAGGTGGAGGCACCTGAAGGAGGCTGCGGCCCGTGGGAAGCCCACGCTGGAGCAAGTTCCAGGCTGGACCAGTGGACCCGTGAAGAGGGGAGCCCACGCCAGGGCAGGTTTGCTGGCAGGACTTGTGACCCCGTGGGGGATCCCACGCTGGAGCAGTTTGCTCCTGAAGGTCTGCACCCCGTGAGAGGGACTCCATGCTGGAGCAGGGGAACGATGAGAGGAGTCCTCCCCCTGAGGATGAAGAAGCGGCAGAAACACCATGAGATGAACTGACCGTAACCCCCACTCCCCGTCCCCCTGTGCCGCTGAGGGGGGGAAGGTTGAAGCCGGGAGTGAAGTTGAGCCCGGGAAGATGGGAGGGGTGGGGGGAGGTGTTTTAAGAGTTGATTTTATTTCTCATTCCTCTACTCTGTTTTGCCTAGTAATAAATTAGATGAATTCCCTCTCTAAGTTTGGTCTGGTTTGCTCGTGACGATAATTAGTGAGTGATCTCTCCCTGTCCTTATCTCGACCTACAAGCATTTCGTTATGCCTTTTCTCCCCTGTCTAGTGAATGAGGGGAGTGAGAGAGTGGCTCTGGTGGGCACCTGGCCTCCAGCCAGGGTCAACCCACTACACTTTATTTGTTTACAGACTTTATCCTTTCTCAATTCTGGAAGAACTTTCTGAGTTAGTTTTAATAACTCCTTAGCTCTTAAGTTTGCAATAGGGGATTGCTTTCTTTTTAGCAGTAGAACATCAGAACAACCTTTATTCAGACACTAGTAGCTAATCTGTAGATCATGTTAATTTTTGGTCTGAAACTCAGTCAAATACACCTGCATTTTCATGAACAATATGTGCCCCAGTTCTTGGAAAGTTTTTGATTCCAGTAATGTCTGCTGTGATACTTCCTGAAAACGTATGTGTGCTGTCATAGTTTTAAACTAACTGTCCTCCAGCGAGAGCTAAATCATAGCAGTAAATATGCCAGTATGGGACTGATTCATTCTCACATTCTTCTACTTTCTCCTTTAACATCAATTTATGCAACTATTCTTCAAAAATGTCAGTTCAGACCTTGATTTGTTATCTTGCATTTTGGAGATGATTATAGTCTTTGAGGTTACCTAATAACTACTTTTTTGGCATTTTGGTGAACATTTAGTATTTCTTAAGACCTTGCAGGCAAAACAGAGTAGATATAGCAAATATTTTTGTTATGCTAAACTACTAAAGAAGTTTTGTTTCTTGGAGATGTCATTCTGAACTGAAAGTGTGAGTAGACGGTACCACAAATATGTTTAATTTGCAGTAAAGACTTTCTAGTACAAATATTCTGCTATTTTGTTCATACCATGATTTTCTAATAAAACACCTTTTCATAGACAAACCTCAAAAAATACCGTTCTTTCATTCCTTTTTTTTTTATTTTACATTCTCCATTCTATGTTTAATCTGTGAGATAGTAGGATAAATGTTATAATCAAAATTTGAATCAATTCTATAATTATAATATTAATATAAAATAGTTTTATTTTGCACAATTATGCAATTAACAAATGTGTATTGATGTATTAAAAAGGTCATCATAGCTGTCCTGGAAAACACTTTGACTTCTTCACTGGAATTTTTATCTCTTTGTCTTCTGTTTCTGTAATCAGCTGTTAGAACAATACTTTAAAGAGCTGTTTTTATCTTTGATGATCCATAAAGCATCACACTTCAGCAAATTATTGTTTAATAAGCTTGTCACAAAAATCTAAGTGCCAGGAAGTTTCATTAGTCATTATATAATGGATTGATATTCACTGGTGCAGAAATCACAGTTCAAAATTTTACCTTCATATATCAGAATTTAAGGTTGATGGTTTTGAAAAATATGATGCAGTGCTGTTCTGCTTTAAATGGGAAAGATGATTTTTATAAGAAACTTTTTCATGAAATTTCTTTTTTGATAAACTAATTCTTTACTTCATCACTCTTCCCTTTTCTCATAATTTGTTACACAATTGAGTACTTGACTGAAACCTGAGTTATTTGAGCCACTTCTGAAGTGGTTGGCACAGTTGTCCTACTTTGTGCATCATGAATGATCAGCGACACTAATGGAGAATGGGTTGTTCTGTCTCAGGGGAGGGTTTTGCTTAGTGAATGCTGATTCTCTGGGTGTATTACAATAACTGCTGGCTTTCACATCCCCATGTAAAGTGAACCCTAATTAATCCAGCAGTGAAAGACGTGCTTCATCTTCTGACACTAGCTCATTATGAAAAATGTAAACAACTCTGTCCAAGCAGTCTGCATGCATACTAACTTCTGCCCTAATGATGCTTTTTGTCTGATTGACTTAACTTTGTCTTGGTTATTACTATAAATACATGATTTCTAATTTTTGTTCCCTCTTCATCTTTAGCGTTCAGATTGGTGTTTGATAATAACCGGCATTAAAGTAAACCTCCCTTTTAATATTTTAACCAATTGGCATCTGTGTAGTACTCTCCAAAATGACTACTTTCCTACTGGCCTGGAGTGGTCCTCCCATGGGCACGCAGTATGGCAAGGAGGTGGCAGCTCCCAAAGGTGGGAATCGACAGCCTCAAGGAAGACTCAAAGAGCAATTTATTTCTTCATTGTTATATATCCTTAGATTAAGGTATCTTTCTAATAGAAACCATGTCTAGGAAGACCTTTAATGGAATCCAGAGTAATAGAGCCCCTACTTTGGCTCTTTCATTCATTCCGTGACTATTCATGGATAAGAAAGAAAATTAAGAGAAAGAAAAGAACACTGGAGAAAAGAAAATGCAGGTGCAAGCAGGGAAGAGGAAGCACAAGTGAAAGCAGTCCCCAGGTCTAGCATGAGCACTTGTGAAGGCTTTCCTCTCAAGCCTGGTCACTTCTCTTTTCCACCCTCCAGGATGGGAACCGCTTTCATCTTCCTTCTCCCTTGTCCACCTCTTTTGGAGCTTGCTAGTCCCCAGAATATGTAGGAGCTTAATTCAGATTGTTGCCAGTTAGATGCTGTATTATAGATCATTTTGATCTCCATTTAGCTGTACCTCATTAGAGGAGCATCTTTGTTTAAGTAGAGATGAGGTTATTCATAAGTAATTCAGTGCCACTGAGAGAAAAATCAATTGTAGGAACATTAAATTTTCATTAAACATGTTAAATGTAACCTGACAGTCAAATGGTCTCCAGTCGTATGGGTTTTGCTGCAAGATTACTTTAAGTAACTGATGAAAGTGGGATTAGATGGTAAAGAATACTTTGTATGGCTTAAGATAAAGGATAAAAGTGGGGTATTTTTCCATTAGCATTCACTCTGCAGGGATCCTCAATTACTTACAGGGCCATCTGCACTTCTGGAGATATGGTGAGTTTGAAGTGAGTAGCACGTGCAAGATGAGCAGGTTGGAGCTGTCTGAGCTAAGAAAAATCAGACACACTTCTTTTTGTGGGATATGACACATTTTGTAGCTCCTGTAGGCCTGAGAACATCACACATCACAACTTCTTGTGTTCCATTCTCCCTAACTTCACAAGGATCTCCTCACCTTTGTTTTGATTATTTTGACATGATCTCGGTGTCTTCCTGTCCCATAACATTGATCCCATCCCACTCTCAACACAAAAATTTCTAGGTGCTGTCCTCCCTAACCTCAATCTCACCTTCACACCAGTGTTTTACCTCCCCTCTTCCTATTCTCCATGACTCTAGCTCTCTGCTAACACACCCAATCACCTAGTTCATGATCCATACTTCCCTCATAGCCGTTACACAGTCTTCAGTCCTGTGAGAGTGCCAACCTTATCCCACACTTGGCTGTACCCCCAACCCAAGTCCTGCAAGTGTCCTTTGCCCCAGCTTGTTTTCCTCCTGACCCCTTCCTCCCTCACATGCAACTGCCCTTTCCACCTCCTTCCTGCTGCTACTCCTGACTCCCATCTGTGCCTGCATCCCAGGCTATTGCTCTTCCACTTCAGTCCCCTAGTCCCTTCCTCCCCTATTCTTGGTCACCAGCTTACCTAAGTCTTTTATTTTTGCCGGAGAGCAAGCTGCAGGTAATCTCTTCCTGCAGGAAGTTATGCTGCTGCTGCTGCTGGTTGTACACCCCTTGGCTGTAGCATGGGGTGGTAGAACTTCTACCCAGCCTGTAGTATGGAGTGTTGTGACTATCTTCCAAACAGAGCTTTTTGGATGGAACACCACCATCATCAAGCTTGTGCTGGTTGATGTTTATGACACTCCCAAAATCTCACAGCTGGCCTTTCCAAGTTTTGCATGTAACAACAGCATAGAATGATCCTACTAATCTGAGTGTAAGGTTTCACTCAGCTCTTGCCTGTGGTGTTTCATTTCTGTTTATCTATCACAACTAACTGACTGCTTTTCAGAATGGGATATATATGTGACACATCTTTCTCTGGTTCCTCTGACAAGTCAGTGTGTAGCAGTCAATCAGGCACAAGTATGAGAAGAATCTGAATTTTATTTTACAGTTGCTGCCTGTCTCTTTTGTTCTGATACATCTGCCTAAGCATAGAAAATGATGTTGTAGAAGTACAGAAAATCTGATTAGATATATTACTGCTTTTTCTGCTGTCACAGATAACTACAGTAATGCAGCTAAACCACATGATAGTGTCTTGTTGTTTACCTGTTCCAGCCTTTGGAAGACATCAGCAACTGCTCTTCAGAACAAGTCCATGTTGACGTCTGCTCTTGAATTCTATAGAAGAGAAAAGAAATGCACACATCCTGCTGTTAGTACCTTGACAGATTCTTCTGCCTGGATGGTTTCTAGTGAAAAGATTTGATCTCGATCTTTATTCACCAAAATTAAACCGAAATTGCTAGTGTCTTACAAAAGATCTTTGCTGGCTTATATGGAGCTGGGCCGTGGTAAACACATCTCTCTGCTCCAGAAGTCTGTCTTTTTAATGTTGCTGTCTCTTTAAAATAAAGATGGCAAAATGACAAACCAGGCTGGATTCACATGTAAACCGTCTTTAATTAACTTGAAAATATAAAAAGGTATATTTTGAATACAACAACAGTGTAATAAAAGATGCAGATCAATGTATTGTCCATAGTTTCACCTTTAAAAAAACTGAAAGCAATTTAAAAAAAAAAAAATGGTCTTTTGCACTCTTACTTAAAGCTTTTAGGGAACATTTGCATGTGAAAATCAGACAGAGATGAACCATTGATTGGTGTATTATCAAGTCATGTGGTCTGAAGAATTCAAACCAGACTATTGTCCTTATGAAGTTGTTTTACTTGTATCTACCAAGCTGCTTCTCTTTGGGAAATTCAGAGTCCTGGTGAATGCTATATATTTTTCCATGTGTTCCTAAGAATTAACTGTTTCCACAGAGTGGCAAACCTTTACATTTCACAGGATCACTAAGAGTTAGCAAGCGGCTGAACCCTAAGTGCCATGTATTGCACTGCAAACTCTTTGCCCAGTGACTGTGAGGAAGGCTGTGAACTCTCATCCTTTGCCTACTAAACACACTTTCAAATGACCAACTGAATAATGCTATTAATACAGTATTGCTAAGACTAATTGCTTTTGCAGACTGAAAATCAGGATTTTATGCATACACTGTTTTGAACAGATTTTTCAATTCAAGAATATGCTACTTTGGCTCCTTCCAGCCTGTTTGAATGCTGACTTCCCTGGAGAGTTTCTAAATAGTTATATGATTGTCAGTTTGGGAAAGCAGCAGAATTTCTGGCACCCTAGAGGCAATGAAGATGTCACAGCAGGTTCGATCATTACTGCTTCAAAAAATGTTACAAACTTTTGATGGATGACATTTCAGAGCATGGGGTCACGTCACTTACTTAATTTGCTTTTAAGGACAAAGAAAGGTGGGCTTGGGTTTTGTTCTGTTTTTTGTTGTTGTTTAAAAAATAAGCTTCTGGTTAGATGTCTTAGCTTTCAGCATATTTATCTTTGCGTTGGTTAAGTGATGCATAGATAAAAGACAATTTCTGGTTTGTATCCATAAAAATGACTTAGTGCATGCAATCCCCTGGCAGAGAAGAGCATCTCGTGAGAGAGGAGAGGACAATCCAGCAGTGCTCTTCAGTGCCCTCCAATCAGTGGAGCGTTTGTAAGGCTATCACTTTGCCACAACTTAGACTCTTAGATTAGTCTAATATAAGCTGAGGCTACTTGTTTCTGTGTGAATAGAGGATACAAGGAACAGAAAGGTGCATTGCATCCATCTTCTGTTAGCAGCATAGGACCGTTATTAGTAAAGTCTTCTGAATATTTTCTTTTTCAATGTACTTGACAAGTTTCTAAAAAATTCCTAATTAAGAAAATAATTTTCTGCTATTTCTATGGGCAGTGAGTAAAAACTGAATGAAGGTTATCAGGATCTGGCCTATTGTGAACAATTTGCTATTCCACTTTCAAAGAAACATGTAAACTTCGGTTATTTTGGAATGCTAGAGGTTGTTTTGATAATGAGTATGTTGGTATTTTTATGCTAAGCCTAGACAGGATGAAGAGGGGCATTTTAGGCCATTTGACACATCAGTTGAAATAACTGCATTAGAGTAAGGCAAACAACAGAACAGCTGAATACAGGACATGATTTTAGAATATACAAAATATGCTGGAGTAATATGTTTCTCTGTTGGTATGACAGCAAATAAAAGTATAGTAATGTTCTTTCAGATTTATTTATAATTTGAGTATATCCCAGTCCATAAAATCATACATGGTACCTAGATCTTTTTAACTAAGGCTATTGGCAATAGCTCTAACTTAAGTACAATTGAAATGTGATTTAATTTGCTGCTTGCTAAAGTCTGAACCATTTTGAGCTTTAGAGTGAGAAATATTTTCAAAAGAATATCCATGATATAATTTTTATATTACCTTTAGTTTATATTTACCACATAATGCTTACGACAAACTCACAAATCCTTGGAAAGGCATAGCTGTAGGAGCGTGAGGCCAATCCTTCACGTTAAAGAGCACTCTCACCCAAAGTAAATTATTACCACTAGCCTGATATTTATACAGTGAAGCTGAGGATGTTTAGCAGCTTGTGTGCTGCGAAGCCTGCTCCAAACTTAAACTGTGCAGCCACAACGGAGCCCCATTTGAACATCATCACTAAACAACTCATGCTAGCAGAGGATTTGGATTTAGTCTATGACTTTGTATTTCCCTGCCTTATGGATTTATAATTCATTCTTACCATATGTTTCAGTTGGATTCATTGCAAACACTTAGTTTTAATTTTTATACTACATTGCTATCAATTCTTATGGAAAAAATTAAACTAGGCTTCAGAGAGGTGATTTGTATTTAAGGCTTCAAAAGTTGTTACGACAGCCATTTTAAAAAGTTGATATCCTAAGATAAAAAATTCTTTGTAGAAGTTAAACTTAAGATTTGCTCTAATACGGATGATTGTAGGCATGCCTTGTCCTGTCCCTCATTATTGCATGTAGTTATGAATATATCTAGCATCTCAGATCTCACACTAGTATCTCTTTGTATTTTATGGTACAGGTTTATTATATTTTTTGTGTGTGAAACCATAAGTGATTTGGGATCTAAGCTCCAATGCTCCAGAAGTGCCCTTGTTATCTTCAGAGATTCCCAAATTGGAATAGTGCTTATCAGAAGGATGGAGGGTGGAATAGAATGATGTCCTTGGATCCTCTGGTTCCACTCGCTTTCCTTTCATTATGCTGTTCTGCTTAAGTTTCAGAGTTCATTTTTCCTTTGAAGATATCTGAGAATGAGGTTGACTTGTTGGGGTGAGAACTCTACAGGGTATTTTTGTGAATGTTGTTATTCTAACTATGGAAGGCTGGGATCTGGACCCTGAGGGCTTTCAAATCCATGGCATTCACTGCCCAGGAAACCGCCCTTACTGCTTAATCTGACCTGTCCTACTGAAACCAGGTTGGTATGGGAAATTCAGGAAGGACCCTTAAGAGGAAGAGAAATTTGCAGCCCAGCAGACAATGTAGTGCTGAGAGGGAGTTCTGGGCTCGATTTTCTGTTTCCAGCACTATTTACTCTTTGGTAAAAACCTCTGTCTGTGAGGGAGATTGTGTACCTCAGTCTTTGGAGGCCTGTATATCTCCTGGCTTCTGGTGAAGAATCTCTCTAGTAAGTCTGTATTTTTGTCCTCCAGCTGCCTTTTCCAGAGCGGTTATGATGAGGTCTGACTCCACTAGTGTGTGCCAAACTGAGCCCGAAAGCATGTAGGTCCCTTCACACTTCCCTTCTGCATCCGAATGAGGTACAGAGGCACCCAGAGCCCATAGCTTCTTGAGTTAGAGTCAGCTTGCAGATCCCAAAGAAGGCATTGAGGGAACTTTGAGATCAAGAGGACAGACAGGTAGTGAATACCATCTGATCAGTCTTTTTACGTCACACTGTTCCTGAATCTTTTGGGTGTTTTGGAGATGGCAGTTAGTTTTTTCCTACATGTGAACTCCTGTTTAGTAGTTCAGACCAAAGCAGAAACTGGATAGCCAGAATAAAATATTTTTGAGGAGTGAAACACTGTCAAAACAATCTTTTTCTTAATTGCACTAGATTAAAAAGTGTAATTGCTGGCAATTTCTCAGCATACCTTATTTCCCCACCTTTTGTCTTCACCCTGGACAGAGCTGTTCTGACATCACAGACTGGCTTCAATACACAAAATCTTTCTAATAAATTTCAGTCTTGTTTCAGATATTGCCACTGTGCTGGAACTGCTCTTGTGAGGGTTTGTAATGAGGATCTGTTGCTTCAAGCTAACTGAGAAGCTCCTTCTTTCATTGCCTTGATTTATCAGCAGCCTTTGATACTGTTGACCATGGGGTCCTATTACATTGCCTTCAGCACCTCCTGGGTTTTTCAGGCTCCACGCTGGCCTGTTTCACATCTTATTTAATGGAGCACTGTCTCTACGGTTATATACTGCAGTTCTCTCGTCATACTGATGCCTAAAGCTGTGTTGTGCAATTGGATTTTGATGGTGCAATTTGCCATGACAGCACTGCAGTATAGCAAAATTCTCACTTTTGTTTGTTAATTTTTTATATATAACATATACACCAGGTGTACAGGGGTGATAATTGTTTGAGAAATTACGCAGCTGTTTGTTTATGGATCTGTATGATAATGTGATCTCTAAAAAAACTTGACACTTGTATGTAACTGATTTAGGTTCTAAGACCATATGGTGTTAAACCTGCAGGTTTTGTGCTGAGAAAAAGATATTTTAAAACAATTTTAAAAGGTGGATTATATTATTACATGTATGCTTTCCTTCTCATTGTCATGCATTGAAAGAAAGGTGTTCTTCCTGTTAACAAGCACTGTCTCTTATATACAGACTTTTTACATTATTCATTGATATTAATGTGGAGCCAGTAACTTGGTGACAGAGCTTGGATATCAGAAAGGCAAATGTGGAAAACATCCCAGGGTAGAAGTTTGTTCTCTGTCTCTGCTTCTTCCATCCATAGGCTAGAGACACCTGTCTCCTATTCTGGATCCCCTGCTGCTCGTCCATACCGTGGCATCCTGTGCGGCAGAGGAGATGTGCCTCCTCTCTGCTGCAGGGCTTCAGCAGGTGTGGTGTGAAGCATCCCTCCAGACCTGACTGAAAGTGGCCCCCTGAATGTGTGTGTGCACAGGACCTCCTTTAAAGTTATCTGAAAGTTATGATTCAGGTATGACATATTTGCTGGGAAACTGCCTGAACATCATTACCAAGACTGTATTTACTATTTCATATCTCAGGAGCTTCTGAGATAAGTTTTCCCCATTCTGGTAAGGTGAGAGCTTTATAGTGGTGGGGATGTGAATCTGAGATTTGTATCCACTAGTTCAATATTTTTTTTTTTCCCAGAACAAGGCCAATTAAAATATTTCCAATCAAAAATCTACAGCCCATTTCTCACTTCCACCTTAAGTCCTTTGATACACAAAATACTTTGCAGTAAAACTAGGAAAATTAAGCATTATCTTCATGACCCCTTGCATTGCCAGGTTTTTTTTGTTGTCTTCATTTTCCTCTTTCCAGTTTATCATTTCTCTTGTGGACAACCATGTCAGGTACAATGATGTAAGGGAAATGGTGAGGTTTTTAGTCCTTGATTTTGTAATCACACCTTCAAGACCTCCAACAGGCCTTTACCCCTGGCTCACCATCATTCTTGCAATGAGGACTGTGGTGAGAACCTGCAGTGCTGCATCCATTTATGTTGCGTCCAAATTCATGGACATGATATCTTGGGGTTAAAATGCCACTTCCCTAACCCATGCTGAATATTTGGGATAGTCCTCACCTTCTTCCTGTATATCTATGTTCATGACCAAAAAATACATGTGGAATCCTCCTCATGGAAGTTTCTGCAGTGTATGAAGAATAACCTTCATTTATAATGCCAGCTTCAGACCTTCTTTACACTTTGGTTTTTTATATAAACTCTAGTCTCTAACCTAAAGGGGTATTATGCCCAGTAAGCAAGATGCCTGCTTGTCATAGCATGATAGAATTTCCTACTGCACGTTTTCTGATGGATTCCTGCAATTTTTCTTTGCTAGTTCAAAAGCCAGTGTTTGTGGCTGTGGAGGGCTACTTTCGGTGGACCAATAGCTCTGCCTGCACTGCTGAATAAAAGTATCAGGGAATAATTCTGAGATCTGGGTCCCAGATCACTTATTCCTTAAGTGTTAGCATTTCTGAGTCAGAGATTGCTCCCCCTTCACCGCACCCAGGCAGTCAGGATGGCAGTGGGCACGGAGGACACTGGACTCTGAAGGGATGGACCCAGGGCCAGGCGCTACGGCTTGCAGACCCAGCCAGCCAGTGCTAGCTGGTCTCAGGGCCAGTGAATGGTTACCATTTATGCTTTATTCATTTTAGACACAGCTAATGAATCTGCATCTTATGGGGAAAAAAGCCTGAGGTGAGAACTGGTAGCTATTAACAGAGAAAGCCTAAAGCACTTTGGGGTTAAGAATGGGAAACTTGCTGGGTCAGAGCCATGTCTCTGTTAAAAAAAAAAACAGGCAGGTTATGGTGTATTTCTATAGCATTGACAATTTCATTTGGTTTTCTGTGAGTTGACATCAAAAGAGAAAAAGGTGTAAATAAATGACACCTACCAGCCTTCCCTGTGATGACCCTCGCGTTCCTGTGGGCAGAGCTTCCGCCCTGGTTCCTCACCTTCAGCTGGGCTAACCGAGCATCTGCGATGTTAGCTTACTGCAAATTAGATGGGATTTCTGGGTTTGTGGGATCCTTCTGACAGCAGCCTGACCTTCAGCATGCTAGGACATTATCTACATCAGGTTTTTTTCCATATTAGAGATGGGCTTACAGGATGAAATTCAGTGAGATTTGTTAAGGTATTTAGCTCCAGTGTTTTGGTTCAGCCTCATTTCTGCTGCATTATGCTTCGCACTCTCCATTAGGTGAAGTGTAATTTAAAAATGCAGGAAGAAGTCCCCTTTTGAAAGCACTTGCTCTCATCTTTGCACGGCCCTCACTTCCAAATGTAGCAAAGTAAAGCAATGTGGAATCCATTCATTAAATGACACATTAAGCAGCCAGTGCCTTTTTTCTATATTGCCGGCAATAAAATATATTCAAAGCACTTCATATTTCATTAAAATTATCAGTGAAATGATTTTCATCTAATGTTATTTCTGCTTTTAATAAAAAGGCCCTGCAAAATGAATAACTGAACATTTTTCCTTCCTTTCTTTCTCTTTTTACAATTATGATATTGAAAATATCCCAGAAGTGAGGGAATGACCCTTAAATTTAGTTATGAAGGTCATATTCTATGAAGAGCAGATATTTTCCATAAATCTCTAGAAGCACAATCAGTCCTATTGGGTATAAGCTATTTTAGTTAACGGTAAATCTTAAAACTATGCTCTGAGCAAGATATAAGACTGTTTACAGTAGTCTGTACTGACGTTGAAGTGCATGTTTCAAATACCTGCACGTACTCAATCGTATTTGGTTTTGTAGGCATTATGGTCATATGAACATTGTAACAATAGGTTTTGCCTAAACTGTCAAGTTTAAAGTAGTTTTGAAAGCTTTTTTTGGAAGTCAGAGCTGTGACAATTAGATTATTACACTGTGATGTTGTTCATTGTTTACTGATTAGAGAGAGACTTTGAAATCAGAGAAATTATTTAATCTGAAATGGTCATATACAACAAAAAGACTTTGTAGACAGAATAATTTTGTTTCTTTTGATCTTAAGCTTATTGTGAACATAGATAAATGTAAGCTTTGCTGCAGGTGTCTCAGATGGGTGCCAGATACCCTGGAAAGCATTAAAGTAGGAGTGCAGCTCACCCAGAAGTTACAAACAATAGTAAATACATGGGGAGTGTGGAAATAATCTCTATTTATAGAAATAAAGATAATTCATAGAACTGTGTTTAAAATAATTATACAATTGATAAAAATAATGGTTTCCATTTAAACGGTTAAGAGATGTTTTTATGGATACAAAAGAGGAACATTGGAAGTTCTTCAGCTTTCAGTAAGGTAGTTAGTCAGGATTCTCTCTTAATTTTGAATGCTAATGTAATAGGAACAGGTCACATCGTAGAAAGGAAGTTATGAGAAACTGTTTGCCCTGAAGCACAGCAATGGGGATTAATATAAAGCACGTAGGTCTATCACATAATAATGTGCTATTTTTTAACAGCTTTAATATGAGCTGTAATTATAAGTATCCCATCTGCAGAATTAGGAAAGAATACTGAGATAACGAGAGAAAAAAAATTAAATTTGGGTCAAGAAATTGAAAAAGAAAAAGCAAAGAACAGGCAATTATTTCTTGGTACTATGATTTGGAAAGTCATGGTCATATTCCATTCCAGAATCCTATGAAGACAGACGCTGAAGTAGCACAGAGGAATTCATGCACTGGAGGAAATAATACAATCAGACAAATTATTTTGTTGGATACTTCTTTTAACAACCAGAAACTAAATGTTATGTCTCGAATGGTCTTCTCAAGCTAAAAGGCGATCGTCTCCATGTGTTAGGATTTAGAACAGCAGCGCTTCAGGGTCTGTGAGGCTGTTGAGCCCCACACTTCAGCAGAACCGGTTTGTTCTGTTTGAATTCTGTTTATCAGATTTTTTACAGGCCACCTTAATTCCTTTCTCTTAGATCAGCCTGCTTAGCTTCTGCACCTCACATGCTGCAGGTGTCCCCTTAGAGATACCAAGGCTCTAGCCTCATCAGTACCCTGCCGAGACCTTTATCAGTTGCAGGCAGAGAGTTTTCTGATTGGATTAAAGATTGATTATACACTAATCACACCATCTAGACAGGCAGACAGGCAGCTTGTGGTCAATGGGATCTTGTAATCAGTGCTGGGATAATAACATGCATGCAGCTGGGATTGTTGAACAGCAGGTTTCAACGCACAACCTCCATACTCTGAAAAAAGACCATTTACATCTTAGACATCTTTCAGAAGAAATGGATAGTCAATTTGCCAGCGGGAACATTAGTTGAAAGTATTTCCCAAAGCATTAAGGCTGCTATTCTAATGGTGGTAAGTGCCTTCATTTCCAAAAGCTATCTACAAAGGTCTCTGCAACAGGTCTGCAAAAATAGCTGCAGCCTACTGACTGCACATTTGAAACAGCCTCGGAGATATTAAAAATTTGCCAGTTTCCAACTATATCAGTGAAACACTACAATAAAGTTTTACTTACCTTGGATTGACTCGATCTTCACTTTTGAAAACAGCAAATCTCCTTGAGGTGAATTTGCCCCTGACGCCTCAGCTCATTGTGGAACGCAGCCCTTGCATAAGTGTACAGGTGAGATAAACCGAACCACAGAATGTATCATCTCTGCGGTTGATTTAAGTAGACATATATTCCTATGCCTCTGAAAAAGAAATGGCCACACACACAAACACATCCCGCCAGCAAATAGATGGTTCTGCAGCTGAGAAAGTGTGTTAGCAACTTACTCTTTGAGCATGTTTCTGTGGGGAACAACGATGGATGTGTAGCCCTTGGAATTGTCACTTTATGGCATTAAAATTAGTAGTCCAAATGTGTTTTCACATTGCAGATTGTCAGTTTTTGCACGGTGTAGTGGGTTGACCCTGGCTAGAGGCCAGGTGCCCACCAGAGCCGCTCTCTCACTCCCCTCATTCACTAAACAGGGGAGAAAAGGCATAACGAAATGCTTGCAGGTCGAGATAAGGACAGGGAGAGATCACTCACTAATTATCATCACAAGCAAAACAGACCAAACTTAGAGAGGGAATTCATCTAATTTATTACTAAGCAAAACAGAGTAGAGGAATGAGAAATAAAATCAACTCTTAAAACACCTCCCCCCACCCCTCCCATCTTCCCGGGCTCAACTTCACTCCCGGCTTCAACCTTCCCCCCCTCAGCGGCACAGGGGGACGGGGAATGGGGGTTACGGTCAGTTCATCACACGGTGTTTCTGCCGCCTCTTCATCCTCAGGGGGAGGACTCCTCTCATCGTTCCCCTGCTCCAGCATGGAGTCCCTCTCATGGGGTGCAGACCTTCAGGAGCAAACTGCTCCAGCGTGGGGTCCCCCACGGGGTCACAAGTCCTGCCAGCAAACCTGCCCTGGCGTGGGCTCCCCTCTGCACGGGTCCACCGGTCCAGCCTGGAACTTGCTCCAGCGTGGGCTTCCCACGGGCCGCAGCCTCCTTCAGGTGCCTCCACCTGCTCCGGCGTGGGGTCCTCCATGGGCTGCAGGTGGAATCGCTACACCCCCTCATCCTTCCTCCATGGGCTGCAGGGGGACAGCCTGCTTCACCATGGCCTTCACCACGGGCTGCAGGGGGATCTCTGCTCCGGCACCTGGAGCTCCTCCTCCCCCTCCATCTGCACTGACCTTGGTGTCTGCAGAGTTTCTTACATCTTCTCACTCCTCTCTCTGGCTGCAAAAGCTCTCTCTCTCCAAGTGTTTTTCTACTTCTTAAATATGTTATCACAGAGGCGCTGATTGGCTTGGCCTTGGCCAGCGGCGGGCCCGTCTTAGAGCTGGCTGGCATTGGCTCTGTCAGACACAGGGGGAGCTTCTAGCAGCTTCTCACAGAAGCCACCCCTGTAGCCCCTCCGCTACCAAAACCCTGCCACGCAAACCCAACACACACGGTCATTCTGTTTTAGAGGATCAAGACTCCTTTACTTTTTAGGTGGCAGGGATGGGAAGGAAGGAATCACCTGGTTTTCTCCCTGTTCCTGTCTGGATTTTTCACAGGACAGGTATTCAACAAGTATGAGAATTAGGAGCCACTTTTGGAGAAGAATGCATTGCTCAAATATTATTTTGAAAATACATTGGTAAAGAAAAAAAAAAAACACAAACACAAAACACCTTGGGAAAAACCTTTTTTGTGGGTGGTGATATTTTTTGTTGTTGTTTCAAAGGTTAGAAAATATGCATCTTCTTGTGGGAGTCTGGCAGCTCTAATCAATGCATAGGCTCAAACATATGAAGGCTTTTAGGATTTTTGGTCAATAAACAGTAAGAGGGGACATGGGTAACCGGTTGGCATTCCTAGAGATTTTTTTCTTTCAACTACTGTGTGTTAAACAGAACCATGCTTCAAATTACATGTATTTGAAAGCACCAGCTAGAGCTGTTAGGATTTGCCTTTGCTTCATGGCCAAACAGAACTGCACGTAGAAAAAGCTGTAACAATCTATAGCATGGCTTTTTGTTACCTACATGTGTAGAAGCATCATCTGATTTTTGAAGAAATTGCACGAGAATAAGTTTGGATAGAAGGCTGTGTAGCAACACCAAATATCACCATAATATAGTGGGATATCAAATGTGTGAGAAGATTCACACTTTCAGTGTGGAGCAATAAAATATATTTCAGCATTTCTTTTAACTTGTAAACATGTGCAGATAATGATTATCTTGTGCTCTCCGTTTGCAAGCTATAATTACAATACCTGCAGAAAGGCAACAGTGAATAGAATCCTAATCACGGAGGGTGGCTGCTACCTAGCAGAGATTCAAGCAATATTTATTTCATTTTTAAAATTGAGAGTTTCCTTAAAAATTTGAAGTACGAGTAAAATTCAGAGCTAAGGGATACTCTATTTTCAGTTTCTCATGGAATAGAAAGCGGTTTTAAATTTGTCATAAAGCTTTAACATTTCAGCATTTAATTTTCTTGATTTGGTTTTTTCTAGCCAGTAAATTCTAAAGATTTCACTGAAGTTAAAAGAACGAGAAACAAAACAAAACACAACAAAAATCCGAAACCCACACCAAAAATACCCGTTGGCTTAAGTGGTTCTTTTGAGTGAAAACTGGATCTCAGGCTCTGACAACAGATTTTACCACAAGATTGCATGCAGTTCCACTGTAACTATTACTTCATTTAAAGACTTAGGATTTTACTTTCTGTAGGTAGTGAAAACCATCCAAGGTTTGGAAATCTTAAAAAAAATCTAACAACCCTAACTGTTAATATCTACATGTGAACCCTGACAAAAATTTCCAATTTTCTATTAATTTTGAGCATTACTAACAACTACAAACTCTATATACTCTTTTCTGTGCAGAATAAGTTTTGGAGTAGAATCCTTTGCGTTTTATTTTGCAATGGTAAATGTTACTGAAAAGGTGGAGCCCTCTTTCCACAATCTTGGTGAATAAGCGGGCAAATCTAGTTAGAACACGGTTGTTACATCAGCTGTTCCTGAGAGCAGATTGTGGCTTAGTGTTATTAATGAACTATTGATTGAATCATGTAATTGGTGTAACTGTAACCTATGGTAGTTCTATATATATGTGCTGTGACTATGAGCAACCTGTAGATTTTATAACTTCTGTCCTTTGGAAGGACAAGTATTAGATCAGTTCATGTTTCCTTCCAAAATGGGAGGGAAGACCACCCCTGTGAAACGCAAAATTAGTTTTGCCCAGCTGTCTGTAAGGAACATACAGGGGCTCTGCAAGGAAGAATACAACCTCCATTGGGACCAAAGGCAGGGACAAGTGACATCTCCTCCTCCCACATGGTCTCTCAGGTGTATCTGCAAGGAGCACCCTCATGGCTGGCGCTTCCTTCCCCAGAACCACAGAGGTAGAAGGCAGAGAGCAAAGCGAGGAGACACCAGAGCACCAGGAGGCTTCCTGAACGGGATGACAGCAAAAACCAGAAGTTGAGCACAGGCTCCCCTTTCAGGAATGATGGCATAACAGAGGAGTATTGAGAAACTGGGAATTATAAGTGACATTAAATCTATGCTGAAGTATTTAATGTCACACTTGGTTACTACACAGGAGAGAATGCATCTAAGAACATATGGAAGTGCAAAAGCTTGTGATAACTTTTTTTTATTTTATTTTATTTTTTGCTTTTGGAAAGAAAGAATTCCTTGACAATGATTTCACATCTTGAAGTAATCTCCAAAATTAAAAGAGGCATGGATTTTAAAAATGAAAATAAAAGAATTGATTTCTACTTCGGTACCTTGAAAAGCCTGCATAGGTTTGTACATATTCTGATTACCCTGTTTCATCAGCCTCTGTCTCCTTTAAATGAACTTTTGCCTTTTTATTTTGTTTCACTCTCTTAAAACCTAAATCCAACCTTGAAATGAAGGTAAAAATACACATAATACAAAATTCTGTGAGTACAACTATTGTAAACTTTATTAAAGATCAGTGAAAATCAAACCTGTTCTCCTCACCTTCTACCTGAGGGCCACAAATACAGCTCTCCTTCCAAACATCTCTAAATGAGGACAGTTTCACTCTAAATTGTGTAATAGGGAAACCAGGCTTGACTCCTGGAGTCGCCCTCTCTGCAACTTTTAGTACACACTGATCCTAGCAAGTTTCTCTTTTTTTTTTTTTTTTTAATGAGCAGAAGTGTTTGTGATAGCATTGGCAAAAGGAATGTATTTCTTTAAAAATAAAATATATCTGTTTCATGTGATAACTGAAGAATCTGAAGGTGGAGATGATTTATTCAGTGCAACAGGTTTCGCAACGACTGAGGCAGAGGAAAAAAACTTAGTTACTAGTAATGTTTGACTAGCAGTCATAGGTCAGTGTAGTTTTCAGTAGATAAAATCAAAGAGAAGAGGGAAAACTATGAGAAATTATATTAAAATACACATTGCTTATGCCGATATTTTTTTTTTTTAAATTAACTAAAATTTCCATAAGGAAAAGATTCCAGGGATGCATAAATACGTGCCCATGTTTGCCCATGTCGCACTTGCCAATATTGAGTTTTAATCAATCCTTCTGGCAATTTCAAAATGTTTAACGAAAATCTTTATAGAACATCTCCATAAAAATCTCATCTCCTGAACAGAAACACCTCTGATGGAAATCTACAAGAAATTCCTTCACACAGGCAAGGTACTGATTTAAAACATGAACTGTCTATTTACCCTCAGTTAGTTACAGATTGCCATAAAGTAATTCTTATTTAGCACTTTAACTCAAGTTAAAGGGAAAAGGGAAAGTTGGAAGTCAGCATAAGATATGATTATATGTGATAAAAATTCTGTAGCAATGATCATTGCCTTCTAATAGAGTCGTTGAAGGTTAAGGTAAAGGTTGTCAAAAAGAGAAAAGTTCCCCATCATTTAATGTTCTGCTGATGAAATGACAAAGTAATAATTTCACTTGGGGTTGTGAAATTGGTACAAAGTTGGAGAAAGAAATTATATGGAAGACATCGTTGAAAAGAATAAAATATCCATTTTGCCGCTAAAGATGGAAGAGCAGAGACTTTCAACTCGATGGTAGATGGGAGTGAGGTAGGCTCTGAGCGTGAAGCCAGCAATGAATAAAGCTGAAGCCAACGAGGCTGTATGCTAACAGGTACTGAGAAATCATGTGAAATGCTAGAAGGAGTATTGGGAGCTGGACAGGACGAGTGAGTGAGCAAAGAGCTCCATCAGATTTAAGTGGGAAAAGACTGGGTAAGGAAAGGCTGTATTTGCAAAAGGAAAAAAGGGGGAGTTTCAAGGATGAAGTGAGGTTTGCCTCTATGGTGATATCCTACAAAGCAAAGCCATATTATCTGCAGATTTGAATTTGAAGTGGACTAATTGAATAAAACCCTGAAAGGAATTCTGTTAAAAATAAAACCCTGAATGCACTTCTGTTAAAAATGTAGATCATACTCTGCCCTCAGAATAATATCTCTATATAGCATGGTATACTTAGTAAAATTAAAGTTCCTAAGTAGAGAGGTAAATAACTTAGAGATCCATTTGCTTCTTTTATATCTGAATGCAGTTTCCCTAAGCAAATCACCAATGGACATAGCTTGTTTAATAATATAAAAAAAAAAAAAAAAATCCTAGCTTGTATATCCTGTGAGGAGTTTATAAATGTTTTTGTTCCTTGGGGAAAAAAAAAGGCAAGTCCCATTGCAGGGTCATTGTACATCTTCTTTCAAACACTTAACATTGTTTGATTCCCTCCTCACAGACCTGGCACCAGAATAGTGTTTGCTCTAAGGGAGGCTAAGCCCAACTGGGACAAGGTCTCTTATTACTCTTAAGGAGAACTTTCACTGGAAACAGAGTGCTTCTGGTAGCCAGTATAGAGAAAAAAAAAAAATATATCAAAACATATTGTAAAGTAAAGAAATAGTAATGCCATAGGGCTTTTTTGCTCTCTAGAACTGCTGGGGGTGTTGCAGACAAGAGGATCTAGTATATGGATTTGCTGCTTAGTATATTTGTTTGTTGGTTTGTTTTTAAGCTGAAAAATCTATTTACATCCCTGAAGTCTTCAAAGAAAACCTTTCTTCCAGAATTGTTTTAGAGGATGCCAGAAACAGAGCGCTATAGCATAGTACAGGGATTACAGAAGTCAAATAAATTTCTTTCCAGTCTCTAAACATAAATAACATTAACTTTCTGTACTTCAATTTTTCTCCTGTTTTTATTAAATGTAGCTCTGTGTTTCATGTAGTAATCCCAGCGGTTGTGTAATGAAGGCATCTGAGGTACCAGCTCTCTAGTGAGGATGGTGTTGGTGGGGTTGAGCTTCTAGATTATGAAAGACTTCTCTTGGCTATAATACCAAACTCAACAGGTTCTTGTCGGGTAAAGTCCATTCCTACACAGAAAAACAACTGTGAGATAATTTTATAGTTTAGTGATAAAATGGAGACGTTTATTTTGTTTACTTACACAAAAGACTGTTTACTCCAGAAGTGTTCGATATCATCATTTTCAATATTATATTGCATTTGGAAATGGGAATAGGAGTTAAGTTAGATAATGAGTTTTTGTTTAAAGAGTAAGGTAGTTTCCTAATGCAGTCTGGTATGATTAGAACATAAGAATCCATAATGGCCATCAATAAAGATGTGGGACAACTAAATGTAAAAGAAAAAATTCATTATAGAGACCCAGAACATGACATACGTGGTGCATTGGTTTTGGACCATTATGCTTACACAGCAAACAGCCAACAAACTAATCTAGGCTTTTCTTTTTTCTTTTTTTCTTTTTTCTTTTTTCTTTTTTTTAAGTAGTTATAACAATTATGCACTATTTCCTGTCTTCACCACTGTCATAAATATTGCTACTTGTCCTACAGGATGGCGTGGTTGTGTATTGCTAAGCAATTTCTTGACGTTAATGGAAAGAATCTAAATAAATATATAGGTCGCATGCAAATACATGTACATGTAATCATGAAGCAAATGATAGTCCTTCTTACCAACAGCATCTTAAGATCGTTGCTCTGTGTTTCAGTGCAAGAGCCAGCTTCTGCTAATTTGGCATCCCATTCTGCAGTTACTCACATTTACTAGGATGTTTTTGTACAAAGGAACCACACTGAAGTCAGAAAGGTTTCTTTGAGTAAATGTCAAAGCATGGGGATCTTGTAGAACTACTGTATCTGTTTCTGTGGAAAATGATGCTTTAGCCTTTGTAATTTAAGAATAAGGCTTTCTGCAAAAGCTTCTGCTTGTGGGTAAATGCACATAATGTTATTCATGTCTGTTGCCAAGTGCGACTCAGATGATGATCCTACGTAATGTGCAACAAGTTTTTGCCGGTTCTGTCCCTGTTAGGTTCAGGTGACAGTTCAGTCCCCATCGGTTCCTGCTTCCTTCGTGTGCCTTTTGAGTGCTCAGCAGCAGAGATGAGATGAAACCCTGACTCCACTTCTTCTGTGCACAGGGCACATATGGCAGAGCCACAAGGCTCAAATTAAGTAGCTGTATAAATACCCGGGTCTCCTACAGGAATTACTATTGCTGTTTCCATTAAGATATGAGCAACAGCCCAGTAGTAAATAGTGTTGCACAGATGACCTTAATCTAATCAAATGCCTGGAGAAAAAAATGGCTTTCAGTGGACTTTAACTCAGGATAGTGCTTTTGTTGTATATGAGCCATGTTGGGCTCCAAAACTAGTTTTGCTTAAAAATCTCAATATAGTGAGCTTCTCACCTAGCTCCTTCCTCTCTCAGACAGATCTGTAATGCTGAGGTATTAACAGGTAGAAAAGATGCATTGACTGCTCTTCTGTCAGCCTGTTCCTTCAATTAAAGTTTTGCCCATTGAAATGTAACTGAATACATTTCATACTTTATATCACATCATAGGATCTGAACCTGATGCCCGATGCTTTGTAGTTCCGTCTCTGTGTTGAATCACTGCTAATACTTCCATTCTTTCTATATCAGAAAACATACATTTTTGGAAATAGAACTACATGATGTGGCAATCGCATCTCCAAATAGTGAGCTGACTACAGAAGTCTTAAAAACGCTCATTAAGAAGTCTTTAGAGTTGTGCAACCCTGAAAAAGACAGAAAACTCACGGGGGGCTGTGAGTGGAATTAACAACGAAAGTGACTCCCTAGGTTCTGATGTTCTTTGACCACTATATTAATTCATCCTTTTCAATTGGGTAAATTTGTTCTCTAGTGGAAAATTGCATGGCCTGGAAATAAGAATGATTTCTACTCAAAAGCTGGACATCTGTATGTCAGAACAAACGCAAACCAGCCTGTAATCTTGAAGACTGGCAAGGTCAGTTAAATGCACTTAATTTGATTTTAGCTATCTCAGACTCTAATGAACTGTTCCCTAATAGGAATGGATTTTATAAACAACCCAATACATAGGGTCCATAATGTTACCTTAAAAAGCAAGTCAATCTGAACCAATCCTTTCCTTAGACAAATTTGGATGTATTTCTTTAAAATCGGAATCTGTCCTTTATCTTTCCTGCCACACCATATATTGTCCCTACTTAAAATGAGTTGGAAAGACACATACAGAAATAAGTTTGTAAGCAGCAGAACAAATTGTATTGGATTGGTTGCTTTAATGAAAAGGTATTTCAAAAACAAGCATTCAATATTATCATTTTCAATTGAATGTATGAATAGGCATTTAACACGATAATCAGATTTTTATGAAAGAATAAAAGTAGTTTTATAATACAGGCATCTAACTTTTACTTCTATGTCATAATTATAAATGAAGAATCTATAATAACCATCAATAAAGGCCTGGAAAAATGAAATGCAATGGTGGAATTTCAATATAGGATCCCACCGTGTGACACAGCTAATCCTTATTGGTTTTGAACCATTGTGCAAACACATCAAACAAAGTAAAAATTTGATTTCCTGTAGGTCTGTGATTCATGGTCACAAATATACTCTGCTATGTAATAAAGGGCTCATACTGCTGCCTTTCCTTTGTGAGCACAGTAGTAAGGTCTTTGATCTGTAGTGGTCACCTTTTTCCATAAAATAAGTTGGTGTAAAATATCTTTGAAATTTCGCCCATTAGCTTTGGCTGAAATTGGCCAAAGAATCCCAGAAGCTTTAAAGATGACAGAGAAGTAAATACATATGTAATTCTCAGGAAACCGGGTGGAAGAAATGACTGCCCAAAATAGGCCAGGTCATACAAGAACGAGATGAAGCTTGTGCCAGTGTCAATTACTACATAAATTTAGTGATATGATTCACACTGACACATTTTATATTTGTACTGGTGATTTTCACTGACATTTAACTCAAATCTGTAGCTCCATAGAGGCAAAGAAAACTTCTGCGTGAAGAATAGTGAAAAGCAGATTATTTTTTAATACCAGGTGGTAAATCTGAACTACGTATTTTACTATTAAGGATTTGGCGTGAACAAATTCTATATGATAAATCTATCTCCCAGACAAAATCCATCACTGGGCCAAATTCCTCTTTACTTTGAAATCATAGTTTTATCAATTTTGATCAGTTTGATCAATTATTTGAATAGTAGACTTTATACTGTACATCTGTTATGCCAAAAAAAATAGAACATGATTTTCACTGTGTGATGCATGTGAGGAGCTAACATCAAATACTGTCATCTATTACACAAATACAATTCTGCTCACTGAAATGCATATGTGTAAATTTAATGTGTAGTTTCATATTACATCTTAGGTATACTGCTGCCAAAAGGGGCTGCTCCACTCTCTGCTAATCACAGTCTTCTTGTCCTTGCCTTGGATGCAGTAATTAGAAGACTGCAGGATAGAACTGAAATATATTTGTCATGGGTTACTTTTCTGTCACATAAACCAGTCAGCCTGTCCTACATCATACTAAATGTTGCTTTCTGGCAATTCACAGATTCACAGATTGGTAGGTGTTGGAAGGGACCTCCAACCCCCCTGCTAAAGCAGGATCACCTAGAGCGGGTTGCACAGGATCACATCCAGGCAGATTTTGAATCTTTCCAGAGAAGGAGACTCCACAACCTCTCCGGGCAGCCTGTTCCAGTGCTCGGTCACCCTCAGAGTGAAGAAGTTTTTCCTCATGTTGAGACAGAACTTCCTGTGTTCCAGTTTGTGCCCATTACTCCTCAATACTTAGATGAAAGTAACATGTAACTGGCAGATGGAAATTAAGAATTAATTCTCTCTGTTCTTGTTTTGGGAAGATAAAGGAAAGGGGAGGATGGAATAGGACACACATCTTAAACTGCCCAAACATGAGACAATTATAGTTCCTGTGGCTGATCTGTAAGGTATTTTCAGCTTGTCCTATCAGACATTTATGGCTTTGTACGATGTATCTATCTTCATGTGGCTCTGTCCATCTGGAAAAAAAAAACCTACCACAGCAGGTCTGGAGATGTGGTTGGCTCTATACACAAGCAAAGCGAGCAATTGTCTAGGGCAGCAACTGTTGAGACAAAGTGATAAACTGCAGCTTAAAGACAGAATTTCCCAGAGATCTGCTTAAGGGATTCTGATCTCCACTAGTTTTAATGATGTCAGCAATTGTAATCCAGAACAATTGTGTTGTTGAGTTTTAAAGAAGTGTAGAAGTATCTGAAGCACATGAAATTCTCTATACAGTTGGGGGTTTTGCTGATTTGTGGTTGGTTGGTTGGTTGGTTGGTTGGGGTTTTTTTCTCCTGGAATTCAAAGGCAGTTTGTATATTATTCACCTTTGTAAGTGTGATGGAAACAGAGTGATGAAACGTAATACTGGCTCAGGATCCATCCAAGACTCTGGCTGGTGGGAGCAGGGCTGAGAAGGTGATGCTGCGTGTCTGCCCAATTCTGATATTTTTCTTCTAAGCATCTTTATTGAAGAATATATAGAAAGAGTTGGAAGGAATCCGTACTGAATAACAGCCCTTGAAAAGGGGATGGGGCTCAGAACTAAGAGCTGATACAAATATGCATGACAACAAATAAAGAAAAAGACAGAAAGGGGGTTCAGAAGAAGGAACCAGCAGGGACACTGAGCACTCCCTGAGAGCATCTAAGGATCCTGTGGGTGCCACTCAACAGACCTATGCAAAGAGCTATGATACTATTGAGGATGAGAATTAGACTGAAACCTCCCCATTAAGTTCCCTCCTCATGGCTACAGTCAGAAAGAGATAAAAGGGAGAAGTCCTTTGATGTTCTAGGAGAATCTGTAAGCAGAAAGATGCAGAAGAGTTGAACCAGAACAGCAGAATATCCAGAGGAGATGGAAGGGGGCTGCAGTCTGGTGCAGAGAACATAAGTAAGCAGTTTTTCTTCTGCCCACAAAATGGACCAAAAAAGCGCAATAAATTTCCACTGACCCATGGCAAAATATTCCAATGAAAAACTGTAGAATAAAAGTGGAATAAAATCTACCTAAGGAGGATTTTTTTGAGCCTTTTTGATTATAAGATGCCCTGCTTTTTGTTTAAATGGGGCACAAAGCTGTAGAAATTGAGAGTGTTTATGATGTATTCAAAATGCAGTCTGGAGGTATCTGGCTGGACAGTATTTCTCTTTCTCCACTAATGGCTGGTGTTACTTTATGGGATCACTTGAGAGTGATCTCTGTTGGACTAGGAACCGGGAGCAAAAGATGGCTTCTCTTCCTCAGAAGAGAATCGCCTGCCAGTCATTGTCAGAAACAGGACATAGAGATGTATTTTGCAGGTGACATACTATGACAGATCCTCTGTTAAGCAGGAGAAAAACTCAGAATGTATCTGACTACTTGCCTCCTGGGTTACTCATATCACAGCACAAATCATGGGAGCATCCAAAGTGTGTTACGACTTTCTAAATACAGGTTAAGTAAAACAGTCACAGTGTTGTTATATCTCCTACTAAAAGCAACCCTTGGGTTAAAACTTTGTTCCTGGCAAGTTCTCATTTTCTGACATTTGATAGGAAGTGCAGTATGTGATGATGCTTATTTCTTTTTAAAGACAACACTGTTACAGAGACTTGAGTGGTTGAAGTTGCAAATCCCCAAGGAAATAAGTCGGGAGAATGTCAAGTGAACAGAGGGAAAGCCACATGTGTAGGGTGCCATTCATTCAGGCTTCACTCACCAATGAAACTCATCAGAAGTCAAGGTAACCTGTTTACAGACATGGAAGTATTTAAGTCTCCAATAAAGCACAAGTACACCAGTCAGTAAAGGCAGATTTTCACTCTTTGAGACATTATCTGAATGTCACAAACAATTTTTCTAACTTCACATGAAACTCTTTGTAAATAGACTGATGATAAAAAACTATCATTGCCTTATTGTTCAAAAGTTCCTCATTGGCTTACTTAGTAGTAATTTCCATAGGCATTTCCACAATGGATTGTATCCCTGTTGAACCGTAGAGTAGATGACCTTGAAGTGCAAACTGTCCATAATATCAAGTAAAACTCTTTTTTCCTTCCAATTCTGAATTACAGCAATGATTTAAGGAGAACAAAACTGTTGAAATCCACTGATATTGCAAGAATGAGCATCCATACTCTTCATCTTACATGTAAAATAAACATGCTGTTCTAGTTTTTGATCCCAGTTTAAAAGCAACTTTCTAGGCAGAGGGGTTTTCTGTGGCCTTTTTCATTTCCTTTTCAAGATTTCGCCTGTAATTTCTAAAGGAAGATTACCTATAAAATGAATTTCCTTTACATAAAGCAACACCTTTTGTTAGCCATGCAGTGAATTTAGACCCTGTGTGCATACACGTTGCTAAACGTGTTGTGAAAAGAGCCCTCAGCAGTGTACCAGTTTCCTAGGTCTTGTCAGCTGTGTGATACACCATCACACTCTGGGAAAAACTGTTGTATAATTTTGTTCAGAGAAAGTCTTCAGGGATATTTCACATAAAGGGATTTTATTCACTGACTATGATATGAGTCAAAATCTCTTAGACTTGTTACCATAGCTATTCTTGACTGCTACTGCTGGTATTTTCTATACATATAAAATGTACTTTCCTTCAGAATTCAGGGATGAATTCTTGTAAAAAGCTTCAATAAATGATAGAAATACATTTCCTGCCTTTACATATAATTATGTAAAATAAGGATCTTCAATTTTAAACTAATCATGCTCTTCATTCCAGCACAGAAAATATGCTTAAGAAAGGGTAGATGATATCATCAGTTGGAGTACTGCCGTATAACTAAGGATAAAAAGGGTTTCAAAAGATGTCTATCATTATTGAAAAAGCGGGGATGTACAGAGACTCAGTCTATTAAAAATTTCTGTAGATAGTGTTACTCCACGCTTGTAGCAAACTCAAGTTTTTGCTGCCACTCCCACATCCATAAACTGCAGGCAAGCAGGGATATGGAGAGATTTCCCTGATCGACTGGAAAAAGGAAGCGGCACTGCCCAGAGAGTTTGCAGCTTCCCAAACAGTTTGCACTGGAAGCTGTTCCATCAAGTATTGCTTATCGAGGGCTTGAAATGAATAGATAGCAGGATAAAATACCTGCAGTATGAGCAAGAGAGAAAACTTAAGCATGGAAAAGATAGAGTTTAATTTGTGCAAGAGTGAAAGTGGGTTAGAAAAGCATATATGTTATAGCAAATGCAAGGATCCATTAAGTCAGTTAATATTGTCCCTAAGGTTCCTGCTGCAGAGATTCAGCCTGAAAGGTTACAGTGCTTATTGTTCAACAAATCTCTGAAGGAGCTTCCCCAGGTACTTAGTATAAGAAAACATTACTGCAAATGTATGTTTTAGAATGAGTGTTAACGTCTCTCTCCTGATCTCTGCCAATCTCTTCACTGAAACACAAAAATCATCCATTATGTAAATGAGATAGCCAACAGGTAGACAAGAAGATCTGAGTTTCATTTAATGTTATAGAAAAGTTTCCTGTGGCTTAAATCATAGCAATTCTCTCTCTTTAAATGAAAAATGTGGAAAGGAAAAAAGAAAAAATCCTTGACGGAAAATGTGCTGGTGCAATTGTTAAGAGGAGAGCAGTGGCAGGTGTTTCATGAAGCTTCAGGAAAAGCTGATATTGTATGAGTAAAGGAGAAATTTTGTCTTTTGTGGAGCTTCTTCTTTGACCGTTCTGCACATTTAACAGAAATCTGTCCGTGGCATGAGCCTCTGGCTGCTGAGACTTTTGTAACTCAGCCAGGTGTGTTGCTTTCTGCACTGCTTTGAGCGTTAAAGTGAGCTCTCCGCCATTAAACTCATTCCTCTGCCCACCTTTCCCTGTATTCCTGACCTGTCCAATAATTTTTTAGCCCTCTGGCCAATTTCAACCAACTTGGAGATAGTGGTTGGAGAAAATTAAGTTCCTACTAGTACCGTGAAAAGCAGTGACAATATGACACTTTTATGAAACTGCTGCCACACACTTCTGAGAATATCCTGCTTTCTAGGAAGCTTTATCTGATTTTGCACTAGACAAAATAATACGGGAAAAAAAAAACCACAACCAACTGTTTCAGACTCAGATTTGTAAATGGCTGAAGAAGATATCTATACACATCTCTGTGCTGCTGTGCTGTCTGCTCCTCATATTCTCATGTTAGAGATTGTAATCTCCTTGGCTGGAGCAATGCTGTTAACATAAACAGAACTGGAACCCCAATTTGCTTTGATACAGAATGAAAAACTCCATTACATGAAGGCAGGAAGCAAATCTGAGCAAGCAGCACAGAAACAACAGCTCTCACGCCCAGTTTAAATAACTCTTTAAAACAAAATACGATGAGCATCCAGCGGTCTGCTCAGTAATGTGACCATTTATTTCCAGCATCATAAAGCAAAAGAAAGCCTGTTAATATCAGCAACTAATTACAGCGCCTCCTTCTCTCTCCAGACACATAAAAGAAGCTGTGAAGTGCAGAAGGGAGACACTGTAGCAGTGGCAGATTGAGGCTCTTGTTAAATTAAATCTGGCTGAAGATGGAATGTGTTAGAGTGGACAGCAGTGATAATGGGCACTGTTTCTTTAGTGTGTTTGTGTATAAATTAACTACCTTTAAGTGCTACTTGGATAATAAAGCTTCAGCAGTTTTGCTTCAAGTTCCACATATGCTGCAATAATTACAAGCATAGCTTTATTTACTTTTGGCAGTAAAAGTATGAATAAATAATGTCTCATTGCTGTGGTCATGTTCTCTCTTCGGCCACTTCTCTCATTCCGCTCCATCTTGAATCATGTCCTCTGCTCTGGTAACGCTATGAAACACAAAGTTGGCAGATGTCTTGCTGCGTGACATATTTCCCTTGCACTCAGGTCTTTAAACATTCGGTCTACCTATTTTCTGAAAGTAATGCGAAGCCGTGATAGAAAAATAGAATGCCTGTAGTGCTCATGCGATGCAGTGGTGCTGTGTCATGGCCCAGGTTATTTCCAGACAATTTAAGACATTGCTGACTATTACCTCTTTCTTACTTTATCGGGCTTCCCTTTCAAATCATAGTACCTTGTCATCAGTACTGAAACTAATTTGGCTGTGACCCTTGTGCTTGGTGGCTAAATTGATTTTTCTCTTCCTAATTCTTGTTTTCCCTTCCATTACAAAGTATTGCCAGGAATCCCACATGGGTAATGCATCAGAGTTTTTAGATAACCGGGTAAAAAAATCCTGTATTCTCATGACTTGCAAAAAAGTGGTCTAAAAATAACACTATTAAACAGAAGAAAAAGCAACCTAGGAGTAAAATATAAATAGATTGTGTCTTTCCGATTTTGCATAGGAAATTTGGAGAGCTAGTTGCATTTCTGGCTTATTTCTGTAATGCCTGCAATTATGTTTTCAGTTTGTTTATAAGATTCTCACGATTTAAGAAGCATGTTAGGCCAGTATTTGCAAATAAATGATTTTTTACTTGAATAGACATAAATTAGGAAAAAAATACTGTAATGCCAGTAAAGTTGTACAGCGATCTTTATCTGGAATACTCAGATGATATAAAAATCAGATAAAGGTATTCCAATTACAGACAGGGGTTTGGGTTTTATATGTGTGTGTGTATTTCATTTCCTGCTTTTAATTCAGATTTCCTAAGCTCAGGGTTTAAAGAAAGGCACTGATATATTTTGACAGCAGCAAGGCTTGATTTTCAGAAACCCTTCGTACTCACAGCTTTCAGTAAATTTGTTTTTCTCTAAAAATGAAATTAAGGTTCCCAAACATGAGGGTTTGCTCCTAATTTTAGATGCCCAAGCAGTAGTTAATTGGAGCTCAGTGTCGTATTTACATTAAATTTCACTGTATAGGGTTGCTCGTTGCTCCTCTCCCCATGAACAAATACTTAAAGGCACAATTCCTGAACAACTCCCCACCTCTTATGTTAAAAAACTCTTTGAACCCAGCGTTACGTATTTATGAGAAGATTGCATTTCACAGTGTTTTAAAAGCACCTTGTACAGGCCAAAACACAGCGCACGGGCAGCGGTGTGCCAGCGGTGTGCCAGCGGTGCCGTGGCACCCACACAAAGTGCGTGGAGAGCAAGGTGCCTGCTTTGCCCTGTTTTCTGCTCTCCATCCAAGCACGCTGTGATAACGTTGTGGGAAACTGCCCCTTCCAAACTTTGCCGGTGACAATTAAGGCTTTAAATGCAGCCTTGTAGAGCTTCACTTGAGGCGGAGAGCCTGGCCTCACTTCTGAACTCGGCTGCTGAGCCCATGTGTGATGTCATGGCAGCTGTTTCACCTCCCTGGTGTCCCTTCCCTCCTGCCTTCTCAGCTGCCCCTATTTTGTGCTTAAGTTCATTGGAAACACAACAGCCTTTTGCTACAGGGTACCTCAGCCAGCCGCCGCCCTCCCATTAGGCGCTGAGCTTCTCCAAAGACAAACAGGCAGGAGTTTGGGGGTGGTGGCAGGCAGACTTCAGTAGGACTTCAACGTGACTGGCAGGAGCCACGCAGGAAGAAATCTCTCTTGCAGTCTGTTCTAATTTAGATTTCCAGGATGAGAAAAGTGGAAAAGACCGGAGCATTTGTTTAGCACAACTATTTCGCTGGCAACCTGGGCTCCCAAGAAAGCAGCGGTTTAAAGGACACTTACTCTTATGAAGACATTTTTTACATTGGACTACTTGTGAAAGGTGATACTTGAGAATAAATTAGCATATAATGCATCTTATTCTTTGCAAAATCAACTCGCAGTGAATAGAGATGATTAGCACAAGTACTAAGGGTTAGTGGACCTGGTAATCTTGCAGCATCCAATGTTAAATTCTTTTCTTTTAGTCCAGTGCTAAATTATTTTCTTTTAGCACGTTCCACCAAGTGTTCACAACTTCATAATTACAGACGATGACGTTTGAATCTACACAGCAAAGGTTTCCTGATCTGAGGGTTTTGTTCAGATTTGTCAGGACAGAGCTGCCAACTGCAGTTTTCTGCTCGGAGACTGAACATGAACCCCTGGAAAAGCAATTTGGTTCAGATTCATTTCTAATTGATGACATCTAAGATTTCTGATTCTTATGTTTCGTACAGTTAGGTACATCCAAGAATGTTTGCAAAAGCAAGATAGGTTTTGGATTTGTTTCAAGCAAAGATTCCTCAGAAGAAACCTATATTTTAAATAAAAGTTTTCCTTTTTATCTCCACTGGAAGACTTGGTGGTGGGATACATTTTTATCTTACACCACAGCAGCTCAATCCACAGATCCTTATGCTGTACCTCACTGCTTCTGGTTGCTGAACCTCATTACAGAAAGCAGCCTTGGAGCCTGCCCTGCGCTGCCTCAGTGGGGTGGAAGCTCTTTTCCACGCAGGTTAAGCCATCAGGGGGTAAATATGATGCTCTTGATTTTTAACCCCCGTTTGGAGGTTCCCTCAGCTGCACTGTACATCTTGCACATGAGCAGCAGGATGCTGTCGCCTTTGTTTCCCCAGTGCGAAGGGGCAGCTGGCTGGCAGATCTGTGACTGCTGCTGGGGTCTGGCCAAGGAGAAGGTAGTGGTGCTGCTCAGAGGGACCCAGACCTGCTGGAGGAACAGGCCAACGTGACCTCACCTCATGTGCATATATACCTACTAATTCCTAACTGGCACCCACCTGCCTCACACTCTTTGCTCTATAACTGTTACGGATCAGGTGCCTGTAGAGTCCACATCTGTGGAGCAAGGTCTGCTGTTGTGACTGCAGAGTCCAGAGACCTTTCTCCTTCCCAGGGAGGCTGAGGACATGGCGGAGTGCTTTGTTTTTCCCTTGCCCTCTTTCTAGCTGTGATCATGAGTGTAGATAATGCTTAAGTATTTTTGTTTCAATGGAAAGAATAGACTGTAGGCATGCTGTGACTTTGATGAATATGTTTTGCTTTGCAACAGGGGACACCGACCTAAAGATCGTATAGACCAAGAGAAGGATGTCCTATCAACCAACACAAAGCATCAGAAAGAAGAGGAAGCCTGTCATTTCCTGAAGGTGTAAAGATGGTCCACCTCTTCCATCCCGGCACAGAGTAACATCACATCAGTGACAGTAGCAGATATTTGGGCCTACACCTCTTTGTATCTTAATTTCTTCCTAGTCAAAATAAGTTTACTGCCAGCTTTATAGCGTATTCTGTGATTCTTTGATGAAAGATATTTCACCAGTGCAAATTATTATTTTATTACTTTTGGCAGATAGAATGTTTAGCAAGTCATTTGAAATGTATGCTTTTTCAAAACCCACTAACTGCATTGGGAATCTTTACATAGAATCTTAATTTATCCCTTTATACTTCAGTTGTTTTTTGAATCTTTCTTTTGAACCACTGAGCTATTTTCAATCTGAAAAGAGAATCTGAGGAACAATATGCAATTGTCACACACATCAGGCTTTTAGAAAATTGGTTTTATGCCTTTGATGTAGTCTAGACAAATGAACATATTTCAGAAACATTGCACTTCTTAAGCTACTGACTGACTGATGAAAGTGCTGCCTAATTTTTAAATAATTAGCTCTTCTAGTTTTTCAGATATGACCATCTGCAAATGAGAACTTTACACAGCAAGTAAAGTTAGCCTCCACATACACCTTCAAAGCAGGAGAGCAGATACTGCTCACCATCCCCTGGTCTGCAGTTCAGAACATCTCAGCTAAGCACTGCACTCCTCCTCCGTTGACCAGTAAAGGTAGGCAAGCCACACGGAATTACAGAGAGAAATTAAATGCTATGCGAACAGGACTCTTGATACAAAAAAATTTCTCCTTAGCAGCATAAATATACTCATGTGTTTATAACACATATATTTATTTGAGTGCACGTGCATTTTATATTGCAATGATCTTTTGGCAGCTGGGGATTACTTTTTATCCTTTCCTGTATCATAAGGCCAACGAAACAGTCAATTAAGTTAATCCTCTACAAATTTAAAGTGAATGAGAAATGAACGCAGCTATAAGCGGTAGAATTCGCAACCAGAAGATGCTGACAGGGAAACAGGTTAGTGCTGTTTGATAAAGAATTAGACACTTAGCCCAAACTGCAGATACTCTGTGCATAGAGCTCCTCTGAAGTCAGTGAGGGTAGTCTTGCCCACAGTTATGATTCTTTACAAATCTTTATTTACATGGCAAAAATCTCTTGTTTATCTTCCCATTGACTCTTCTTTTACAGACATGGCTTTTTCCTTACAGTAAAGACAATTCTTCCTAGACTGAAAAACAATAAGACTCTGTCTTCTCCATGTGCACACTTTTCCATTCCCAGATTTTGTGATTCTAAAATTATTCTTACCTTTAAATTGTAGCTCTTTTTGGGAAGAAACCATTGCACTAGAATAAGGATAAGCATATGGAATTGCCATAACAAATCTCATTAATCCTTTGACAGAGCAACCTTCATGACTGGATTTTGAAATAGGAAATGCAATGTTGCCTCCTTTATTAATTGGTTGGTGGAATCAATTAACTGCTAACTACTAACTAAATAGCCAATCCTGCAAACACTTAAGCATCTGCATATCTTTAGGCATGAGAGTAATCCTGATGACACTGATGGGAGAACTGTATGTTTAAAATTAAACCAGATTGTAAGTGTTAGTGAAATAGAGGTCTTAATTACAATATTTCTTTATAGAAAGCCTGTGTTGCCTTCTAACTTGTATAGCAGTGGGTTTTGCATTTACCTATAACTGTATTTACCTGTCTTTTTCTGAAGAAAACCCTATTCAAAATAAGAACATACATGAATCAAGATTGAAAAGCACAAGCATCTTCTATACTGGGGTTTTTTCAGTCATTTAAAAATGGTAAAATAATTTCTGTCTTGTTATGATAATATTCAGATTTAAAAAATACAAAGTAACTCCCAGAATCTATCGCAGAATAACAACACTATGATTTGAAAGTAGCTGTTTATATATATTGATATCTTCCACTCAGTTTTAAAACTCCGTGCTTTCTTCTGTGCTCTCCCCTCGGTTTCAGTTCTCATAGCTGTCGATGTCGTTGCTTTGCCTCAGGGCGCTCATCGTCATAGTAGATCCAAAAACCTGGTCACTCTGTAGCTTGATGATGTCATGACCATTACCAGCAAGATAGCTAACATCACCTCACTAAGTATATTCACCTTGCAAATTTAGACTAGATTTCTGGTGCTACTCCACATATACCATGGTGAGTATGTGCAGTTTTGTACGAGGAAACAACAGCAAACACCCACCCCCACCTATCTTGCTCGTATTATTGTGTGCTGGCGGAGCAAATACAAAAATGGTAACTGTACTCTGAGACCTCTACGTGGGAAAGAACTGTACAGGTTTTATTCAGAAAAAAAAGAATGTAAACTGCAGAAAACAGTGTTTTTCTTACTCTTGGAATGATTTGTAAAGGAGCAATCAGCGTACTCCCAGCTGTGGGGTAAATGGGAGGGAGGGATTTCAAGAGCAGTTGCAGTTTTGCGGTGTTTGATGGGGTTTGTTGGTTGCTTGGTTTGTTTTCATTTCTACTTCTTTTACAAAATAGCCACAGATTCCACAGGTAACCTCAAACTGGTCATATGTAAGGTAGTTTCATATTTCCGCAGCTGTATACTTTAAACCACGACATCATGGCCACTGTGTGCCATACATCACAAGCCGTGACGTCTGGATGTTCCTGGAGACAAGCTTAGTACTTTTCATACAATGTTCCAAATTTTCTTTTAAAAAGTTTCAAATGTTCCAAGTTTTCTTATTTGACCAGTTGAGATATAGCATTTTGCACTGACACAAAATGTACAAGACATGTCAATGTAGTAAGTTTGCTTTGTGCTTAATGAGAAGAGAGCGTCTTGTGTAAGATGTCAGTTGGATGAAGAACATTTGGCGCGAAAAGGCAAAGGAGCAGATACTGCCAAAGTATCACTGCTGTGAACCAGTTGTTCAATGTTTGATGACAAATTTACTGAAGACACTTAATGTACATAATTTTTCTCTGAAAATGTGTCCATGATGCTGTGGAGTCAAAGACAGCAGTTGTGATGACATAACACATTTCTTCTATACTTCAGTGAATTGCAAAAGTTTTTCACATCCTTGAAAATAGTGCCTCAGCTGTGTCCCCTGGGTTTTATTTGAAAATTATTTCCTTGCATATGTCTGGTTATCCATGGTCTGCCTTGCTTTCTTTATGCTCAGCCTTAACCCTGGAAAAAATTACTCCCTGTAACAGAAACAAATGTAGCTTAACAGGAAAAGGAAGAATAAACTGTGCTCTGTCATTGGGATTGTGTTCATTCTTTTTTTTTTTTAAATGTATCACAAAGGATTGTAAACCAAAATATGTAGAACATAACAAACAACACTGAAACAGGCTACAAACTGCATTTTGTAACTTTGAACTTAATATTCCTTTAATGCCCAAACAATACTATGTGGTAGGAACAAGATAAAAGCAATAACAGTGTATCCAATTCCTGTGAAATGATTCCCCTGCTTTGCATGGTATAACATCACCTATTGAGGAACGCATTTGTCTAAGATGCTGCTACATCTGATTATAAGATTATATTTAAGAAGATAATATATACTTTATCAAGTATTACTTTACCACTTATTTAGTGCTGAAGTATAATCCTGTTCTATGTAAATGGCTAGAATACAAAATAGATCTGCCCTGACTTAATGAAGGATATTTTCTCCCTTCAGTTTATGTGCTTCTACAGATGTGGGCTTTTCTGAGTTGCAAATGCTTCTTTTTAGATTTCTTCCTCTTCACACCCTGGAGGGGCAAAAAGCAGATTAGGATTTTGGGATTTTGTTGTTTGTTTGGAAAAGAAGTTTTTCATGAATACCAAAACGAGAACTGTAGCATGAAGAATAACTTAAATGGCTTTCTAGCATTGTACAAACAAACCGTGAAAACCTGAAATAAATGAAAAATATTGAGCTATGGAATTGAGACTCTGGGTGAAATTAGGTGCAGTATGAATTTAATATCCAGGACGCATCTTGTACGTGGGATTACAAAGGTCACCTATTAAAAAGTCCACATTTACCGATAGTTATATCCTGCTCTGTGTGTGTGTGTTTATGTATATATCCCATATGTTAAGGAATCGTAACTGCTGGAAATTATTAATTTCTCTATGGAAAATAATTTGTATTTTGCACTGTGTTTACAGACTCACCAAATCATTAAATCTGGAGAGGAGGCTGGCTACCTATTTAAGCACTGAAAACTCAGACTTCAGGGTTTAAAATGCAGACCTTAATGAGGGAGCTGCTGCAGTTAGCAGCGTGGGATGGAAAGGCACATTGCGCTGATTCAGCAATATTTTATTTGCTTCCATCCATACAAGAGTTCACACAGACTGACACTCCTTCAGCCCTAATTTTCTTTTCTCCTCTCAGCAGGTTGTGCCCCCTCGAGGAACCCTCACTCTTATGGCTGCCGTATCCTGAAGCTATATAGCTGTTCCCTGACAGGCACTTTACTGATGTCAAAAGCTAGTTACATCTAGAAGGTATAAAATAACAAAGAGTACTTCAGAAAAGATGCTATATATATATAGACCCTGTCTCACTCCTGTGGGCCAGCTCCCTCTGCCAGCCAAGCTTTCCAAAAGCTCTGCTTTCTCCTGGGGAAGATGTCTGCTGGTTGTAGCGAAGCATCTGACAGCTGGGAAACCCAGAAGTATTTTTCCAGGCTGAAGTGGTGGTGGGACTGAAGGAGCATTATGGATGAATCCGTGTGACAAATCACGCAGACAGATCATCTCCTCCTCCTCCTCCTCCTCCTCGGCAGAAGGCTCCTCTGGAAGCTCCGCGCCATACAGCAGCTACGAATCTGCCCTGAGCTCTCTGCTGTCACTTGTGCGAAGTCAGTACTTGAACTAAACTGAGGTATGGTCTAACATGAGCTGCAAAAGTCAAATGTTAACTGTGTTGCACTTACAAGCCCTGCAGTTGTGAACTTCTGTAATATGGTCTCCCTTCCTCCGATTTCCATGTGCTCACTCCGCAGTTAGGTCCATCTTGGCCATTTTTTCCAGTGGGCTTACGCTTCCCAGTAAGGTATATCTGACAGGGCCTGTTGCAATGTGAGCGCCAGCTGCTAACGGACATGGATCAGTTCATCCCTGTCATAGGATTACGTCCCACCATGGCGCAACAAGGTCCTGGTTTGCATTTGTCCCATTCAGGATCAACTCAAGAACCGGGTGGACTGGCTGATGTGTTGGGTCTTCACGTTTTGGTACAAGTCCAAAGTACCATCATAAAACTTTGCACGACAGACTTCCTCTTTCTCGAATATGCTCTGCATAGGCAATCCATAAGAATATTTTGATTTCTTTTGGTCAGGATGAGAAAATACTAGACGCATATATGTGGCAAATACATTTCCACTTCCTTGGCTCATTTACCAACCTTGCTAGCACTCCACACCAGCCATCCATTTGTGCAGGGCAGTGCTGAGGCAGGTGCTCCTGGCAGGGGAGAAAGAAAGTTTCTGGGTTTTTTTAATATAAGACTCTTAGCTTTATAGTTTGTCCCTGTGTACGCTAATTTTATGCTTCTGAGTAGTGAGTGATTCTCACAATAACAAGAAGTTGAATTTGTCCAAGTTTTCATGTTCCTGAAGCTGGGATCCACGGTGAAATAAGAGTGGGAACAGAAAGCAAGGAGAAAAGCTTGGCTGACTTACCAGCTTCTGTTAATAAGATACTGTTTGAAGGACTAACAAGCAGCTGTGGTTCCTGCTGCTAATATAACTGTAATCGAAGTTAGACTTGTTAATAATACTATCTTTGTTTTATTACTTCAATTTCTTTTCCGAAGAATTGTGAATATTTTTCTTCCTGACTTTTCCTGATAAGCTTATGTGCTGAAAAATACAATGAGACTATTGTTGCAATTTGCTGAGCAGATAATATTGTATGACATTAAGGTCAGCAGTGGTGTTTGCAACAGGGAAGGTGGTTACACTTAAAGAGAAGATTGCTCAAATGTTATTGGCCAGTCACAAAGTGTAAAATTATAAATATGGTGATAAATCCTCTTTCATAATAAATTAATTTGGGTGTTAATGAAGCACTGGAGAAATATAATCACAGCTAAATGTAGCTGGTAGATTTAAAAGTATTTTTGGACGATTTGTCTTTTTTTTAATGAACATATGATATTGTATACAAGGGGGGAAATGCACACAAGACATTGGTTTTCCTTGTTATATGGACACCCGGTAGATAATATTCCCCTTTCACCCCAAAGCATTTTGAGAAGACATTTGGGAAGTGCTTTATTTTGAGCGGACAGTAACTGTTTGGACATAAGCTGGATTTTACGTATGTACATTTTCCACTTTTGTTTCCCTGTGTATGCAGCACACAAAAGGAGGAAGGTCCTAAATCATTTGGCTTTTTCATTGGCAGCGTGAAAGAAAACTATTTTGTTGAAAGCTTAAGTCTAAAATTATCTTAACCTTACCTGCGGTGGCTGTGCCGCTGCTTTACAGGTTTTAAGGGCTATTGGAGAAGCATCACTGTTTCTTCCCCCAAGGTAGTTTAGAAAATAGCCCTATAGAATTGCAATCTTTCTGATTGGATTTTTAACCAAGATGACAGATAATATTTGGACAATTCCTGTTTAAATTAAAAGAATGGGGTGAATGACACCCACCCTGGTTCAATGACATTTTGTGAGACAAAACAGACTAGAAATAGTTAAGTCTAAAGTCCTATTCCTCCAGAATATGCATCTATCTCCCACTAGGGCATATTCCTTTCAAGACAACATGGGTGCATACATATATTCTCGGAGCTGACATAATCTCGTGTTGTTTGTTTGGTTTTTTTCTACAAAAGATGGAGACTAGCAATTTGATTTTAGGTAGCTCACTTCCAGACCCTCAGGCTTCCTTATGTGCAGATTGAAAAATTATTATTTCTGTCTCTGTGGAAAATGTTTTAAAATCTTAACACTGAGAAGTGTTGAGCCCTACAGGAATATACAGCTGCTGGTAACAGGGATCGTCCAAAGTCATGGGCTGACTGGGCCTTTCTTATAAAGAAAAATTCTAAGGAGGGATGAGAAATGGATGTAGATTCCCCAAATTTTCAGCTCTTTTAATTATATTAGGGATAAGTAAGACTGAGAGTTAGTATTTTCTCTCCCAATAGTCAACTTTCCTTTCCTGTTCCCCACCACTGGCCCTAAGGGCTAGTGCAGATTGATTAATGAGCTCCACATTCTCATAGTTGCAGTTCTTATTATATCAGAACTGTAGGGGGTTTCGCCTCTCTGCAATAGGAGCAGGTCAAGAATTATGTATGACTGGATATAGGTTCTGCAGACAATTTTTTCCTGTTACCAGAATTCCTTCCGTCATGTACTAGTTTTTGTTTTAACTAGTTGTTCTTCACACCAAAGTTAATGTAGACAGAATTAATTCTTCCATGGATGCTATGCTGTACTGTGCCAACTCCTCTCTTAAACTCACCCAATGTGTGTGATCTGAATTATATTTGAATTGTGAACTCATAGTTCTCTTTCTATAAACATAGTATATGAATACAGTTCAGGGGTGGGTAAGAGAGAAAAAAACCCAAATTCTTTTACCTAATCTTTGCTTCATCATGAAAGTCACTCTCAGGGATTCTGTTATCAAGGTCATTTATTTTGTAAACCAGGGTGTCATTTCTCTACATTTTTACAGTAGCCTATTAAGGCTTTCTTGAAAGGCAAGATCTTACTTTTATATAACGCATTATTTTTTCATAAACGCTCTTGACTAGTTTGGAAGTAGAGAGATGTCTCTGGCCTCAGTAGCGTGTTGCAATTCTGTGTTTCAAGTTCTGTCATGCTACTGAAGTAGAAGGAAAAGTAAAACTGAATTCTGCTAAGCTATTCTCTTTGTCCTACAAGAATACTGAGTTACACAGAACTGTATATTCCTAGCTGGGTTGCAATCACTTGCAGTGTATTCTTTTTATTTATGGCACACATCTAGGAAAAAGTAAAAAGAATAAGCTTTCAATGGCCTCAGAACCGCTCCCTTCTATTATTACAATAATGTGGTAGAATTCTCTTTTTAAATGTTTTATAGATCCAAAGTATTTCTAAATTTAATTAATGTTTAAGTTTAATAAAATAATGCACAAAATCATTATTTTGTGACATTAATGAAGTCTATTTTCTAGCACAATTTGAATAGGCAGCACTAAAATAGCACTAAAATACATTAACATTAGGTCATCTGCTTTGCATTTATAACAATAAGCTCACATTTTCAGAACGGATAATCTTAAACAACATTTTTTTTCAGTACAAATTGTACATCTTTATCTTAAAATTCCAAATGTTTCAACAATAGAAGACGATTAAGAACTAGACAATTATTCTTCGTCTCCCAATGATTTATGACACAGAGAAAGACCTTTTCTTGAGAGTTTGAGGTGCTAAAGGGGAGGAGTATGTTTAAGTTGGCAGCTCCCTGCCTTCCCCCTTATTTACTAGGCACAGAATTTACTCCATTGGAGCCATCATACGAGAAAATGAGCCTATCAAGTTATTGCATGTTTGGCCCAAGGTGTGGACACAAATATATACGGTTGGGTTCCCCAGCATTTATATAAGCACACACAGAAAATGAAAATAAAGCACACGCATTCCTCGAGCAGCTAAAATAGAAAGACAAAATGCAATGGCAGGACTCATCTTCCCATAATAAGCTTTAGTATTTATTCGCAATAACCTGCACAATGTGTTATATGATTTCCAGGCACTGAAACAAACACTTTGCTTGTCCCAGGGAGCTCACTATTTAATCATGGAAAAATAATAGCCAGTGGGAAGAAGAAAAGCAGTAAATATTAGAGAATTTTAACAAACTCCTCTGGTCTTTTTTTCATGTGTGTGTAATTTACAGTTCATTGTTCTTTAAATTTTGAGCGTATTTGCAATAATCTGTACAGTCCCTGGCTTTAGGATTTTACTAAAGTTGTGGTCAGGGTTAATAAAATAAGTGGTACATTTGAGTGCTACTATTTCTGTTTCCATTGATATTGAGGTCAGTGAAAGTTCCTCACTTACTTGAAAAGGGGTAATATATCACCTCAAAAATCTAATTGATTAAAAAAAAAAAGGAAATCTAAAAGCAAACAAAACTCTGATAGGATTAAATAATCAACCCACCCTCTGAAATAACTACCAGCAAGCTGTGAGTATTTTAAAAAATACCATTAATATTCTGTGTCTTTCCTCCACCTACTTTGTTTCCTCTTGTTTCTTTTCACATGCCATTTCTAACTCAATAATCTCCCACAGTGATTGTCATACTGAGGAAAGTAGTTAACAATAACTGAAATCATGCCCGTAGCTCTTAAGTTCCCTGTTAATAAATCGGTATACGAGCTGGGTACAATACATTAGGCCAGAACCGTAAGACCTTCGTTACTTTGAATGCTACAAGACATCTCTGTAGCATTAGCACGTGGACTGGCAGCTAAACACTAGCACAGGATGGCTGCACCCGGGTTAATCCGACTCGGTGCTGCACTACCAATCACCTTCATGTGTGGGAAGGTTGGGGCAGAAAGCACACACACACTGGCCTTTGAAATTCTCGTCTATTTAACCCAGTTGTCTAGTAAAGGATAATACTCTACATATCCTTGCTGAGTTTGCAGTGGTGAGTGGCAAATCAAAAAGCAGTGAAGGAGATACTACTGTGCATAATCGGTGGGGTTGACCGGGGGGGCAGTGTTGGAGTAATCCCTCCCATTCTTCCTCTTTTAATCCCGTCCTTAAGGAAGCTGTTACTGTCTTTTGTACATTTTTGTTAGCCTCTTTGCTTTCTTGCCATAAATGTGATGTTTTATTTGCAAGTTCTTTGTTTTCTCTGTTGTGCCCTAAGCCCACATCTACCCAGCTCCTGCACTGATCGATAACTGGCCACTCGTGTTAATACCTTGAGGACCACTATTACGGTCCTGGGTTTGTATGCTCAAGCCCTCTATTTTCATCCTAGGCTTTCCTCTTGGGCAGCCACCTTTGCATACCTTTAGCTAAAATGTTGTTGGGGTTTTTCCCAGGATTAGCCAGTATCACATGATGTTGTATACATAAGGAACATCACCTTGCACAAAACTCCCATGAAGAGCTGTCAACGATATGAAAGAAGTAACCTCAATGTGAAAAAGGCTTGGCCCATTTTCATTAAGTTAATGAGACTCTCTTCACTGACTGGAGTTTGGTGGAAGAGCTCTGTGGTCCAGATGCTCTTGTTGCTAATATTATCTGCTGATATAGTAAGTATTTTCATGCATTTCATCCAGCAAGTTTCGCATGTTGGTTTTGTGGGTTTTTTTTTTCTTCATATCCCATATTAGACTCAGACATGACTCAGATTAGCGAGTCCACCTCCAGCATCCAGAGCAGCTGTACTTTTAGTTGGGCTTTCTGGGAAGAGCTGTGGTAAAAGAGCTGTTCTTGCTTTTATTTAGATTCTGAGGTTATTTAAAAGAGCCTGAAGTGGACCAGAAGCGATTCAGATGGAGTGCTGTTCCGGGCACCTTCTGTGGTCTTCACAACCAAAACAGTGTGCTGGTAGAGCTGAAACAAGGGGTAAAAGTTAGCTGATGTCCAATTCTGTAGTAGTCCTCTCAGAAGAAAAACAACTATTCCGTGTTTTTTGTGAACCTGCAGCTTTATAAGATTTTCCACAGAATTTCCCCAGTCTATATGAAGGTTGTCAGACGTATCTACTAGGGGAGTCACTGAAATGGATTGTTATAGACACATACTCCCAGGTGATTTGTAATCAGTGTGTGCCTTTTATGTATATCTGGCATCAAGGATAGAAGTACAAAAAGAATATAATTCTTAAATTGTATTAAATGGACTAAGAGTTATCATTATTATTATTATTACCAAAAAGATTTTGTACTTCTATTTTTAAACCCTGTGTAATTCTATGATGCTTCTCCATTTAATTAATGTGCCAGTACAATAAAATAACACACAAAATCATTATTTTGTGACATTAATGAAGTCTACTTTTTTGAGCACAATTTGAATAGGCAATTGAACAACAGTGCACTAAAACACATTAAAACCAGGTCATCTGCTTTGCATTTCTAACAATAAGCCCATACTTCCATGAAGGGTAATCTTAAACCACATTTTTTTTCAGAGCAGCCAGTACATCTTTATCTTAAAATTCCAAATGTTTCAACAATAGAAGATTGTTAAGAACTAGACAATTATTTTTCAGCACCCATTGATTAATGACTTAGTCTATGACACACAGAGAAAGTGTAGAACAAAGGAGTGCATTATAATAATGCACAGGCATTAAACCATCTTCATTAATAGGGTCTTTTCGGATTCTGCTTAGCATAGAACAAAATATGCCATAAAGAAAGTGAAGTATTAGCTTTAAATATCTCTTTAAACTCACTTGATAAAAATAAAGCCTACATTGTACCCTTAATCTTAAAAATAGTTTGTTTTCTAGGATTCATGCATTCTTCAAACCAGGTAAACCGCAGCAGGGTTTCTGAGCTATGATTTTAGTTTGGTTCTTCACATTTAATAATTTATAATAGGGTTTTACATTAAAATTTGACTGTGTCATCCTTATTCCTATTCTCTGCAATAGCAGAGTTTAACATATTGCTCAGCATTACTAGCAGTAGCAAAATTTGAATATTTTAAATTAGTTAACCTGCTGAGATTTAGTCATACAAAAATGTTAAATGTTCCTGACGAACATAAGAAATAAGAAAGAATATAGTAAAAGTACAGCTTTAACCATAAAAGATTCAGTTTTGTTAATGCTCTGTTTCAACTGCCACAAGCCTATAAGTGCTTTCATGTTTTAATCCATGAGCTCTTTTGGCTCCTCCTTTTATAAATATATTTTTAACTCTGGCACCATGCCTCCTCTTATTGATCTTGTCAAGGTTGCTACTTGTAAAGCGCATGCCCATGTATTTGCAAGACCGGCACCTTGTATAAGTTCAGTATGCTCTCTACTTTTTTACAGCTATTTGTACTTGGGGCTTGTTTGTTTGTTTGTTTGTTTTTCAGCTATTAAGTTCATTTTAAATAGAATAATCTTTTTTTTCCCAGCGCTATCATGAGTCTGTGCTCCATGTTTGTAGTCTACGTCACACATAACTCAAAGAACGAGGCTAAAATATGAGCTAGGTGTAGACCACGTTCATAGCACTTGGGATGGGCAGAAGAAGATGGATTATGGAGAGGTTGTTGGAGCTAAGTGAATAATTCACAGTGAATAATTAATTTGACAAACTTAGCCTCTTTGTACATACAGACTAGATAACAGTCTCTTCTCATTCATTCATTATTCAGATTTATTCAGTAAGTATCTTTTGAATAGGGCACAGCTCAGAGCAGCTAAGACATCTCATCGTGGCTCTGAAAGCATGAATTAAAATCTCTCCCTGGATTCATATTTCATTTAACTCCTCTGCAAATTGGGACCCCCTCATTTGGGCCAAGCCAGAAGAGCTCTTGCCGTGATGTGGGCCAAAAGGCCGTCCAGCCCAGAGTGACACCTAGAAAGCCGCGTTTGTCTCCAAGCCATCGAGGTGAGGGTAGTGGAAGAGAAAAAGCTTTCCTGTTTCCCACCTTCACGAGAGAATTGCTGCCTAGGATGAGGCTGGCCTTGGCAGAGAATCGCGGTTCACCTAGCTGTTTTAGAGAGTGGCAGGCTCAACATTTAATGGGAAGTGAGAAATACTGGGAATCACCGCCTGAGGTACCCAGAGGTTTGGTGGTTGACAATAAACACCGTAATTGTTATTGACTATCAGTTTTTCAGTTGGATTGAAGGTCCCAAAATAAAAGGCTTCTGCCCCAAAGTGCTTATAGACAGACAAGAAATGAGAAGTATAGGGAAAAAAGTGAAAGATATAAAACCAGTATGTTGCAGGAATTGTACCAGACTGGCTTTAATTGATGAGGCTCTTACTTACTTGCATAAGAACCCTCCACACAGAAAACTGTTTTCTGATTTGAATTCCATTATTTGGTGTAATGTCATACACTGTATGCTATATCTAATAATGGTAATTACTCTTGGTTTTGTTTTCTACCCTGATGTAACAATGCTTTGATGAACTGTTTTTTACTTTAATTGCATTAATTTAAATATGTGTATCTATCTGCTAAAATATTTACTGACAGCTTATCTGGCAAGGACATACATGGTTCAATAAACAAGAATCACACTGGAGTTTGTACATATTTTATGACATTAATTCGTTGGTCAATCTTTAACAGCGTAATGCTAGAGCCATTTCATCATGCATTCTATTAGTTTATCAATAAACACTCATGTTTTATCTTCTAAATGGTAAGCTGTAAAAAAGAAAGAATAATCCTCCCCATCTCTATTAGCATGTGACTGATGAAAAATAAAATTAATGTCAATTAAAATGTATTGATATTGCAAAGTAATCATGATTTTGAACTTGCATATGAAAGAAAAAGTGTTTTTCTGCAAAAATTTAAAAAGCACTTTCTTTTATACTATCAGAGATGCAACAATTAAATCCATTTCAGGGGAAGCCTGGTGCCATAGGTACTGCTTTTTCATCAACTATTTTGATGAAAAACAAAGCTAAAACCAATAATTTAGTTTTTCAGGCTTCTAGGCTTCACTTTGCCTTCTTTATTTTATGTCATGTGAATGACAAACTCTTAAGCACTGAAAAAACTTTGCTTTTCTGTGTGCCCCCTTCATGTCCTATATGGTCTCTTACTGAAGCAAAGTTACTCACAGCCTGTGGTCCTCAAGGGCAGACCCTGACCATGATCAGATAACAGAAGAAAGCCTCAGCTATTTCTCTTAGCTCTCAAAACTGCTCACAGCAAAATGGAGCTGGATGATTTTCAGGATTTTAAGTAGTCACTTTAGACAGTCCCGCTTAGTTCATCACTAGACTTCAGGTTCTTCCTTCCATCAGCTCTAGACACTGACTGTCTTTTAAACCTTGTCTCCTCAGTGCTAGTGCATACTAGAATTAAACCCAAACTGAATCTTCAGAATTAAGGATTTGAAGAACATTTCGCTAGATAGTGGGTCAAAGCTGGTGTTTCTGTCCCTCTGCAGGATATCCTGAGCCTTATGGCAAGCAGGAGCTTGCCTACACCACAGCACGGCATTGTGACTATTGCAGCAACCGCAGGATCAGGATTTGGTGTTAGCAGTGAAAGCCACCCAAGGCTCATGAGGAACTTCAGCGCTTCATTTCCAGCACACTTACAATTTCATTGCTCTCACCACACAAGCTAGTTCTGTTGTTAAAGTTTTCTTTCATACATTTCTTCCTGAATCACCTAACTTGAACTTATATCTCCTGTGACAGTTAGAGAGATAGCGAGAGAACATTTTGCTCCACATAGCAGAAGATGGCTTTAGGAATTGACCAAAGCCACACTAATAGTGCCATACCTAGCACAGAAAGAGACCGCCAGCAGGCAGCCAAGACACATGCATAGTGAGGCCTTATCTAAAGCTTCCTCAACTTTGGCTTATTATTTTGTTTGCTTCAGAAGAAAGATGAAGTTTTGGTACAGTTTTTACTCCATTTGAACTGGTTTGCTGTAATGTTTTTGTACTGTACACCGATTTCAGTGATTTATTTGGACAGAAAATAATTTTATTAATGTGATTTTGCATATATTCCCTGGGCAGGAAAAGTATACCTACAAATGTCTTTGTAAGTGAGGTTGAAAGTCTTGTATGTGTTTGCAGGATATTAGATGTAGCTTGAAATATAAAGCAGACTCTTGCACATCATCATCATCTCGGCTGTCCCTCTGCTGGTCTGTAACCACTTCTATCCTCCATGTCTTCTATTTATTTTTTGTTTTACTTTAAAAGCATTACAAAAGTGTTTGTATGGGCATAATATCCATGAAAAATGATATAGCTGCTGCTTTGAAGACTGAAACCACCTCTCTCTATGCAGGTTGAGTGCCTCCTGCACATAAGCAATAGATGCTTCCATCTTTAACTTTGGGAGCCTAGAGGTAATCAGAATGAGGTATGATCCACACGCTCAGCATTTGCCATGCCTGTCTGTCACCTGCTGGAGGCAAATAATGCTTTTATCCCAAACCATTACATTTGGCCGCTCTTTGCAACACTACTGTTTATACAAGAATCAAATAATAAGAGATACACCAAGACCCAATACTGTAATTTTGAGGCCTGGGAATTTCATGAAAAGTCATCCTGTTTTAAGATTAGGGTTTGGGGTAGATTTTTTTCTTTCATTAAGTTATGTTAATTGCTTCCCTTTTTAAGCACTTGCAAGAATAATTTATTTTCATTCATATAGTCTGTTCCTGAACACTGCTGACCCTTTTCTCTTCTGGCAGCTTTTTCCCTTCCTTGGAGCAGTTGCAGAGGACCGCATGCTGCAGCTCCTATGTTGCAAAGAAATGAAACATCCACTGTTGGTTTGCTCCTCTCAGCCTGCCCACATATCTGTTTGACTTCATTCATGGACGTAGAGATCTGATCATTTTTACTATATGTGCTCTTCTCTTAGAAGGTAACTACAGTGCCTAGTAAAAGTGGGTCCTGATTTGTCGTGGACTCTGTCACAACAGAATTAGTACCTGACTCTCAGCTTGCCATGTGACTTTTATTTGTTACAGATGCATAAATGTTCATAGCAGGAAAACAATGATGATCTGCTCTGACTAAATTTCTGACATCTAGCCCAATTCTTAGAGCTTTCTAACTTACTCACTGATGTCTCTTCTTATCCTGAATAGCACTTAAATTTACAATCCAGTAGCAGATCTTGAGTCCATTCCTAATTTAGCCCATAGCTCCATTGCATGTCTTCCCTCATAAAAACCATCCAGGTTTGTCAGGCATTCCCTATATCTTCCTCTTCGTTTTGGTAGCTTTCCTGTAGACTTTTTTCCCTCTTGGTCCGTATTTTTCTGAATGTGCAGTGCACAAACCCACACACACTACCTGAGGACTTAGCAGTGTTAAGTAGGTCAGAAAGATTGCTTTCTGAGCCCAGCAGATGGTACTCCTGTTTAGATAGTTCAATGCAGTATTTGCTAGTTTTGCAGCAGAGCGATGTTGCTGACAAACACGGGCTGATTGAGCCAAAATACTGGAAATGTACCACAGAAAAAGATCCTACACTGGGCAAAAGAGACGACCTAGACAAGCTCATTGATATTCTTCATATTTTTCTTCTTTATTGTGAATATATATTCAAATATATATGACCTATAACTATATTGTGTATTATAGCTAATCCTGTTCGTTATGAAGTTTTGCAATAAACCCTTATTGACTTCAACATCAGTGGGAATGGGTTTGTCATTTCTGTTGATAATATAGAGGTATTTAATTATACTTTTCTTTTTATAGTGTATTTGCAATGAACCATAGATGCACCCATATAAAATGATAAGAAGGTATCAAACTCAGTAATTTCAATGCCCAAAATACAAGTTGACATTTTTTCAATTAAGCAGAATGCTGTTAATAGAAATTAGCAGTGAAAAAAAGGCCATGCACCACAGGGAGATGCAATCGTGGACTTTGCAGACAGATAACTTGGAATATTTTTTGGTTTAAATAACCTTAAAAATTAAGGAAAAAAACCCAGAATGACTTTTATGAATTTGTAAATCTTGTTTCACTATTGTATATATACTCCAGAGGAGTAAGGAAGCTTTTCCTTTTCTACTTGGACCCTCACATCTCTTTTCCAGCAGGCTAGATAAAGCTTCAATGTAATCTGAATCTTTGAGATTAAGGGGCTGATTTATCATTTTCTAACAAGAAGAATCATGCTGTCACAGGAGGACAGTGGGCTGATTTGGAACACCTGTCAACCACAAAGCAAATTCCTGGAAACAAATAAAATAACAGGGAAAACTGTAAGCCTATTTACTAATTCCTTAACATTTTGTCTATACTCTAACACAACAATAATTTTTGACCCCAGTAGCTTTCCCCAGCACAGGCAAACAAGCTTTGAATTATTGCTCTGCTGCAACGTAACAATTCCATTGCTCTGACCCTTGGTGCCTTGCAAAATACAGTAGAACAATAATTGTCAATCCTTCCTATACAATGTGTTATATTTGACAGAGGTCAGCATTAGCTACAAGACCTTTGGCTGGTGTTCAAAGAGGTAATATCTCTTCTCTAGTTCAGTTGATAAAATGTTAAATAGAATCAATGTTGGCCATGCTTTTACAGAGATGGAGATAAAAACAGTTTTTATGCTATAACATGTTTTTTAATAGACAGAAAGTAGGTGACAGTATTACTCAAAGTGCTTTCGTAAATATACTACTTAGATGTCAAACGTTTTAATTTTTCTAAAGAGAAATGGTGTAATTCTTCCTTCCAATTTTCAGTGTGATTAATTTAACAAGGTTTTGCCATTTGCAGAAAATAGAGGATTTTTTACAGATCTTACATGAGTAATACATGAAGGAAAAAGACTGACTCATAGACATTTTGTGTCAGCATGTGATTTGTATAAAGCGAGTACATAATCTGACATGGAAATTAAATGCATCAGCATGGTAAATGCTCCTCTTTGGCACTATGGAGGAGCTAGTGGCAAGGTCAGCAGTTGCAGCTTCTAAGCTCCGCACGTTGTAAGCACTTGGTAGTTAACATTTAGCTTCGGTCCTGGAGCATGAGTCTTCTGTCTGTCATCCCTGAACATTTTGATTGAAAAAATACAAGTGAAAGAGACAGATATGGTGTGAGGCAGTACTCTGTATCTAAGGATGAAATCAGACTTTTAGACCAGAAAGAAGAACTGGCATATGAGAGGAAAGCACATATTTTTATAATTCAATTTAAAAAAAATATTCCTTTTGGTATATTTCTATGCTGTGCACACAAAAATGTAAAATGTTAAAATAAACAGTAACAAAAAAGACTCCTTGTGATTACTTTAAGTGTATTCCCTAGTCCCTACCCATAAAAAAAAAAAAAAATCATTAACCATAGAAATCTTTGCTTCCCAATTCTGTTGCATGTTGCTGAATATGCTATTTTGAACACACTGTCAGCTCAGGTTCATGAAGACTGGGGCAAAGAAAAGTCATATTTGGTCAAGAAACTGTCTGTGAGAAAACAGTTATTTCACAAGACAATAATTTGACACTGAGCTTGAGCATCCGTCGTGATCTTCATGAAAAAGATAAAACCAGCATGTGCTTGAAACCCAGAAGATCAAACCTTTTAAAGGTTTTTCTGTAGAGCATTTGGGAATATTCTCTGTGCTGCGACACCGAAGGTCCCGAACAGTTCACTGTTACACAGCACAGACACGCACATCTTCAGAGCAGCAAGTGTAAGAACAAGGCGAACAAGGTGGAAAACAACCACTTGGAAGATCTTTCAGGTTTTGAGAAGCATTTGTATTATGCTTATTCACACAGAAAATACACCTCACTTGGCAAGCTGCCTTACTGGTTGCATTGCGGATGTTGGTGGAGTAAAGCACTATTTCTGCTGAGCCTGTGTGGCAGGATTTGGGCATCACTTCAGCTCTGTTTGCTTCCCCCATCGTACCCCATCCCTGTCCCTGTCTGTGTCCTCATCCTCATCCTCATCCTCATCCCTGCCCCTGCCCCTGCCCCTGCTTCCTTCATCTTCGCTTTCTGTAAACCCGCCAGTGACTGAGGCGCTGTCTTTGCTGATACAAAAGTCTAGTTCTGCAGCAAGATAACAAAGGAGATAATTGCTTAACTGCAAAATGTGGTGGAGACAAAAGGTCCTTGCAATGTTTGCTGGAGTTCAGCTGCCTGAATCCTTTGCTCCCTCATCTCCTCCCCTTGCCCAAAGGTTGAGCTCACCTAGTTTTCACCTTGCAACAAACCTCCCATGCCTTCAGTATGCTGCCAGTGGTGTATTTGTTGGGTTTGGTTTGGGTTTTTTTAAGATGGGATAGCTAAAACCCTTTAATCATGAGATTCCCCACTCCCCAGTCTTTGTCATTTGGTCCCTGATTGTGAATTTTAAAAGAGGATTGTGAAACACGTTAGCAGACAGTGAACTTTGAATAGTAAGTATTTGCCTCACAAATTAAATGCTGACCTACGAGTCATGGGATAGAAGAGCAGTATTACACCGGCTGGCCTCCCTGTCCTACAGAAAGGATTCGTGTTTCAGAGGTTCATGCTTCAAACAGGAACAATCACCAGTAAATTTCTCACAAAAGAGTTGGGCTGCAAACACAGTTGTGCCTAAGGAATTTGATTTCATTTGATAAACAAGAGGAGGTATCCTTCAGCAGAGGCACATTAGAAGCAGCCAGGAAGAGTAAGGGAGAAAGCAGGAAAAAAAAAAGAAAAGAAAAAAAAAAGAAATAGAAAAAGAAGAAGAAAAGAGTGAGCATGAGCATTTATTTTCAGACAGTATGAGAGAGAGGTTTATGAAGCAAAGCAATCTGTAACCAGTCCTTTTTGTCTCCTTCCTACATTTCCCAAAGATTAGCCCAGTGCCAAACCAGCTATCTATCCTCCTGCCTCTAAAACAGGCACCTGGCAATTACAGCTCCGCAAAGGTGCTGGGTTCCTTTTGTGGTCGTATGTGAAAGAAACAAAATACCCACTTTCATCTTTGCATCTGAGTGCATTTGTACTACGCACGTACACAGGATTTTTCTACAAAGACAGGAAGGCGAGGTCTGTTTTTTCATCATACATTTAAAAGTGAACTCTCACTGCAGGCGCAGCGCTCTGTAAGCACGTGAGCAGCTTGCTCTTGGCTTCACACATTTATTTCTGAAGAACCCAAGTGCACTGAGCAAATATGCACATTTTAGTACTAATGCTACTAGACTGTGTACACTGGTGGTTGTACATGTATATTTGTGCATTTACCAACAGTGCTGCTGGGAGGTAGGGAGAAGAAACACTGAAGCAAAAAAAGTCTATTACCAGGAAAGGTAAAAATTCAGTGACGCAATTTAGTAAACTGTATGAAGCGTGGCGTTCAGCGCTCAGGAAAACGCCCAGATATTCAGCTCCTTATCTAAAGCATGTCCAAACTATCTGCACTTCTTGAGTCTGCAAAGCTGAACTGGAAATTGGACAAGACAGGCTTTTCTGGTATCGCCTGTTTCTGGCTTAGGCAGATAGGAGATGATAGCATCTTTCTTCACACACTCTTGCAGCGCAGTTAGCCATCCCAGCCTAACCAGGAAGCGCAGCGATGTGCAGAAGAGATAATGAAGCCCAGGGTTAACTTTGGCAGGCCCTCGATTTTGTTCCCAGTGGAGGTCCAGTCCCATGTGCCCCTTTGTGCGAGGAGTGCAGCCAGTCTGCGCTCCCAAAATGTCTCCTTCCCATCCAGTGGTGAGATGCCGTGGGGGTGGCCGAAGGTTTCACGGACGGCTGCGTGGTTTTTCTCAGCGCCATGATCTGCTTCTGCAGGAGGTGGCGACCCATGGATTTGTTTCCTCGATGACTTCTCCTACATAAGCAAGGCGACAATGGAAGAATAGAAGCAGTGGATTCCACAGATACCAAATCCACCATTGCTTGTAGGCTTGAATTCTGGAGCACCTTCTTGTGTCAAAAAATGTGGGCACCTGCCAAAACTGAGCGTTTCTGGCATTTTGCTTAAAACCGGAGGATGCAAACTCTGCTGTGGACTCCTCAGAGCTTGGGAAGTACACCCACCCTGATTCAGCTGAAAGCTGTCTGGCCTAAAGAAACGAGAAGAAAAAAAGGCAGGGTTTGTTCATTGTATTGAAAAGAAAAAAAAAAAAATCAGGAGCTTGAATTTGTTTGCCTTGAATTCATTTTCATTTGTACGTAGATGCATTTGCAAGAAACAAATTGGCTCTTTATAACGGTGAAAGCAAGCAGCCACATTAAATGATTGAAAACAAGGTTACAGAATAAATACTGATCTATGTTTACAGCACATTAGTAAAGAAATTGAGCAAGTGTTTTGTTTAGTGTGGGTTTTACTTTAACCAGAAAAATGGACATTTTCAGGGCTAAGGTGAAGGAAACCATAAATAAAATTGCCTGGTATTATGAAGAGGGGGGAAGGGATGTATAGAGTGATCATAAATAGCAGAAAGTATCGATCAGTAATGGTGAAATATCAGTGAACTCTGCAGAGCACTTTGAGTTACCTCCTTGTCTTTGATTAGGTTCAAATGTTAAACTTAATCTGTAAACCTTTAAATGGGAATCAGACCCAAGAGTCTTGAAGACCCGAGGTTTCAAAAAACAACCACTGAGTTTGATTCAAATGTCAGAACAAAATTGCAGAGAAGGACTTCATATCGCTGGACTTGGAAATGAAATTAAAAATCAATGAACACTTTTTAGCCATTCCTTCTCCCCTTGAATATTGAGTGGGTAAGAGGAATAGTAGCATCTGGAGAATTTGCTGTATTAAAACTGTATGTAGTCAAAAGCTTCTTCTGTTCCAAGTTTAAAAAAAAAATTATAAATATTTCTTTAAAGCTAAAAATAATAAAAATAAATATTTTTCTACTTTCTACATACAATCTTTTGCTTTCTGAAAGAAAAAGCTTTAGGCTGCTGTGTTTCTTTGGGGGAAAGCATGTTTTTGTAAAAAACAAAACATAGCGGGTTTATCCTATTCCTTACAGGACCAGCTCAGATAATCAGCGTGGTTTCAAGGACAGCTTTGTTTTAATGACAGCTTTCCTAATTCTTAAGTAAATGGAGTTTTTACTGGTTTCTTGGTCCACTTGGGAGGTGGGCACTGACACTCCGGATCAGCTGCTGGCAGCGAGGGCTGCATTGTAATGCAGAACAAATGAGGGTTGGATACATGCCCTCATCACATTCAGCCGCCACTGCTGCCACTTACAATTACAAAGGACAAGAGCAGGAGACACTTCAGCAGCGGGGAAGCATGACCTGCGAGCCGCAGCTCATTTTGCACTGCACTTATTCAATACAGCACTGCCCTATAATTTCCTATAGCATTGTTATCTGTTAGCCGTTTACACAGTCACACCTTCATTATGTCCCCGGTTGCCAGCGCTGGCTGCTTGTCACATCTATTGATTGCACTCAGGCTGCAATTTGCATGGATCACTCGTGACTGTCCTCAGACAGACTGATACCCCTTAGAGGGGCTGATACCCCTTACAGGACTGATACTCCATGCAGGGGCTGATACCCCTTACAGGACTGATACCCCTGCCGGGCACTGAAACCCCTTATAGGGACTGATAGTCCTGCCGGGGACTCATACCCCTTGTAGGCACTGATGCACCTCATAGGGACCGTTACTCCTGCACACCTGCTGAAGGTTGATACCCCTTGTAGGGATTGATAACCCCGCTGGGCAGTGATGCCCCTCACAGAGAGTGTTACCCCTTATAGAGACTGATGCCCCTTATGGGGATGGATACCCCTCAGAGGGACAGATACACATTTTAGGTGCTGCTACCCCTGCCAGGGGCTCTGCCAGGACTGATACACCTCCCAGGGAACGATGTCCCTTTCGAGGGGGCAGCAGCCAGGTGGATCTCGCTGAGGGCTCTGGGTGGCTCCCCCCAGCAGCTGGCAGCCCCAGGCAAGGATCCCGACATCGCCATGAGAAACCCCATACGTGAGGATCTCCAAGAGACTGTCCCTGCCCTAGAGCAAGCACAATACTTGGTAAATTCAAGTCCCTGTGATTGCCTCATAGATAGCCACAAGGAACTTGATACCCTAATCCCTCTGTTGACTACTGGGCATTAATCTCTACAATTATTAGGGGGATTTTCATGAAGAGGCTTGAGGAAAGACTGAGACACAAGGAACAAGAAGGGGAAATTGTGTTAGATGAAAGGCAGTGTTGTCTGCACTGCACTAGGTTTTCTATTTCCCTACTGTAATGAAAGAGAAACTATCAAAGGGTGCGAGCGTGTCCATGAATCTGAGGGTGTCTCCCACAAATGCAAGCTGGTATGTCAGCAATCACTGCTGGCACATGCAAGGAAGATAATATCCCACAGCTGGGGAGTAGTATGTCCTGAACTTGGGAGGCTGTGCTCTGGACACGTGTCTGTATGTGTGAACCTCACTGAAATGAGTATTTTGCTGGAGCCAAAGAGATGTGATACTTCATTCTGTTGTCTTTGGCTGGAAGCAGGACTGGATCTGATATCAGAAGGAGCTGAAGATCTCTGTCTAAAAACTGTTTAAGTGGGTGCACAAGCAGAGGACAACAAGGTGATCAGATGGGGCTGAGAGAAGCGCTAATTGCCACGTTCCAGAAGGAATATAAATAGCCTCTTGAAAGGTTTCGTGATTCATTTGCCCTTTCTCTCTTGTACCTTTGTGTTTCAGGGAGAGGTTTTGTGAGATTTTGGCTGCAGAAGGAAGGAATCCAAGCTATCTGAACCAACGATGGTAGCTCAGCTGGATAACAAAATCCTCACATTACTGCAGAGCAGGCAACTACGTAAACCTTTTCAAATCCTCTCCACAAGTAGAGTGCAGATAAAAGCAGGCAGCAAAATGTTTCTGAAATTATCTATGATGGAGTAAAATCATGCATCATTTCATGAGGGATGCTGAATCAATGCTTATTACTAACAAGTAAGGTGTTTAAATCTTTCAATGGGTATGGGAAGAAAAGAAAGAGAAGGAAGTGTCTGAGATGAGCACGGTAAATTGTAACATGAATTTAAAATAAATCCATCGGAATTATTATTATTTTTAATTGTAACATATATGTTCCTGATCACCCTCTGTCCCTTCCTTTCAGTTTCTGACATTGGTTAACGTCCTGATCCATTCACTTCATTTGTGTTTTGTCTGTCTTTTCTCTTGCTGTCACACACAGCATTTAAATGACACCAGTGTCTATGAAAGCCACAGCTTGTAGAAAAACAATCTAATCCCAGTAAAATGTTGGTAATCAAGAATTTTGTCTCTGTCTTCAGGGGGAGGAAAGTCAGGTAGCCAAGCCTAAAAACAAGGATTAGCATAGGTACATTTGAGAATTAATTCTGAAAAAGCCAAGCATGCCTCTGTTTGGTGTTTCAACATTAACTAATATGTTACAATTCCCATTTCAGAATTTTTCAGTATCTACATTAATGTAAAGTATTATAATATTAATTATTGCATCAAAGTAGATGGTATTAAACTATCAGCTCCCTATATACAGCTAAGTATGGAGTTGTTGTTTTGGTTGGATTTTTCTGGTGAATTACTATACTTTTATTCCCAGTCAGAAGGTCATGAAAGTCATAATACAGCCTGGGCACTTACCTTTCACTGTTCCTGCAATACAGAACAACACAGTGTCGCTTAAAAAAATTACAGCTAAGGTCAAGGCCAAAGGAATCAAATAAGGCCATGCAAGCAGCGGAGCACAGGGGTGGTGAGGAGAGGTCATCTGTATGTCAGCGGTACTCTAAAGCGCAAGCGATGGAGGCAGAACGAGCTCCTCACCCCTGTTTTGAGACCTCATGCAGATAACATTGCACAGTTATCTGACTTTTGATAGCCACTAATACTTACATTTTTAAAAGGAGTCTGAAAATAGCTAACTCAGAAGTAAGACACAATTGAAAAATGTGCTGTACTGTGTGCGGGCTTCTCAGACAACAGCAGAGCTCATCCTGATACAAATCAGGCCACAATTTCAGTCTCTCTGCATGAGCAGATTCACTTAGGCAGGTGAAGAAAGAGAGAGGAAGAATCCTGCTAAAACTTCCTAAAGTTCTGACGGGCTCTGGGTCGGGCTATCAGCATGAAACGTGTTTTCTATCCAAATTGTCCTCTGAGCTGAAGGAAATTATACTCCCAGCCTTCTATCTCAGTATGATTAAGGAGGCATCCTGTACAATAAACACCACTCTAAATTATGATTTTTCAATATTTGTAGTTTTACCCAAAAGTTTTTATGTGAGTTCTTTAAATCCAAGAACAATGGTGAAGATAAAAGAGCAAGAAAGCTTTCTTGTGCTATTTCAGTATTTGCTGAAACTAATAATTCAGTGTCATATGTGATGACGTAGTGAGTCAGCAAATGTGAAATATCTCTAGGGAGCTCTTTGTTCTGCTATTTTTTTTCCACCCAATGCTTCTGGTTGTCAACAGAAAAACATAAAATAAATTTTCTGATTCTAAATAAAGCATCTTACATATGATCCTAATACTTCTTGCTGGGGAAAAAAAAAAAAGAAAACGAAGAAAATTAAGTCAAGCACTGACGTAGAATTTTCTTTAACTGTTTTCCCTTTGATAAGGATGAACAGGAATCTTGAGCATTTGAAGATGATGTTTATTAAACTGATTCTATAAGTGGAAATGTATATATCCCAGGATTCAGGAGAATATTTTGTATTTTACATTGATGTCATTTCAACCTTCCTCTCCTTTGTCCTTCTTCATTGTTATACTGGATTTGGTTTCTAATAAAATCCAGGGAGAAACAACATAGCCATCAAATTTTACCTATTTTTAAGACAAGATCTACTTTCACCAATTTTGGCTAGTTTTAGTATTCAAAGAAATGCTGAGAAATCCCATGTTACCCAAGATTCATTCAATATTCAATTCACTTGTGGAAGAAGAGAAAGGTGTTTCCAAAATAAACTTGGTGCTACCATCTGGAGGCCTGTCTTTCTCCAGTTGTATGCCAAGGAGTGCAGGGTGACAAGACTCTTCACTTAGGCCTTCACCTGAGTTAAGTGTCAAAATGAGATGGGATGAATCCAGACTTAGGTCTCCAGCCTTGTGATTAAACAACGGATTTAAAATTGTATTTCCACGGAATCTTTCCCTACCACTAAGCTTGGCAGAGTTCACATCTGCCAATTTTATTCAGAAACTGTCCAGCAGTAAAGAGAAGTTCATTATTTTCAAATAAATTATGTCAGTTTGGCTAAGGTTTTATTTGATACAGCACTTGTGTTTTAAGGCTTCGGTGGCTGCCTGTCATTGTCATTCTGATGTAAAACCGGTCTTTATTGGTATGACACATAGAAATTAATGCCTGAATGTAGATTCAGTGAGAAAAACTAAGGGAAGAAGTTTTTGGACAGAGGCCAGAGGCAAAAACCTTAAACTGAAGGACTCTGTAGCTACTACTAATTAACGCAGTAACTGGCAGAGCCACCATGTCACTAGGGAATTGTTATGAAGTACAATGAGTTTATCCTTTTCCTATATGAAACGAGGGTTTAGGATTCACCAATGAGATGGACATACTGGGCTTCAACAGGTTTGACTGGGGTCTTAAAATAGCATCTTCGACTTCTGTTTGTTGAGTTTGGACTGAGATTTTGGTCTGCTGAACTATCCAGAGATATCAAGTTGTTCTTTGGGACTTCTAGAGTAAGGGAGACGCACAGACCAATTACTGTTCTCTTGATGTCTCCGTTTCTCCTGATGCATGTTTTGGATCTGTCATCTATCTCTGATGCTGCTTGAGTTTCCCTGACTGGTCTGTGGACCCTGGATGGGGTAAACATCATTCTCCTTCAGTGGTTCAGCTGTTGTAAACAACCTGCATGCAAGCACCTCTAAGTACCTCTCTTTTCTGCAGACAGATGCTTCAGCACCTCTACTTTCCTGATGCCTATCTGAAATTGGGATTTGGATGAGGGAAAATCAGTTGTAGTGCAGGAGAAATAAAATTAAGGGCAAATTGATGTGGGAGGTAGAGGATAAACCTGTAATAGTATTGACTGCATTGGATTATACCTTCCCCTTATTCAGGATAATCAAGGAGTTTACTTTTTGGTTCAAGAACTGCTACTGTTTTCTCAGTGCTGCTGGTGGATATTTATTTAGGTCTGTGATTGCAGTCATAGCTCCCTGACATTTCCTTAGTCACATTATAATATCATCTAGACATCTCAAGCAAGAGTTGGGGTCCATTTTTGTAGGAACCACACCTAGACACAATAAGAAGACAGCATTTATCTCAATAGTTGACTGACAAACCAATGAAAAAAAAATTACAGGGGGCAATATGTCTTGCTGTTATTTTGCAGATCATGGATGTTTAGGACTTACCTAAGGCCATGCCCTTCAACGTCGTTTAAGGCCTGACTTCAGACCGAGGGTGTTCAAACCTTGTACTAATTCCATGATGAGATTCTAGTACACAAGGGACATCTACAGGAGAAGTTTTCAGCCAAATGATGCCCATCCACATTTAGCAACATGTCATAATTTAGAACCACCCTAGCACGAAACAGACAGGGACCCACCAGCTGTTGAGTGTAGCAACCAAAAGAACCGCTAGCCAGAATTTCAAGCTAGATTTCAACCGTTTTACATCAATTACCTATCATACAGGAAATAAAATGCACAAAATTGTTTAATAGCACTAGGTAGCCTTTATGTTATTTGTTTTTCTCTACTGGCAATATGTACCTTCTCTGTTTCTGACTTCCGAATGGCTGTACTGTGCAACATAGACAACCTTCCCCAGGAAAATCATCGTATCAAATGTTTTATTAGAAGGATGTACAGGGATAAATTATTTTTTTATGATTTTCATTATAGAGTTAATAGGTTAGTTCATTCAAAAAATATAGATTATTTTCTCGGTGACCTCATTCTGACTGACTGTTGTACGGTGCTCAGTATAGGCTGTAGGGCCTCACATATCTTAGAAAGTTGTAGTTGTTACTGCTGGCCAAGTGTTGGAAAGCGTATGTAAATACAGAGGTGATCCTTTATTTTCATACACTTTTCTGTATTTACATCCTGAACTGTTGCTTTTGGCTTTGTAGTGATTATATATCATAGAAATCAGAATGCCTTTTGAAAAATACGTTTAAAAATAAGGTGACAGAAAATTGCAGTGAAACACCTTTTGTCAAGTAATAGAATATCACTGAAATCTGATGACTCTGCTAGGGAATCTACCCAGAGGTTAATGCAATTTAATACACTTCTCTTATAGTGACTGTTATTATACCTTCGCCTCAGCCACTGGCACTAACAAGGTCAGTGACTGGTGCTACAGGTCTAAAGGAAAAGGCTGTAATACTGAACATATGTATGTCTGCAAACGTAAACTTTACTCAAATTATACTTCTATAATAACTTTTTTTAAACTCTAACACATTGCATTACTGAAATAATGCCGTACAATAACTGTGTTGTAGGATTTCTCAGTACTGCTTTATTTCTCTACAATGCAGTTAGTGCATGATTACTCTATAAAACATTTTTAGAATCCCAGAGAAGTTGGTTAAGGTTTCTCACGGCATAGGCTAGCAGCATTCATTTTAGAAGATGGTAGAGTCTTTCATCAACAACTTTGCAAGTCTTTGTAAACCACATGGCTGCTAGGGGGAGAATTTATTTGGCTTTTAATTTTTGGAAGATTTCCAAACTGAAAAGATTAGAGTGAAAAGTATATTGTATGCAAGCAGCCCCTGGTCATTTTAGCTTTCCTTAATCCCCTGCGGTAAGTATTTGCATCTGTATTTTACTGATGAAAATGCTGTCAGCACAGAGAAATGAAGGTCTTCATTTTTAAGTCAGGCCACTGTTTTGGACAATTCTCTTCTCAGGTGCCAGATTTCTCAGCCTGGGGCAGCTGCATGACGAGGGTGATGCTACAGTTCGGTCCCTTGGGAATTCCTTGCAGCCATCCACCCAAAGAGGTGGGTTGGGGACCCTCCAGTGACACTGCACCCCTGCCCCACCGAGGGCTGGCCAGGGGCCCCTCTCCTCTGCCCGTGGGCGCTGCTGGAGCCCGGCAGCACCGGTCTGTGCCGCTGCGCTTGGCTGGTGCCGGGACGTGCGCTGGGCGAACAGGGCTGCAGCTCCTTGCGCTGAACAGCCCCGCTGCAGCACAGGGAACATTCCCCCAGCAGATTCACTGTTTCAAAGGGTTTATTCAAAGGATGTAGAGGGACAAAAATGACTTGTCAGTATTTCAATGTCAGAGAATGAATATTTAATAGTTAAAATTATTAATAATTAGCTGTTCTACCGTGCTGCGTTTTCAAGTGCTTAAAGAAAGAGCGTATTTGATTGATTACTTTTCTGCATGTTGGGATACTGCGGCACAGAAAGAAACCTGGTCGGTGGAAGCCTTACAGAAGGTCTGTGAACAAGTTAATCCCACATGAACAAATCGACTATGATAAGTCTGGGCCAGGATTGAAACATCTGAAGGCAGAATGAGGTTTCAGACATCCCTGCTTTGGGGACAATTTCATTCCATGTTTTGGTTTAGTTTATTACAAACACAGAAAACACTATTAAAATCAAAACTATTTCTGGTGATGAGCTGTATCTCTACTCCCCTCAAGAGTCAGAGCTGCTGACTTCTGTTTTAATATGCCCATACAAACATCGTTCAAAAGTTTTGCTTGATCCCTGGTGACTGCTACTGGTTTGTGTGGCATATACAGTCTTACTAATTACAATGATTTGCAGTCTTTGGCATCTAGGTATTTTCCCCATTAAAGAGACTATTGTCTAAGCAGCTTTGAAATGTTTACCTCATGCTCATCAGGGAGTTGGACGTCGCTTGTTGCTGGCATGCTGCACAGCGAACCCCCATCAGAGTAGATGTGGGGCCTGGAAGAAATGAGAGGAAGAGAGGGAGCTTCTCCTGTGGGACGTGAAACTTGGCTGCTGTGGCTTTCCCATAGCAGAAGGAGAACTGCATCCCAAATGTCTTTGGTTCTGTTGCAATGTAATGAAGGGGCAAAATCCTTTTAGCATTGCCTTACCCTCCTGATAGCCAACACCACGGTGCTAGCCAGCCTGGGCTATTTCATGTGCAAGGATGTGCAAAGCAGACAGGCAGGAGGACCTGTCTGCAGTAAGGCATTTTTCTGGCAAAGTTGATACACTGAATATGGATCCATACCCTCATTGCTTCATCACCACCCTGTGATGTTTGGCCCCAGAGCTAAAGTGGTTTTTGCTGCAAATAACCACACTGACAGCTCCTTGTAAGTAGGGCAAGAGTGGATTAGTGCAGGCATTTTGCGGCAGAAGGCTCTGGAGTCTCACCTGCGCAGCCACACGATTGCATTCATGTCCTGCTTTAATGCCCCTGAGCATCTTTTATCTTCCAAATTCTAAAGGCCTTATTTTTTTCCTCTACCTATGCAGGCAGGAGGAAGAAAAAGCAAGCAGAAATGGGGTGGGGAGGATGGGAGAAAAATAGAGGGTAGCTACTACATCCTTTTTTCCCCTCTCAGAAGCCTATAGGGCACACCTGCTCCCAAGCAGCAAATTACAAAGGTCTCTCCCATGGCCTGCTGCTCTCAGTATCCACAGCTCCTTAGGGAAGGGACAGCACAGCTGGAAACTGGGGAACAGGGCAGCCAGCCAGCCTCTCCTCCAAGGGTTTGTGCATATTCTGGGAAGTGCAGTCTGGAGCTTGCTTCTCCCACTTACTGTGCTGCTCAGCAGGACCCTTTTGCTCTGGGAGGAGCACCCCCTGCAAAAGCTGCAACGCTCCCGTGGAGCATCCCTGGTACATCTTAGATGCTCAAACCTATTTTTAGACATTTGCATTTCTGTGAGTTCAATGTAGCTTTTTCTTTTTAAATTGGTTTCACCTAATTTTTAATATGTCATTGAAAATCAAGTTACTCCAAATTTCAAAAAACAGAGGGATAAAGCAAAAATGTATTTCATATTTATTCTATTTCATCTAAATATGTTTGTACAGAAAAGGTACTGGCTACCCATAATACTGATGGGCTTAATATTCAGATTTGGATAACTTTTCCAAAGATTTGTTCCTGAAGTTGCTTTTCTGGAGTATAAGTTGCTGAAATAAGGGTGGGCTGCTTTTTTTCTTCAGACATTTTCATTTTTCTCCATTTCTGTTGACTACTAACTCTATACTGTATTGCTTAGGCATAGAAATTTAAATGGGAACGTATAATTAAGGTGTGCAACCTGACATCCAGTTTCCCACTCTCTTTCCCCACCATACTCTCACAGTCACCATCAGTCTTTGAGTTAATAAACTATTTGGACTGCCCTCCAGCTCTCCTCTTTTGAGAGAACCTGAGCGAAGTGAATTGTCACAAATCCTGCAAAGCTTGCACTCCTTGCCCGGGTACCTCTAGTGCTGAGAGAGACCTGTCTATCTCAAAAGAACAGGAATATAGGTTTTGATGTGCTGGCTGGGATCAGCAGTTGTGATGGGTCACAAGAGGAGTCACAGCTCCCCAGAGAGGATAGGGAAGAGCCTTTCACATTAGGACTCACACCTTAAACCCTCCTACCTGTCTGATGCACCTAGGCCTGAGTAGATGGCTGTGCAGTGGTGTGATGGCATTTCTTTGCAGGCTGTAAGTCAAGGTGTATGAAGTTACTGCCTTTAGAAGTTCGAAATGCTTCAACTTGAAGATAATAAACATAAAAACCTCCACAGCCAGGCCCATGGAGATGGGAAAAGTCCTAAGCTGCTTTACTCAACAAAAAAGGAGCATGAAATACCACTAACGATCCTTACCAGGGCATTCAGGAAACGCCATAATTTCTGTGGGGTGGTAAGACTATCAAGTGCATTGGCCATTAGTAGACATAAGCTCATAACTGAAAGAGAGCTGGTGTTACTTTATAATTCAGCTTTTTTCCCAGCTCATTGATACTAGTTTTGTATTTCCTGGATTGAGTATATGTCACTTTACCACAGTGCTTGAAATCATGTACATGTTTGCCTGGGAGGAAAGACAGACACAGTTGTGTGGGACTGGTAACCTTGCATTGAAGTTTAAAAAGGGCGTTCAAACAGGGGACCTCACTGGGTGGAGAAGCTGACTCCTTCCATTGTGGAGAACAAGAGAAATAAGCACAGCACATTTAAGGAATGCTATTGACTTTGTAGCTGGATGGTATAAAAAATGACTGCCCTTCACCTCTTCTTCTGGCCAAGAGGAGACCTTCCACCAGCATGACTTCAGCTGTCTTCATGCCTTCACCAATCCTGAAACCAGCCTAGGCAGGAGCTATACGACCAGCACAGCTTGGCTGTTGCTGATGTTGGCTTGCTGATACTGTCTCGTAACTGTGCCTAGAATTGAAAGCAGTTCATGAAACTGTTAGCACCGATTGATAGTTTCTGAGAACTGGTAGCTTTTCAGGTTGGCTTGGTAGTATGACTTCTCTAGGGACTGCCAATCCCTAGACAGTCTATCTTCTCAGAGCTCAGATTTCATGTTCCAGTCATTTTGAGAGTGTAACAAAACATTATCAGAAAGAAAGTCTTCAGAAACTTCAAAGAATGTATTGAGCTTGCAGCCACTCCTAAAACTGGGTGAATGTTCTGGGATGCTAATGTTCTTTCTAATTGGATCTTGCTTTTCTTTTAGATCCCTAATGGATAGAACATAGATTGGTACTGAAGCACAGAAGACACTTTTCTAAATCCGGCTTCTAAATTGAGTGACTTAAATTCCAGGCTGGTGAGAAGTTTGATGTGCAGTTCAATGTGCAGTTGTGTTTTGTGGTAGCATTACTACTTCACACGCAACTACAAGGTTTTGCCACATTCATAGATGAAGGTCAGCTGTGGTGAGGACAACAGAAACTAGAAGGAAAAGGGAATAAAGGTTAAAGGCTGGAGGCTCAAGCTAAAAACAAAAAGTAGTGATAGCATCTGTTGTCCCGTAGACATGTTTTTCTCCCTGAAATAAAAGCATTTCAGAGAGATGCTTACTTAAGCTGTGTAGCAGTTCAAAGGTTTGATTCTTTTGTGTGATGTGTATGTTGTAAAAAAACCCAAACCAACCAGCCAGTAACCATGTAAAAACCTACTTTCACAAAGGGCTTCCTGAATTATATCTGACATTCACGCAATGCGGGTCTGAATTCACAGGCTCTCTGGTAAGGTGCTGCTAAGGTGCAGGGGGAAGTTTGCCCCTGTGCTTTGTGCTGTGCCACAGAGCTAAAAGTGAGGGTACTTAGGGCCTTCTTACCGTATGCGAACTGCTCCGACAAGAACGGGGTTCAAGAGGTGACATCATCTTGGCACACCTGTGTTATCCAAACCCTGGCTTGATGTGCACTTTTAGCGACTTTTATAGAAATACTGTTATTTAATTTGAAAATCTGTGTAACGTGTAGTTCTGCCTCATCCAAAAATGACAGAGGCCTAAACCAGCCAAACGCAGAGGGTTTCTAATAGCTGGGAGAGTTGCAGTGGAAGTGCTTAGCAGCAGGAGCTGGGTAACCTACATTCCAACAAGAGGAAGTTTTAGATTAAAGGAGTTCTGATAAACAGGGTTTTACTGTGCTCCTCCAGCCGACTACAAATGCAGTAGGCACTAATGATGACATTAATTATTTAGCATAATTTTTTCATGATATTATTCCATTTTCCAATCACTGCCTAGGTTTCTAAATACATATTTTAAGTTAGATAATAACTAAGGATAGAGCACAGAAGCAGTAGGTCCCTTGTAACTTAAAGCAGTATCTTATCTGTTGCATATCCCAGCTTTTTGTAATGAACATGTAATGCTTTGTAGTCAAGCTTTTCAGAGGAATGCTGTTGTCATCTTTCCTCTCTGTAAAAGCCCCTCTGCTCCCGACACTTTAATTGCACAGTTGCCTAAATGAGGCACTGCAGAGTGTTAATGTATGAGCCTGAACGACAACACACTCCTCTTTTCACAGAGCTTTTGCCCTTGATCGTGAATTTAGCAGAGCACGTACCTTAAAAATAACTGGAGATTCAAGGGGAATCGCTACACTCACCCTCTTGCATAAGGTTTGTTGACACAGGGATCCTTCAACAGTAACTCATGTTCTCTCCCTGGGAATAATAAGCATCGCAATTAGTGAACTAGTTAATAAGTGTTTGGTTGGGGAGGACAGCAGCGGCATTTCTGTGTTTCTGGAAGCAGAGTGTTTAGTGTCCACATGGTCTAAAGCAGGGAAAAAAAAAAAAAAAAAAAAAGAGGCTTGAAATCCAGCCTGCAGCCTCCCTTCTTGCAAGCTGCCCCTCCGGCTTCTCCCAGACGAGGCGGCAGGATGCTTTTACTCCCTCCGGGGCCATTCTCCCTCGCTTTCTGCCGGGAGCCGGGCACAGCCGGCAGCCCAGGGGGAGCGGAGTTTGGGGGCGAGGGCTGGCGGAGCTGATGTCAGAGCAGGGCGGCGGGAGCGATTGGGCTGCGGGAGACTTTGCAGCAGCAAATCCGCCCCCCTCGCCCCCCCCACCCCCCCCCACCCCCGCACCATTGGCTTCAAAGCGGCCGGTGCCCAGCAACTCGCAGAGGTGCAAAAAGTGGGCGCGGGGCCGGCAGAGCCGCCGCCGCCACCGCCCCCGGGCATCGCCCCGGCCGGGCCCGGCACGTCGGGGCGGAGGCGCGACCCCTCGCCGCGACGCTGGGCAGCGCCGAGCAGCCAGCCCTACCCACCGCGCTATAAAAGCCGCCTCCAGAAAGAGGAGAAACTCCGCGGGAGGAAAACATCTCGGCGCGGTGCTGTTTCGCTGAAGTACAGGCATGACATCCGTCCTGGGCAGCAGCAGGGCGTCGGGAGGGCCGAGCGGGCAGCTGAAATGCAAGTCCAAGAGAAGGAGGAGGAGAAGATCAAAGAGGAAAGGTAAGAGAAATTATTTTTTTTCCCCTCTTTTTTTTTTTTTTCTCTCTCTCTGCCTGTCTCCCGCACACACGCCCCGGCAGACACATCGGCTGCTCCTGTGTTTATTGTCTGTGCATGGCGCACGCCGGCCCCGGCCCCGCCGCTGCCCCGACGGCCGGTGCGGGGCGGGCGGTGCCTTCCCCGCCGCGCCGATGCGCCGCCAGCGGGGTCCGAGCGAGGACGAGAGGGGCCGCCGCTCTCCCCCGCGGGCGGGCAGCGTTTGCTCCCCTCCTGTCTTTGTTTTGGGCTGAGGTTGAACCCCGCGGGGGTGCCGGCGGGCGGGGGCTCGGCGGGCCCCGTCCGAGGTAGCGCGGTGCGGCGAAGCTGTCCCGGGGGCTCCGCCGGGCTGCCCCCGCCCGGCTCCAGCGCCGCCAGCCCGACCCCAACCTGGCGCCCGTCCCGCCGTGCCCCGGTGCCCGCGGGCAGGACGTGCCCCCGGCAGGGCGGAGCGCGGCGCGGAGCCTCCGGGGGCAGCGCGCAGCTCCCGGCCGGCGGGTTGCGTCCCCCAAACTACCTCCTTTTTTCTTTTTTTTAGATAAGGTCCACCGAGTTTTGCTGGTTTGGTGCCGTTCCCCTTCCCTTGGCAAAGCTTTGTTAGGAAGGCGCTAATTGCCATAAGCACGAAAAGTGAAGCTACAGGATGTCATTGCGAACAGGGAATACGCCCTAGATAAAAGCTCTTCGCAAGGCTGTCCTGTTTTCTCCTGTAGAGGGGTGACACACTACTGCCTGATTTTTGATTTGCCTGCAAAAGCCGAAGTTAACAGACAGTGAACACTTTAAAGTAAAATGAACTGATACGAGAAGCAGAGTGCCAGAGCTGCCCCGCTGCAACGCATTTGATTGCGGAGCTGCTAACTCCGAGTGTTTACCTAAGCAGTACCTATAATCTAACCTGTAATTGTCATCATTATGTGGGACTGACACAAGTTTTAGTCAGCTAGCTCGTCAACTCAAGCTGATGCTGCGGATAGGCTATTTCTTCTTCTGATTCTAGAAAACCTCATTTGTAGGCACCATTAGCTAAGTGTCTTAATTATTGATTATGTTAAAGACAGGAAGCACAGTATTTGATAACTTTTTAGAAAGGTGTCAAAGCGGGTTTTGTATAGTAACTGGTAGAAACTGGTCAAATGCTAAATGCTAGACTGTATCATCTGATTGTCACTATTTTAACTTTCATCTCTGAACTCTCTATATTCAGAATCATAGTAACAAATAGTGATCTGCGCACAAGTGAAAACAACAGCCGTGCAGATATATCAGTACTTCCAGTAGCTGTGTAACCTTGACTTGTTACTCCGGATCTTTCGCATGCTATAACACCTGCTGACAGAGGTTGTCTTTTACACTCTATTACAGAATAAATTTTAAAATGCTAAGCAAAGGGAGAGCTCCCATACTCAGGATCTTTAAATCTGCTTGTACTTAAGTGGTGCTCTGCAGACTTCTTTATGCTGTATTTGTTCTAGCAAAACTACTTTTCTAGGGAATTACAAACTTAGCCTAGCCTCAGCTACCCTGTACTTGGCCAAGAGAAAACAGTAATCCACTAGTCTATGCAATGGAGAAAAGGGGCTTTTTTATAAAGGTAAATAATAAGTGTTAATTTTGTTTCTAAGAAGCAGACAAAAGTGAGGGTCTTTCAGTAAGACTTTTCTGATGCGTCCTTTGTTGCTCTACGTTTTGCCAAAATAAGGTGGAAGTTGAATGTCTTAAAAAATCACAAAAACTTGCTAAACAGTAACTTGGTAGATGACAGCTATTTGCAGAATACACAGCTGGAGGTTGATGGCATTCTAGAAAGTGCCTGACTGACCAATATTAATAAGAACGTGCACTTAAAGACTTCATTTTTTTATTCCTTCAGACATGCTGTTGTAACTACTTTCCAAATAATATAGTTGGTTACTATACTAATTATAGGGAGCAATGGTTATGTTCATATGATTTTGATTTTATTTTCTGTATTCATAAAACTACATATTCCTGTAAATTTATGATGGCAAAAAATGCTTGTAACTTAAGGCACGCCCAGTATAAAACCTGTTGGATTTTACTATTATGCTGGTTTATTTACTGACCATATATTTCTGTGTCTTTTTTAATGGTATCTAATGCAAAAGTGTTGTTTAACAAACTGACTGTCCTAGAGAATAGTCAAGAAAATGTTTATTAGGCTCATAAATTACTATGTCTTTATGAGAATTAGTAGAGGCTCCACTATTTTGCAGGTTTGATCTATTTAATAGATTGTGCAAAATCTTTGTAGAGAGTTACACCAGACACATGCCTTTAACTATTCTCCAGCACATATTTTGTTCTTCATAGCAAGAATACTTTTAGTAGATGCTCTAAAGTGTGTAACTACGCACATATGCTTACACATCCGCACTCAGAGATACCTATGGACACGTGTAGACAAAGAAATTCATTCTAGTCTTAAATTTAGATTGAATATTAATCAGGGTAAGTAAATGAAATTATCTGTCACATCCTCACTCCCTACGGAGATAGAGTCAGCAAATTATTTATAAAACAATATATTTTATTACATATGTTACGTATGAACTGTGCTTAAACCCACGTTAAGACATTGCCTGACAGAATATCTGGGAATGTGTGGCAGTCTAAGCAAATATTATTCTCTATTTAATAGCATTGGTTTTCCCCTTCTGATTTACTTTCCATGTTTTCAGTCATATTTTTGTCCTGGTTAGTGTGAATTATATATTAATGTGTCTGGCTATATCACTTTGCTCCATTTCTTTTATACCTGGATGTTCTGTTTTAGGAGTTTCCTGGGGGCAGAAAGCAAGTTCAAGCAAGGAAAGCAAACAACGTTCTCTGAATAGCTGAATTTCCCTGTGCGTTTAGGCTAAAAAACAATAAAAAACACGTGCTGCAAGAGACAGAGAGGGAGAGTTTCCATATATGTAAATCAAGCACTGAAAACTGTAGCACACTGAGCGTGATTCCAGTGTACAATAACATCCTTCAATAATTAATTTGTATACATCTTATTTTTATGCTTATGAAATCCAGCAACCCTTTCAGTATAAAGATCCTACCTTGAAGACTTAACATGAAATGTCCATGCAATGAGTGTCGCCTGGCAAGCATTTATTTGCACAGTGATTCCATTCAGTTTTACACTGCATGCAGAAAGTGTGTTAAAAAGCTAAAATGTGCATATTCATTGCCATTTGTTAAACTAGTATAGGTGGAAATATTTTCATTGTCATTTAGAAAACAAGTATGTTAAGTCCCAGTGGGAAGTAAATATCTTAATTTCTGAAAGACCTAATGAAAAATAAATACAGAGATGCCTGCCATATTATCTGCATACTAATTTCATGTAAAAGCAGTAATAGGTATTTCACATTTCTCTCTCCTTGGGTTTTGTTTGTTTGCGTTTTTTAATTTATTTTTATTTGTTTTTAATCTCTGTGTCTAAAAGGACTAGAGATTAGAAAACTATGCCTAAAGATTTAGAGAAATATGGTTTAAATTTTTAGGGCTTTATAGGAAGTTGCTGGATTTGCGGGTTCTTACTATGTTTTCTCCAGGGCTCTGGAATATGGCAGAGTACTGGCAGAATTCAGCACAGTGGCCTCAGCATGGTTTGTGCAGATTTCATAGCCTGTGGCATAGATTTTGAAAAGAAGGCTTGTTTTCTGAGATAAATGATTAAAAGTAGACCAGACAAAAACAGAGTTGCCGTTTGCTGATAATACTAAAAAGGCCACACTTCAGCAGCCTCCGGCAACTTCTTAGAAATCAACGTATAGAAAGTACGAAACGGGTGATTGGAGATATGCCTCTTCTGAGTTATTTCCCAATATAAGACAACAAATAAGCCGTCTCATTTGTAATGCCGTTTTGTAGAGCTAGCGATTAAAGTTAATTACTGGAAACAGGAGGGAATCAGGTATCACTGATGTGGTAGAAAGCCATGGCCGAGGTCGCTGCTGATACAAGGGGACACGAAATAAAAGTTGACAGAATAAACTAAATAAGGGCAGCAAGCGGGTTAGAGAGGCAAAATGATTGTGAAATGAAATTCCATGAAAAATTAATGAAATAGAAAGATTGTGCTGAGGACGGAGGGAGGAAACCAGCTTGGTTCTTCATCATCCTGCAATGCCAAAGTAATAAATGAGCATGTTTCATCTTGGCGAGGTTCAGGGACACAACTCCTTCCCCACAACAGGATTGCGTCGTGCTTCAAGATGTGTTCCGCTTATCTCATCCCCTGACAGCTCAAGAGGAAGGGACTGGATTTGGTGATAAAATTAAATTGATTAAACCTTTATCCATCATCTAATTTGGTACCTTTCTTTTTTCTTTTCTTTTTTACTATTACCTCCAATTTCTAGTGATCCGTGTAATGACAGCAATTTGAGATAGCATCAAGGACATTAGCTACAATGACTGAACTTAAATTTAGAATAAAAATATGGGATTCATGAGTCCATATCTAAATAGCAGACGATTAGGTTGTAGCAGAGTTGTATCTTCCTAGCAACAGCACGTGAGTACAAGAAAATGGCGCATTTTACTTTGAGACAGAACAATACATTTCCACTTTACCTCCAAGTATTAATTATGTAAGTAGAAAAAGCACTAATACAAATATTGACCATATCTTACATGAGCACTGACGTATATAGCCATTTTTACCTTTTTGAACACAGAAATTAAGTCAGATGTTTTGCTTTCTTCAGTGGTGATGTAGAAGCATATAAAGCTTAGTGGCAAAGTATCATACTGTTGGAAATTGCTTCATACTGCTTAAAATTTTGTAGCCTCTCCTGGTGATTTGGGTAGGGAAATTCTCCCCTAAGGTGAGAGCTTTGCTTACAAATTCCAGTTTAAGTGATATTAATGGAGTTAATAAAATACTTAATGGCAGCCCTTCATGAAGTGATACCCTACAAATGGAAAACACTGCACTAAAAATTAAAGGTCAGATGAAATCGCCTTGTGAAATATCAAAGCTACTAAAGGTCTGTGCAAACTGTTTTCTTAGGTTCCTTTAATGCCCTTTAGGTTAGCAAGTTGCATCAAAAAAGTGAACATTAGAATATCTGTCTGATCTCTGTTAATTGTACTACTTTTGAATTACTGCTGTCCAATATTGTATAGGTTTTGCGAGTGGTAATGAACCTGCATTGATCTCTGTGTTTACAGCTACAACCTTTCAGGGAGTTTACTGGTTTTTTGCTCTGTAAACTATTAGTTATCCAGACAAAAAAAGCTGATATGCATCAGTAGATAGATCATTCTCAAGGCATCTGTGATGCACTCGATGTTTTCTGCGTAGAACAGCTCGATTTGCCTGCAAATTATGTAAGTTCCAATAGTAAAATAAAGTGCTTACCTTCCTGCTGTAGCCGACCTTTGTTCCCCGCTGTATGAATTTGAAACGAAGCAGCCAACCCAGAGGAGTTTTAACAGCATATTGTGATATATAATATATTAAAAAGACCGCTTTGTTAACTGGTGGAAGCAGCTTGTCAACGCATACTAATAGGCAACCCTCCCTGAGTCATAAAATAACCAAATTTAATGCTTTAACAGAAAGCATTAAATGGATGGTGTTATCATTGTCGTTCAGTCAGTCTAGAATTTCTTACTTCTTACGATGGGTTTGAAATATGAAGATGTCTTTTTGGGCCCTGAGTTAACAATACCCGCTCCGGACTAAGGACTGGACGTTGCTGTGGATGGTTTAATGAAAATCTCTGCTACGTAAAGCGTGATAACAAGGGAAGCGCAGAGCAGGGCAGAGTGCGTGAAGAGCAGGATGGCTAATATTGAAGATATTACGGTGTCATTAATGAATGAAAGGTGTGTTTTCACTGAGTATGTTCTGCTTCATTCTGCCTCTTCTAGCTCCCAAATGTGTACTACTAATAGTGAGGATTCAGAGACATATGGCAAAAGGGATTAGGGATGTGTAAAATTTCAGCAGAAGAAAATTGATAAGATTTATATTGTTTACTTTGGAGATAAACATAAGAAAGAATACAGTAAAATTATATTAAAGAAGGAAAGATTATAAAGAAGGTAAACAGGCTACTCTGATTTATTCCTGATTTTTTTTATTTACAAAGACAGAAGCCTTTAAGGAAATAGAATTTCAGCATGTTTAATAGGAGTGGAAGCAGTTTTTCTGTTGAGACAGTACGTAGCTGGCCTGGGGAATTCATTCATTCAAGGTGTGGAAAACCAAAACTTACATATGTGTAGGGAGTTGAGGTATTTGATCAGCTCAGCTGAGACTAACGCTAAAAAGTTTGCTGCTCACTTCAGTGAATGTAGGTTTTGGCTTTAGGTAGGATACATTAAGAAGGATTTGGGGTTTTTAATATGAGATATGAATCCTCTTTTTCAGGAAATTATCTGACTCCTGACTTGGATTATGAGGAAAGGTGATTTGTAGGTGGTTTAATCGCTCCCGTTCGCTGTGAGGCTTTTTGCACTCTGCTGTTCTGGCAGCAGAAGCTGGAGCGCGGCAGTTCTGAGGTGCCCTTCTGCTCAGCTCCGCGGCGGTGGCAATGCGCATCCATCCACCCGTGTGCCTCCCAAAACCGGGAACACAGCTGCGAGGAAGGCAGGCGCATTTCCTTGGAATATTCCTGACAACGTTTTAAGTCGCCTTCCTCTCTGTTCCTACTCAACACCCTGCATGATGTGTGTAAAAATAGACCGAAATTGAGACTGATTCCCAATCTCTTTCTTTGATGCTGTGGTGAGGTTAGGAGAATAATGATAAAAATTAATGTACTCCCTGTTTCTCATTCCCTTGGAAAAAGAAACAAAAGTGTGGGATAAAAGGGGTTGAAAACGAACTTTACAAATGCATGATGATTTGTTAAGCAGAAAAAACACAGTTTCTGGCGTGACTGCTGGTGCGTCGTCATCAGACGAATGTTGTGGGGTAGGGGGTTACCCCTGCAAACCATAGCCTGTCTTTGTGACAGAGTTCCTGCTGGGTTGGGGTTTGGTCCCAACGCCGTACCAACTCTTGCATCTGAGTTTGGACTTGTGCCACTTGTGAGCGCCGGCTCTGAAACCTGCAGTACGTGCTGGTGGCGTTTTACATGCAGTTCGGGACTGGGGAATGAGCAATGAGTTGATCCCAGCAAAATACTTCATGCTAAAGTGTGATATTTTTTCCCCATTTTTACAACATCTTTGTTCCTTACAAGAGAAGTGATGCTCAGAATTATTAGCAGAGCCACCTTTCTCTAGCTGCTAATCAGCATCAACAGCATGAAGAGTCAAAGCTGCTGGGAAGTGTGGGAAGAAATGAGTAGAATTCGACAGATATTTTATCTCCATCCCCGTAGAAAGAGATTTACACACAACTAATTTTATGCAATTGCCCACTTCTTACCAGTTCTCAGGGACTGTGAAGTGGCTATTTATTCCTTAAATAGTGGGGTTTAACAAATGTAAAATTATGGCTATCAAGCCAGCTGTAATAATGTGTTACCTTTGTGTGAGGCCTGGTGCTGCTGCCCCTGCTCACAGTAAAACTGAAATTGAAACTTCTCAGCATGAGTCAGGGTGGCAGAACTGTGCCGTGATATACGTGTGTGGCTGTGCCTTAACGTATATGTACACATACGCATTTTTGTGTGAAATATAAACTTTTGCGTCTAGCTGCCTAGCGATATTAAATGAATGACTATAATAAACTCCAAGTTATATTAGACAAAGGGCCTTAAAGCCTGTAGGGTCCAAAAAATATTTCCGTGAGGGATTTGTGTATTACATTGAAGTATTTTGTTCAGAGATGTAAAAATAAAATACATTTGTATCATTTGTGTGTTTATACACATCCATCCGTACTTGCTATATGAATTTGTAATTTTAAATATATAAACATTCTCATAGGATTTTGTATGATCTTCCTCTATGTAATACTGATAGTCTCACAGACAAATCACAAAGGCACAACTGCACAAGGATTATAAGATTTTTTTAGAGTGAGAAATAAATAAATGAAAGAAACTTCTTATAAGCCAGATTTTTTAGGATATTTCTGTGTTCTATTTTTGTAGATATGTTTTTTTGAGTAGCTAAGTAATTCAGAATGGTGAAGACAGATGCTTATGGAGGAGCCTGTAATACTCATGTCAGGAAACCCCGAACCTTAACCGAAAAGGTGGATTTGGTCTTAAGTTTCTTTGTGTGCTGATCTTTCTCCAGCTGAATCTTAGGGAAGAGCTGACATAACTGGGAGCAGAAGCCAACCCTGAGCTCGTGCTCCGTTTTACATCCGTGCCAGCAGCCCTGCCACAAACCGCCAGGCAAAATGCCTATGGATTCTTGAACGATATTTAACTGAAATTAACTTTCATTACCTGATTTCCAGGTTGTAATTTCCCTCCCTCACACCAGTCATGAGCTGCTATTTGCGTGTCGGTATGAATGGTGATTTTGGGAGGCGAGGGGCAGAGCTGCCGTGCTCTGCGTTGCCTCCATTGTTGAGCAGCACAGACAGTAATTAAATTGGAGCTCAGCTCTTGCTGCTCGTGGGTTTAGAAGTTTAAAAGAAACAGTACAAAAAGGGAATGTTCTCTGATATCACTGACAGCAGGTCTCCTCCAGCTGCAACTGCTGCAAAGATTATTGGTTGATCTATGTTTGTCATTTATTTACGCTAAAGCATCTGATGTGTCTCTGTAAAATCCGTTGTTTCTAAAATTAAGATACTCGACTCATTTTCAAGTCACATTTGTAATGACCAGTTTTTACAGCTGTATGACAGAGGTTTGCTTTCCCTGGTGTGCCCGCATGGAGCACGTTTTGTGCCTTCAGCTGAAATCCATGAGCATAAGTCATTTGATGATTTTTTTTTTTTTTTAAAAAGTTTCACTGTGCGAATCCTTTAGATTTCATATGCAGGAAGAAGAGGGAATATACAGCATTCAAGCATAAATGTAAAGCATTTCAATTCTGCCAGAACAAGTCAAAAGCTAGTCTTTCTAGGTTAACTTGTACCCTGCCAATAATAGTTTTTAAACGAGACTTTAGCTGTGCATCCATTTTGTTGGAAAAAAAAAAAGAAGAATAATTTTGGAGTCTTTGCATGATAGAGCACAAGGTGTAAACTGTAAGGTTAAAACAGGCAGTAAGATACTCGCAGTACCAGTTATCAGAAGAAAGTTATTAGGTGTCAAAAAAAAAGTGGGGATTTTTAAAAATATACACTGGTCTTGATTAGTCAGAAATGAAATAGCCATTTGCAGTTTAGAAATGTGATTTGTAATAGATGTAGTTTAACAGAACACTGCTTTAAAGATTGGTTAGCCCAGGCACATTTTCAAGCAGGTGATGATACATTCTGCTTAAATGGGGTAAGAAACCATAGACGAAGAAGTTTTGGCAGATTTTGCTGAAGGCTACCAGTGAATTCCATATAAACTTTTATGATGTAAGGCACATTGGACTGTTTTTCCCTGCCAGTGACTAAGATCATCCTTCTCTTCAGATAATTCCAACTCGTCCTAGCCAGCAAGGACTCTAATTGCCCAGAGTTAATAAAAATGCATCAGTGTAATCATACTAGGTGAATGCTCAAAGTGTTTATGAAAAGTTGTTATGAACTCTCACCGACAGGCCACATTCCCCCAGTTTACAGAGAGGGAAACTGAGTCAGAGCAGTTAATAAATCCGTTGCAGAATTAATTAGCAAAAGGTAGGAATTCAGGAGTCTGTCGCTCCAGTTTCAAGTATCAAATGAACCTGTTTCTAGCTGGTACCTATCTTTTCCGTACCTGCATCACATCCGTAGTCGCATCACATCGCTTGGGTTTATCATTGCGAAATACGCGTGTGACATGGCAGGTCCCTGGGAGCGCCGCTCATTTCAAGGCAGAGAGTGTGCCACGCTGCACGCCGGCAGTCAGTCGGTGCTCGCAGGCAGGAGCAGGTATAGTCCCTGCCTGCAAGGCAGCCTGCTACGTTTGTTTGCGAGGCGGTTCTGCCTGGTGGTGTTTGAAAGAAGGCGGCTTTTGACTTGTTTATCTATTTTGCATGTAAACAAATGCACAGGATCAGATTCCTCCTTGGTGTTAACTCACATTTGCTCTTCAGTTCCTGGAGGGCTTTTGGTTTCTCCCGGAATGGCTTGTTACACATGCTGAAAGCGAGGTTTCTATGTATCCGAGTTTACATTTTAAAGGCAAGTCTTTCGTCAATATTAGCAGCACATTGCTGATAAATTTGTAGAATAACTCAGGTTTTGTCACATGCATTACTTCCTTCAGATGCTATGAGAATTTGCTTATGGAATTGATTGTTACAGATTTGTTTGGGTTTTTTTAATGAGATTGCCCTTTTTAGATGGATCACTTAATTTCTGTAAGATTAAATGCTATCTAAATTTCATAACTTTTATTTCCATTAAAAATCTTAGTAACAGTGCCTACATATGTGCCTTGCCTGTAGTTCATCAGTTTTGTATATGCATATGCTTCATGGAAGACCAGGAGACTATTCCACTTCAGCTAAAACCACTGTAAACTGACTGCACTCTTTACCTGTAAGATAATTCTTGGGCTAAAATTAAAAAAAAACCAAAAGATTAAAAAAAAGAACCAAGCCCTGGTTTCTGAGTCAAGGAAAGTAATTCTAAAAGTTTAAAACAATTAAAAAAATGTATTCCCTATATATTATTACTTTAATTTTGCCTCAAAAAACTCCAAGCCTTCATCAAGAGTCTCCAAAATTAAATGAAAGCAAGAAGCAACAAATTACACACTGTTTTGGGTCTTGTAGAGTGCTGTTTTAACAGGAGTATGAATTAAGCACTATAGAAGCTTTCTCAGTCTATTTTTAATGATTAATAAGATAACCGCAAAGGCTCCAAAAAGCCACTCTTAAAATAAAACATAGTGTATGTAACCCTGAAGATCCATGTGTTTATCATATATTTGCACTTTTTGCACTTGTTTCTTTCTTTACCAAAACACCCATCTCTTTCCTCCCCTTCTTCTTGTTATCTTAATCCCCTCATGTGTAGCCTCAGTTATTGAAGCAGCTGTTTCTCATACAAATTATAAAAATGAAAGTATATGTGAGATTGGTGGCTGGATAGGACCAATATATCATTAAAGGTCTTTGGGGTAACATATGGCCTTGGTTCAGCAGAATCACTTGTTCAGTCATTCCATTGCTGCTCAGAAAAGCAGTAAATAATAAGTAACAAGATCTGCATACAAATATGCAGGTGCCTAATTTTTTTTTTTTTTAACCAGGAACTGAATAAGAAGTTACTATTCTTTTCCTAAAAATTTTCTACATATAGAAAAGTTCGTAACGCACTTACTTGCCAACCCATTTTTCTTAGGGCTCCAGTCTCATTCTGGTTTAGCACATCTAAACCGATCTTCCTACCACTTCCGGAGCTGAAGAAATGGTTCTCTGACACCGGCGCATAAAGTTGGTTTCGGTGCCATTTAGACAGAAAAGGGAAACAGCAAAAATTAAAGGTAGCGTGCTGAGACTCTTGTTCTAATGGCCGTTATAGCAAAAGCAACATGTGCATTGTGTGCAGGCAGTCGGATGAAGAGGGTGGCTTGTTAATCTTGGTTTCAGATGATTTTGCTTTTGTTGGTTTGTCTCATACTGTATTGTTGCGAATGCTGGCGTCGTGCACATACCTGTCTGCAGGTGCAGTCGTGCACAGACCTCATACAGACAACCCACTGAATTTCCATCTGTCATTTCCCCGTGCTCCAGCAGGTATCCGTGAGTTTGTGCGTTGTAGAAGGGACGATGACGACTCACTGAAACCCACGTGGCAGAAAGAGACTTTTCAGTGATCACCAGCACAGGCTTTGCATAGAGATGAAGTACAGGTGGGCAGGAGCGCTAAAGGCACAAGAAGATGTGATGTGCTCAGCGCGTCAGTGACCAAAAACATGGCTTAAGGGTAACAGCCATCCAGCTCCCTGACCGAATGTAGGAAAGTGGTTTCCATCAGCCCTGTCTAGCGGACAGCTCGTCTCTGCCGAATGTCGACAACATATTACATAAATTTCCCTGCAACAGCTTGTTTCAGAAACTTTCCCCAGTAATGTAGATTAAGTTAGAATTTTGTTTTGACTGCTTTAATGCATATTCATTAGATAAAAGCCCAAACAATTACTGTGATAGTTTCACTAGCAGGTGGAGTATGTTTTAGGATTTGATGGGCATGGGATTTGCTGGAATTATCTCAGAGAAATTTGGGGGATTATTTTTATGATGGGGGTTTGTATGAAAAGTGAGAATGTAAGCAGATTTGAAGGTGATTTCATTATGTTTCTACATTAGTTTGCTTTTATCATTTTAAATCTAGAATAAGTTCATACTTTGAACAAATGAAGGTCTCTTAGGGCAAGCAACGAACCGCACAAATAAATGCTACCTAAGTAATATAGTTTGAAATTGCATAAATAGTAAGCAGCGGTATTTCTAAAGGGATATCACTTTATTGCGTTCATTTTCCGAAACAGTAAGAAGAACTGGAAAAAATATTTTCTGTCTTCACTTGTATAATGTTCACTTTCATCCATTATGCACATTAAGATTATAGATTAATTTTTGTTGAGTAGGTAATATTACAGACAATATGCATGCATCAACATTGTTGAGAACTTGCGAACAAAAGCACAATTTCCTTCTTTGTATCCACTAGAAAAGAGAGAAAGATTGAGGGCAGAATCGAGAAGAAGAGAACAGGCGCCCGATCCTGCGCTGTTAGGTGGGAATCTTTCTTTTTCAGGAGCGCCAGGCCCTACTGGTTACAGGACCTTCATCCCGCAGGTCATCCTCACGTGGGTGGTCACGTTGTCTTCAGTGCAGATTGGCCTCAGTGGTAATTTTGATAGGTGATAGGGTCATGCTAACCGGCACTATCAGTAATGGATCACTGCCAAATTAGAGTTCCAACAACAAAACAAGGAAGTTAAAACTGCACGCTCAGGAAAGCACTTTATTTCACCCCCCACAGCACAGCATCAGAAATTAACAGTAAAGGAGGTTTAAAAATACACTTGCATAGCACAGAAGTTATCAGTCTAGACTCCCCATCTGTTGAATGCCTTGTAAGGCTGCATCAGTAGCAGTTCAGTATCTGACTTAAACAGAAATCATCATGTAAAAATGCTAATAATTTCTCTACGCTGTTTTGTTACTAATGGAACTTCAAAGCTACGAATGCATATGTTTATATTCAATTTCTATTTATATACTTAAACACAGACACTCTAGTACTATGCATATTAATGTGCCAATATGTGCTCCAGCAACGCGTATATTAATGTACATGCATATTTATGTAAAAGGCTGAACCCAATGGAAGGTTTGTCCTAGGCTTCATAAGGAGCTTGGATCAAACCCCGATCTTTTTAATAAACATTGGGCCAAATTTCCAGGAATTGATTTGGTTCATAGTACTGTCATTTTGTGTTTGTAGTTGGGTTTTAATTCTTAAGCACAATTTTTTTATGAGCTGCATCATTTTCACAAGCCTGCGTAGAGATGTTTCTCTGTTGACAGAGGTGTTTCCATACTCCCTTCACCGTCCTCCTTTGTCTTTCTTGTTTTCAGTCTGTTTTAATCATGTTTTGTAATCCTCTGTGCTGTTATAACTGATTAATTAGCAAACCTTCAGTTTCAGGCTCTGAGTTTTTCTCTTAGGCTCAGACCATTTATAATCTCAGCTGAAAAGACAAGATCGAACATCTGCCTTGTAATTCATCTCTTTGCATCTTGTACCCATCGTGATTATTGTTTGTTCTTTAGTATAACTGGAGTTTCTAAGGGTGAAATGTTACACTCTGCATTATCTGGGCTTTTAGCCTGCAAATAAATCCATGCAGATGGCTGCAGGGAGATAGTGAAAGTCAAGGAGTCCACAACTCGTGTTCTTTTGTAGAATCTGGGACCTCAGGTGTCCTTTATTTTTTTCAAAAATCAACTTAAAGAAACTGTGGCTGGGAAAAGATAATGATAGATTAATGGTTTCTTTTACATAGCTGTCATCAGTTCATATTTTCAACATTTTCTTTGCAAAAATGCAGGATAGAAACATACATATATTTGTATATTTATTAAAAGTAAATAAATCCAACATTTTCATCCAATCGTAGGATGCCAAAATCTATGGTTTTCAGGAAATCACATTACAGGATCTGCAGCTGTACCAGCTACTTCTGGCAGCGAAAGGACCATCCTCCTTCAGAAGTTCAGGTCTGAGCTTCCCTCAACTCCTTGTGAAGATTCCTGCACGAAGCCTGTTTGCTCAGAGCTTGTGCTGGGAGCATTTTTTTCTGCTGCACTTGCTGTGCACATTTTTTTATATAGTTGGGATCAAGATTTTGAGGGATCGAAGGGGGATCAAGTACCCATTTGCCATTACCTGTTTCCAGCTGGAAACTGTGGGATGGCAAACTTTCTCTTCCCCCTCCCTGACGCACACCCTGAAGGGATAGTGGAAGAGAAAATTTGCCAAGACGTTGTACATTTGTCAGGACAGGTAGAAGAGTGATGAATCAAATATTTCTTTGCTCGTCCCACCTACTGTCCTAGTCACCATCTCAAGCACCAGGTAGCAGCACAAAGATTTATTTCTCCAAGAGGAACTGGCTCTCTCCAGGCGTCCCATAATTTATGCATAAATTGCTTGTTTCTGCTTTCCACCACAGCTGATACCCACCTAGACTTGTCCGTCCAAAGGACCCTGTTCTCTTCAGCCTGAACCGGTCCGAAGGGGGATATTCAGGCTGTCCCACACATAGTTTCTTACATCAGTTAGAGGCCTGACGGTGCCAGCCGGCTGCTGGGGTCTCTGGCAGCTATGCATTTCTGTTGTGCATGCAGCCTTTCAAAAGCTGTGAGAGCTCCAAACACTTCTCAGTAGGGTTACTACAGGTTTTGGAATGATACTGTAAAATAATATAAGCATTTTTATTACATAAATATAAAAGGAAAGAAAACAGCTAATGTCCGACTTTTTTTAAAACTCATTTTATTTCTTTCACAACTCTATGTGATTATCCATGATCTTTGTAGGTACTAGATTAAAAAATAATTTCAAACATGAATAAGAAATAACATGTGCAGAAAACTTAATTTCAGCTAGAATTAGCAATGTGAAGCGCCTTCCTGGGGCTGTGATTGCGGTCTGCCGGTTTCCCAGAGCGCACAGAACAAGTGTGGCTGTGACCAACGAAGCCCATGGAGCATTTTGAAATAGTCTCTAGTGCTCATTTCTTTCTCCAGGAGGAACTAATTTTAACTATTCCAGCAGGCCTTTCAGGAGATGTGGCATCTTACTCTTCTGACTGCGTCTTTTCTTCTGTTTTTTAAGAGATCTCCTCTCTCGCAGATGTTTATTCACTTGCAGCCTCATATTGCCCTCTTCTCAGGTCTCTGTTCAGCTGGCTGGTCCCCTTAGCTGCTGCCTTTGGACAGCAGTATATCAGCAAGGAGAAGCTGACCCTGATGCAATTTGTTTAGGCTGAATTTTGGGACAACAGAGTGTTTCTTTAGAAGACTCAATGTCTGAAGATTTGATGGGGCTTAGGGGAGATGCAAGACCCCACCAACGACAATCTGTCCCCCAGAGGGAGAGCTGACGTGAGACGCACACATGAGACGCTCACCTACGTTGCCTTCTCTACATGCTTTCCATTGAGGATGGCCAGGAAGTCTGTTTTGTGAAGAAGTCCATGAACTCTGTGTGTGTCTGTCCAAGTGCAGGTCAGAGACTTCAGTTTAGCGTGTGGTAGTGAGCTGCCAAAATGTTGGGGTCACAGGGTGGTCCAAGTATCAGCCAGTTCTGCTGGATGTGCTCACGTGAACCTGTGAGAGATGTATGACCAGCTGAGGAGTCACACAGCTGTTTCTTCTGTGTCTCCTGGTGGTATGGTGGGAGCAGAGTGGCCTGTTGGTCCCCCCAGCCCCATCAGCAAGGGAGATGTGTGTCTGACCTGATGTCTGTCTGGGGTTTGGGGGCAGGTTCACATGCTAACAAAATGGATTTCCACTGAAGGAAGCTCTATTTTGAAACTGGCAATGCTGAAACTTAAAATAATCTTTTCTTTTATTACTAGGACATATTTTTAGGTCCTAATTCATGTCTCATGTGAACACAGTCCTCCCACTCCTACACTGGGAGTACTGAACTGGAATATGAGAACTGTGTGTTACATTTTCCAGAAATAGGTGCTACCCATGATTTTGAATATTTACATTCTTTGCCTTTTAAAAAAAATGCACCCACTGGTTTTAGGCCCATAAATGGTTTTAAAATAGTGAAAAATCAACTGCTATCCTTTGTTTTCTTGTCACTCAATCCTCATTTTTATTTTGGTTGTGTGGACGGGATCTTGGCTTAATTTGTTTGCGTCTAGATGCTGCAAACTGAAAAAAATAAAATAAAATAGAGAATATAGGCCCAATTCCTATAAAAATATTTTGGATGTCTCCTGTTTTCTGCATTTTCCTCTTGAGGTGCAGTAGCACACTTGTGGTCACGCGTAAGCACCTGAAGCTATTTAGGCTCTGCTGTCTTCAGTGGTCAGCATGAGGCCAAATCCAGCCGCGTACCTACATCACGTGCCCGTTAGAGCACCTGGAGCTGGTATTCTGGGAGGTAAACTCTGCTAAAAATTCCCTGGTGGGAGCCCTAACGAGCAGCAAGGGCAGAGGAGGCTCCAGGTGATGCCGTGAGGCAGCAGGAGAGGAGTTCAGAGACGAGGCTTGGCCCCACCACAGCAGCCCGGGCGGAGGAGGTGGCCAAGCAAGCTGGCGAGCTGTGGGAATTGTGGCTACCGTGGCTGGGGGTGGCGATGCCACAGCTGCGTGACCCTCACTCAGCACCCCTGAGGACACGGGCATGGAGATAGCTGGATCAGCGCTGGTGGCTGTGAGGCAAGGAGTTCAGCGGGACTCCACTCATGAACAAACCCTGCTGGTCTGCAGTTAAGCGAGCTATCGAGCTAGATGGTGAACTCCAGTGAGGACGGGGGGTTGGTTACTCTGGAAGTGCCACCACCACGGCCATTAGCGCTGGCTGCGGGTGGAGGCAGCCTGCATTGGCGTGCCGGCCCCTGCCCTCCCTGGCTGCAGGCACACACTTGGGACCGTGCTCTTCATCTGCATTCAGATGTCCTCCATTCAGTATCAATGTGTTCATGCTGTACTGACAAACAGGGTGACCCTGCAGCCCATATTCCCAGGAGTTGCTCTTACGCGTGCGGGCTGTCCATTCGGTGGGAGACCTACTTGCCCAGGTATCGCAGGAGCTGGCCTTCGCGGTCACATCAGAGTAGCCATGGTCTTCTAATGGAGAGCGCTCTGCTCTTGTACTTCCTCTGTGGCCATCATGCCATGGGAGATCCATTCCAAGGAGCAGAGAAACAAGATTTTAGCAACAAGTAGTGCAGCGGGGGGCTGTCTCAGTGCCTCCGTGTTTGGAAGGTAAGCCAAGCCAAGAAGGCATCTCCACTCCACAAAGAAGTTACATATGTAAAAGATGTAAAATATGTATGTTTTGCCACAGGGATGGAATTATACATCAAATAAAACCTAAAGTGATTATTTTATTTAAAAAAAAAATATAAAGTCTCTTATTCTGTCAACATCATCCACAGACTAACATGATCAACCCAATAACCACTGTCTTGCAAAAGAAAAGAAAGAAAAAAGAAGCAGTGTATAGAACGTGGGAAAGATATGTTTCATACCTTTACATAAATAAGGCAAAAATAAATGAGACATTTAGAAAATACAAATCAAATCTGTTCTTTGTTTTAATCTATTATTATGGGAGCTCGCAATAAGTAGGGTTAGAAAACGATCGCTGAGAAATATTATTGCCGTACTGAATATTTCAAGTCACTGAGGACTCTTTCATTTAAAATAAAACCACCAGCAAAAGGCTGTATCAATATATGAATGGGGAGGAATCAGATATTTCTGCTGCTGCAAAAAATTAATAACATAAGTCATTAGCATTAGTGCAACTTGCTTCTCTTTCTAATTTACAGCCACATATCTAGATTAACTGTAAAATATTCCTGGGTTTAGGACACACTGTCCTCCATTGAATGCTTAGCCTGGAAAGGTTATTAACATTGAATGGGGACTGTTCTCTCAGGAGAGCTGCAGATAAAATGACCAGGGAAAGAAATAGCACAACTTCTCAAATTAGCATAATTAGTAATTATCTCTTAATAGCCCCACTTGGCTTTGGAGACTTGGCACTTGAAATTCCGCTTAAAGTTCAGTGAGGAAAAACAAATTTCACGCTGAAATGTCTCAATAACACAGCTGAGCTGCTGAGGTAATCGTCTGGTGTAGGTAAAGGGAAGGAGATGAACATATGGATAGGGAAGATCTTTCCTGTAAGCACTGTGTTTGTGTTTGCATATGTAAAGCACTCGAGGCTTAATGGTACAATTGCCACTTTCTCTGGGGGCGAGGGGAGAGGAGGAGGAGGAGGAGGAGCAGTGGGACTTTTCTCTCTTCTTTAGTGGAGAGAAACAGATGAAGATAATAAACTAAAATGAGGAAATCCCATTCATTTTGCACTAGAAGAGCGTAATTTCTTTTGCAAGTCTAGCTGAAATAAAAAACCTGGAGACAAACAAGCCAAGCGGTGGATAGAAACAGCAGCCTTTGTCGTAGCCAGTGGCAGAACTAAAACCTTCCCAAATGGGGATGGTTCTCCAATATTTAACTCAAGGCAAAATCGGATGAATAAGCATAGGGAGCCTGGTAACCCTATTTTTTTTTGTTTTCCTTTCTGTGGCAAGGAAACAGATGGCTCTCATAAGACGCTTTTGGCTGGAAAAGAACAAAAGCAGAAGAGAAATATTTACCATTTTTACATACCTAAAGCCCAGTCCTCTTTATCCTCAGGCAGAAAGCAATTTATCAGCCCATACTGATCGGAACAAGCCTTTGTTATTAAGAAGGCGCATTTTGATTTACACGTTGCACAGCTGATTGGAAGCTTTCCACCAGGAAACACACGATTGATAAGCCTTCCTAAACTAGTTTGAAATAGGAAAAGCAGTTGTTTCACTCTACCCTTCTTGGCAGGCAAGGCAATTCATGTTGGGTGCCAGCACATCAGTAATGGATTTATTGAGGTGATGGTTTGGGGGGCTTTTGGGGCACTTTTTTGGGGGGCGGATATATGTATGTATGTATATTTTAAGTGCCACACTGCCATATCCTGAAGGTGCAGGGAATCGGGGTGCAGTGGCTGATGCCACACGCGGTCCCTCCTGGGGTAGGGTCAGGTGCCCTGGAGAAGAGGCACCTTTGCTGCAGGGAAATAACTCTTTTGGTGCCGTGTCGGCACACAAAATAGGAAAGATGAAGATAAGCTGGTCAGAGGAGGTTGACAGCTGTTATAAAACTGATCGGCTGACACACTCATGGCCAGAGGAGGAAAAGGTTTGGCTTAGAAACTCTAATTAAGGCTGGCCAAGGTCCATTAGCTCATCTTCACTAGTAACTTCGAAGCCTCACACCCTATGTATCACCCTTATTATACAGGTTCTAGGTGAGAAATGTGATTAAGCAAGCTGCTATCCTGTGTTTCCAAGGCCCAGCTTCTGAAAGCATTTCAAATGCCTCTATCAACCAATAAAATCCATTTCAAAATTCAGAAAGAGCATGAAGGCAAAGAGGGAGAAGGGAGAAAAGGAATGGAAGCAGATCAAAAGAGATGAAATGACATTTGAAAAGTATGGAAATTAGGAGAATATTGAGACTGAATTAATTACAAAAAATCCTAAAAGATGCAGAATTCCAGCAGGTCTGAAGTAAGTATTTGCAGGCTGACAGAAAGCAGGGAGATAGGGCAGTATCATGATGAAACGAGCACATTTCTCCCTGTTCCCTCCCCCCCACCCCAGTCCTACTCCCAAACGAGCACTTGACAAATAAATTAAGCTCAAGCACTAACAGTGGAGAGACTGCAGAAAAATATGCTGATGGACACCTGAGATATCTCCTGATAGGCTGTACGTGGGCAGCTGCTGAGAAGAAAACGCTACAAAAGAAAAATGCCCACTCCTTGACAAGCCTCTTTGTTGAGTGATTGATATGTTTCTGCTTTCCTCCTTCCCTGTAATACTGGGAATGTGAGCTGCTGCTTCGAGGCCAGAACTATTAAAAAATAATAATCTGTGAATGCTAGCTTGACTTTTTTTTTTCCAGCGCATACAGCTGGAGGTAGCGAGCGTTGATTTTCCTTGGTACCCCAGACTGGATTTTTTAGGGCAGATTTTTTAGAACAAGTCTTTGTCATTTTGCTCTTAAATTTTATCTTGAAAAATATAGCAGTTCCAGTTGGATAATTACATGTGTGTCTTGTTTGGGTGTAAAGTTCATTAGAAAGATGATCTTGTTAAATTCAGGAGCCCTGTGTTTGATTTTTGGCTCTGCCGCTGTCATCTTTGTGACTGTGGCAATCCACTTGCCTCCCCTCTGCATGGGGAGGTCCATCGGCACAGACAGAGTACGTTCATCAGTATTATTTATAATCTCTTCATGCTGTGAGCCCTTTAGAGACCACTAAATTATGTCTCAAATAACATGGTCCTGATCTGTTTTGGGACCTCCTGGTTACTATTGTAAAAGTAATAGCAATGTTACTGAATGGCATCAAGTTTTATTTCCCGGCATTGAGGAAGCTGAGTGTGTAACCTGCAGGTGAATTTTCAAAGGCTTCTTCTTTGACATTTGATCTTGCCTGACAGCGATTAATTATTTGGCCTAATTCTGCGATGCTTGGCAAACCTTAGTGAGGTGCAAAGGGCTCTTCTATTCTGCTAAAACCAATGCTAGAGAGGAGTGCTCAGCACTTCAGTCAGGATCAAACCTTTAAAATTGGACAGAGCAAGGAAGAGCAGAAACATGCAGAATTACCTGAGCAGAAAAATGCCTGAGGATAATTCGTTATCTTAAAAAATGCCATTGGGTCATACTGGCTTCATAGGCAGCATTTAATTGTGTCAAGCTGATGATCTGTCACCTTGTTCCATTTTTTCTTTCTTTTTCCAATTTTTGGAACCATCAATTTTGGCTATTTCTTGAATTGCTGGTAATTCAGACCAGGGGGTGAATAAGAGCATACTGTGTATTACATTTGTGTTGCTTTCAAACAGAGTTAAGAATAACCTGTATATATAGATCATGGTAAGGAAATACCAGTAATTTTAAGTGGAAGAGTAAATTGGACAACCTAACAGACCTGTAAGGCCTATTTTCCTTCATTTAATAAAAGTAGGTCAATGTAGGTTTTATGCTGTTCTCATTAGTGTCATTCATTTTAGCTTTACTAATAAAAGCTAATGGCTGGTTAAGCATTACTGGAACAGAATATCAGAAAAGAAATTAGAAAAAGATAAATGGGCAAAGAAACATAACAGAAAATAAACCCCTAAGTCATTGGAATGTACCTATAAAATTTGCTGAATAACATCAACTAACACCCTGGATTTGAAACTTCCATTTGCACCATCACTAAAGCACAAATAAACTGAAACATGAAAAAAAAATCTTGTGTACTTCTTTAGCTTCAGATCAACTATTAAACACTTGGGAGATGCTAACAATGGGCTTTATGCAATCCTGTCATAATTCTCATTTAACTCTCAGAGCGGTTATTAGATATTTGAGATGACCGTGATCTGGCTCTAGCCTGGGTGGTTCTGCTTTAGCTATGAAGAACTTGCTGGTTTAACTCCTGTTCATTTTGGTAGCCAGGTGCCTGCCTGAGGGGATGATTAGCGGCACATGGAATGCTGTGTGGTTATTATAAAATAAAGATAGGGAGAATGTTATTCTATCTGCTGTTATTAGCACAAGGCCGTTTATTGAAGCAGATCAAAGGAGTGTATAAACATATATACACATGTGCGCACATAGAAATCCCGTTGCATTTTTTCCATTTGCCTTCTACAGTTTGTAATAATATTGCAATTATTCTTGTAGTTAAGAAAGTATTACTCTAATATTTCTCATACAGGGCCTTGGAAAGTCATGAATGAGAAGAGAAAGAATTGGGATTCTTTTTATTTGCTTTTCAGCTTTTGGTTAAGGCATAGGCTATACTTTCATATCTTTCCTGAAAGAGCAAAAAGCTTTCTAAACTCTTCAGTAAGGGTGAACAACTTGTTCAGCTTCACATAAAAAAGCACGCAGATTTCCTTCATATCCTGCACCTTAAGCCACTGTCTTATTCTCAGCCATTTCTTAATAATACTTGAAAGAGACCAATTGACAATGTGTACCTCAAATTCGTTCATGTTAAAATGCATTTCTTGTGCTGGATCCATCATTACAACATTTGGGGAACTATTAGTATTTAGTGTGTTTATCCTGGACTCTTTCTAGTGGCTTGTGAGCAGTCCCCCTCTCAGATCACAAGCTCTGTGCGGGCTGTGCCTTCTCCCTTCTCGTAGCCTGGAATGGCTGCGGGACATGGGAAGCCTTTCTGCTGATGGTGTCTTCTTTGTCCCTTCATTCCCCTCCTTTCATAAGTCACCCCAGCCTCAAAAAAAAAAAAAAAAAAAGAAAAAAAGAAAAAAGCACATCACCAGTAATAAAATCCACTAACAAAACAGGTAAAGGACATGAGGAGATTTTAGGTATTTTAGTTTCTTCACCTCTAAAAACTGTTTCAGGACATGCCTTAGACTCAGTCTGAGCCCATACGGACATGGCATACCTTAGGCTTTGCTAATTTTTTTCCTAAACCAAAAGAAAAAAATTCCCATTCTTTTACATTTGCCAAAGTCAAACAAATTCCCCATTGCATGCTGAGCTAAGGATACCTCTTCTTTGTCCCCGAGCAAAATACTGTAGTAGCAACTAGAAGCCTTATAATTAACAGAGAGTGGGAGAGATGAGTTATTTCAGTAGGTCATACTCTCATAAGTGGAAGACTACAAGGCCCCCTGTGCTTCTCACATGGTGCTAAATTCAGTTCAGGTCCTCCAGGCTGTGAGATTGAGCACGTCCGAACGGTGAGGAAGCCAGTGAAACCACTCTTCTTAGTCTGTCATTTGCTATGAAACACAGAAAGCTGCAGGCAGAGGTCTAAAAGAATGAGTGGCAAAATTTCCTCCAGGGCAGCTTGGTTTTAGAATGAGACCAATCCCTGAGTAGCCATCATCAGTGGCTGACCTAAGAGGTGGTTCAAGGTGGTATGCATACGTTGTATTAGGTGGCATGGGAAGCAGAAGTGATGTTTCACATGTTGGGAATGGCAAAATTTGAATGAACTAGAAGGTGAGTAGATAACTTTTAAGAACAGGTGAAAAAGCAGAGTCTCTGGAGCAGTAAGAGTGCATTAGACCTGATTAGTGGTACTGTAGGAGATATTCGAATTTATTTGACAATCATTGAAGTCAATCATTTTAATTTTACCCCTCAGTATGACATTCTGTTTCAAAACTTCTTTGAATTCAGTTTTGAAAAGAAGTCCCCAGTGTTTGCTCTCACTTCTGAAGGAATTGTTTTATTTTACACACACACACACATACACTCTCTCTCTCTATTGTATTTTCCATTTTGTTCTTTGTTTCTAAGAAACAGATAATTTGATTGACTTATCTTCATCCAGTCTCTCAGCTAGGTAAGTGAGCCATTCCCAAAAACCCAAGATATATCATAATTTCAAGATGCATGTCATTTAATATCATAGAGGTGCCAGTTAGTGTACAGATTACATATTATGGTCTTGGAGGATGCACCAAGTTGATTACTTACATTGTGGTTTACTCCAGGTATGCAGCTCACAGATGAATTCCTTGTAGTCTAATGGGTCACGTGCAGCTTCAGTTTCAGCAGCACTGTCTGAACCATCTGTGGCAAGATGCACTTGTGCCTGTGGTGTACACAACTCCTAAGTTGCAAATATGCAAGGTCAGAAAACAGTATTTTAAGCGTGCATTTATGCTCATCCCTTCAGAGGTTTGATAATGAGATCTGTTCCTTTAGCAGTCAGTCCTTTGCTTTTTTCCCTGTCATTCCCCCAGACATCTGTGGTTACACAAAGAATCTGGTGTCACGATAGAGATGAATTGTCATTGCATACTTAATTTTTAAACACAGTGTTTATCTAACTCTCACCGGCCCCAGATGGGTTTGTATGAGACCTTACGAGATCTGAACTTCCAGACTTGCTGTATCCTCCTTAAAGGACAGGTGACCTTAGAACATGAAGCCTCTGTTTTGAAAATCATATTTGAAAAAACTTGGGAGAGAGAATCAAAATCCTAAAGATCTCAGCCCAGATAATTATACTGAGGTTCATAACCAACAGGTTGCTGCAGTCACAACGAGATGAATCCGAAAAAGTAGTAGTTCAGCTTGCAGTGGCGTGAGCTGCCAGTTTTCCTTCTACCTCCCAATGAAGAAAGAGCCGAGATCTTTAAATTCTGACATCTGGTAAAGCGTAGTGATGTACGATTCAGCACACAAGCTAGTACATTGCACAACAAAGTACGCCATTTATGAGGCTCTCTAAATATAGGAAAGCAGGTTTTTTAAGTAATGCAGTAAATAACAGAGTGAATATTTCAGTTCAAGGGAATGTGTAAGCCTTGAGGCTGAATTCAAGCAAGGACATTTTTATGTGGATACAGATCTTGGATTATCGGGACCATATGCCTACCTGTCTGTAGTTTCTCTATTACCCAGTGATCATTACTGCCTGACATCTTGCAATAAATATTCATAATTGACTACAGATGATGATAGAAGAAACAAATCGATTTCATTTAATTTGGCAAAAAAACCCTCAGCTGTTAATATCAAAACTTTCGTACGCAAATGTAATTGGGAGTCTGTGTTGTTCAAATTGGTGGAAATTAGAAATGTCAGAGTCACCAAACACCTTTAACTGTGAAACCTCAATGAAAATAATTTCTTTGCTCCTTCCTTGGCTGAAACAAGAATTTGACCCTTGATTTCAGCAGCGGAGCTTAAGATCCCGCAGCCCTGAGTAAGACTTCCCGCGCTAGCTCAGAGCTGGGAGCGGGCCGGCCTCCTGCTTCCAGCAGCCATCGGCAGCAGATGTTTAGGAGGGGTCTAAGCGCAGGACAAGCTACACAGGGAATTTTCCCCTCCTGTATGTTTAAAGCGAGGAGGTTGTGGGAATGCCAGAGCTAGAAGGCTGTGTTCAGTAGCCACTGGTGGGCATGAATTTGTCCAGTCCTTTTGAACATGTGAAATTTAATACGTACATAGTCTTGCTTAAGCCGATGGGTTGACTGAAAGTTAGGTAGTGTGCAATTGTTTGCTAGATCCAGACTTTTCCTATAAATTACTGTTGATAAAGTTATAATGATAAGAATAGCATCTATAATTAACTGTGCGGTTCTTTATTTACCAGCAGAGCATGTGTTCAGCACACCTCAAATTTTGCATGTGCAGCACAAACAGAAATAAGTAATAGAGTACAAGTTCTGGACCCTTCTCCTTTTGCCTGCAAGCTGAAACCAGCATGTGGGGGCTGTTCAGGTTTGGGCTGAGATGCCCACTCTGTGAGACCTTCCACCATGGCCGTGCTGGGTGGGGGGGGCGGGTGACCCTTATTCCCTTCTCTGGTGCCCCAGATGCCACCACAGAAGCCCAGGTGGAGGGTGAAGAGGTCTCCCCGTGCACCAGCATCCCTTGGGAGCTGAGGGACACCCCAGACTGAAGCAGCTCCATCCTTCAGCTGCAGTGCCAGACCAAAGCTTCACTGGGTTTCACGGGCAATGGAGACAGCATTGCTCTTTGGGGCCACGAGGTTTTAAGTGAGGAACTGATGGGATCACAGAGGAAAATTAACTCCAGTGGAGTCAGTAGACTGCAGAGACTTATGTCAGTGCTGCAGCTACCTGTAATTTTCCGAAAGAGGCTCTGAGTCTCTAGTTTTCCTATTAAAATTTTTAAACTTTTTTTACTGTACTATTTTACCACGTTTTACTATTAATTACTATTATTCTACCATGTACTGGGTTTGCACATACTCATAGGCAAAATCCTATTTACTTCTAAATTTACTGTTGTCATGATTCCTGTTATTTAATACCACATCATAGTGTGTGAGGTAAAATAATACATCGATTTATCTTTTTATATCAACTCGAGAGTTTTACAGTCCATCCAGCTGGCAAGGCCCACAGAAGTCACTTTCCTGCAGAGCAAGAGCAGCTCAGAGTCGGCAGCTCGCAGTGCTGGGGGACCCGGTCCCCTGTACGTGGCCCTGTATCCAATTACCCTTGTAACCTGGCTGCTCTGCGTGCTTCCATGGCTGATTACGGGTCTCCCTTACCTTGACATTATTTTCAAAAATCTGTTGGACTGGAATGAGCATTTTGTTACTTTCAGAAAGCTTTGATCAGATGCAGACAGTTGAGTGTGACCAGCAGACGGGCAGCATACGTGCGTCCATAGGTGCCATAGTGTGCTTTATTCTTGCCTCACTACGTGCATAGTCCAGTTAAAATAAATGGGACACTGTTGACTTAAAATACGTACATTTCTAACAAGCTGTGTTGGGCTGGGGGTTGTGGACACACACATTGTTAGCTCAAGTGCATAGAGCCCATATGCATCCAATTAAACATTTTTTAACCTTTTCTATTCAATAGAATAGCGTTTCTTGTGCTCCAGTATCAGAAAGCTGGGAACTGCCTTTATTGGCTATTACTGATATATCATGGATTATAATTACCTTTAGTCCATTTAAGCTTTCAAATTTTGGGGGAAATGTGTTTTCTTTTCAAAGAAGAACACATTTTGACATTTATGGTGATTGAAAAACTGGAAAAATGTGTTTCTGTCAAGAGACAGTGGTATTGTTAGTGACTGAAACAAAGCACGGGGTGGATAATACGATGTTTATTTGCCATTTATAAGAGTAGTGCAGAATTTAAAAAGTTTTAAACTGAACACTTACAGATATTGCCACATTTGTAAAGAGTTGCTCTTGTCAAATCTGTGTGTTTTCAGCTGAGAAAACAAGCTCTTCACTATACTCCTTCCAAGCTAAGGTTATGTCTGCATCCTTGTTTCCCGCGGCACCTGCAGCTTATAGAGATGTATCCAAGAGAAGTTGTTTGGAGTTTTTTTGAGTATTCTTAGCAGTGCAGCCCTGGTAACACAGTGCTCTAACACAGCCTCGAACACAAGCGGGTTTATTCTTTTTTTTGTTGTTTTTCTTTTTTTTTTTTTTAATGTCTGAGCTGTGCTCTGCTCCAAAGACTTGTGCTGCCACCTGCGATAAGTAGTTTGAAGTGAACTAGAGCCTGTCTGTGCTGCAGCGACAGCCACAGCACTGGGCTAACATCCACCGCGCCGCACGTGGGACGTAGCACACGGACAGGGTGAACGCAAACCCCCCTAATCGCAACAGATGATAAAAACCAGATTGTTTCCTGGGCTGCTAGCTGGCCTATGTGCTGCAGGTGTCGCTGCATGAAGCCCTGGAGAAGCAACGTCAAACTAAAGCAAATGACATCATCTTTCAATGCCTTGCTGACTACGCAGGCGTTCCTGCAGCGTGGCTGCCCCGCGTGACGGAGGAAGGTGAGTAGGACGGGGCAGGTTCAGCTCAGTGCTGTAAGCCCACCTTCTCCTGCTCTTTTCAAAGAAGCCGTAGGAAAGGTGCAAGGTTGGAGAAGGGAAATGTGGTCTGAGTTTTCGCTTACTGTTGTGACCACATGCTGCTCTGCCAAACCCGTCGTTAATAGCTTTGAGAAATTCCAGCGTGTAGCAGTAAACCAACAGAGACGCTTTGTACGTTGGCTGCAGACTCCCGTTATAATGCAAACAACATTTAAGTTGCTTCCAGTCTCATACAAATTAGCTGCTCATCAACTCTGTTATTACACAAACGTGTAGCAGCTGCACTGCAGAAACTGATTACTGCGAAATTCCTTCAATTCGACTCTCTTATGCAACCTTCCCGTCTTTTTACTCAATTGATTAACTCGATCCAATTTTACTATTAATTCAATTTCACTGTTGTCAAAGGCCTCATATAATTTTTCATATGTTTGTATCTTTTGGGTCTGGCTGTGTCTAATATACCCTTAAATCAATTATTTAAAGTATTCTGTTAGGCCTTAATAATTTAAAATATCATCATCAGGCAGCAAATATCCATTAAAAAATACTTTAATAGGTATATAAGCTGCAAAATCTAATGGCATTGAAACAACATGGATTATTTTGCTGATTCAAAATTTTATTGTCTACCACTTCTTGCCATATTCAATAAAAAACTTGAGCCAGCTTCTGTGAAAAGCTCAGAAAGCAGTAAGTAAATAATAAATAAAATAAAGGCTTGAAGAACTTAGAGTTGATATCTGTGACTACATAAATCGTCAGTTATCGTGAAGCTTGTCTCTTAGATCTGATGCATTCTGGATGCGTGCACTCAGCAGATGAAAAAAGCCTCTTGTCATTTTCGTTTGGAAATGAAATGTGAGTCAGTTCTCAGCACACTTAATTCAGACTTAATTCAGACTTAAAAAACCTGTTGGGCTGGTCATCGCTAACCACTTTATGGGCTGGGATAAGTTTTCTTCTCCTTTCCTACTTACTTCTTCTGTTCCTGTTGCCCATCAGCCACCCAAACAGTATTATATACCACCACGTCATCTGCAACAGTTCTTTGCCAGATTCACCAGGTTGCGTGTTACAGCTCCATCGTCCTTTGAACCTGCGGGTACCAGGTTACTGGCTCAGTGGTAGAATGATTTTCTGTCCATATATTTAATCCCACCACCAAAAATGAGCCTCAGAGCAATTCGATCACCATCAATATCTAATGCTATTATTAAATAGCGATAGGCCACAGAAGGCCATTCAAATCCAAGGAGGCTATGAACGATGGAAGATACATGTTGGTGGAAAGTGTATGAAAAACAAGGGTGACAGCTGTATGCAGACAAATGAGATTGCACCGATTTCTTCATAAGTGACTGTGAGGAAAGGAAAGGACAAACGAAGGAGGAGTTGGGCAGATGTGGTTAATGGGCTTCTACAGGAAGCATTAAGGTGCTCATCTGAGATGCTGAGAAAGAGTCAATGCCAAGAGGCAGAACCCTCTGCACAGAGTGGAAGGGTTGCGTTGAATGTGGTGGGCACTCGGAATGGGAGGGAATATTAGGGGGAGCTTTAGTATAAGGCTAAAGAAAAGAACGTATCGCTAAATGTTCAATGTCTTCAGCTTTGAAGTAAATGTCTTTGTCTCACTTTTGCCTTTTCTGTTACAGCAGGAGACCTGTACTTAATTGCAACAGTCCATTACTCTGTTCTTATCCCATCAAGAGGCTGTTTATTAAATAATATGAAGCATATTTTACTATAAAATCTGTACTATTGGAAATAATTGATGACCAGATAAGTGCAAAAGTGGGAGATTTTTCCGGTCCAGTTTTCTGCCAGGATATACAGCAAAATTGTCCTGCATTTAGAAGTAAATCCTGTCCTTTTACCCCTCTCACCCCTAGAGAAGCAAAAGCTTCCCCAGGCATGAGTTTCCAACTTCCCTAACAAGTCTGTGAGCATGATGACCATGGTCTCGCTGCACAAGACCTCAGGGCCAAGCTGTCTTTTCTGTTTTGCGTCATTTAATGCCTATCATTACAGGGTCCTTGTATTATACTGCAATATAAATAACAATAATAAAGTATGAAGATAATTTCTTAAGTAAATCAGCAAGCAGTCAGTTCTAATACTGTACTGCTATTTGTTTTACTTGTTCTGTGTAGATAAAACCACAGGTGTTCTTTTTTTCATATGAAAGGTGACTTATCTATAAAACAAATAAGTTGGGCGCCAGCTGCCCAAATTGCTCTCTAATGCTGTTTAAACAGTGTGCTTTGTGTTTCCAGGAGAAAATCTCTTCCTTTTTAAGACTATAAATGGCAGCATAAGTTCACTTAGGTGTACAATAAATGTTCTGCTTAGGAAAAAAAAAAAAAAGTTGAAATTACTGAATGGGATAGTCTTCTTCATCAAGCACCAGTAGCATAGGTCCTGCCCTTCGGAAGGTGCTCAGATGGGATTTTAAGTCAAGAATTTGTTGATAAAACAGCAGACAACAAAGGCCCCAAAAATGTATCTGAGCACCATTTACAACATTTTGTATGGGACATGAGCCCTCAGTGTCCTCCGTTCTTATCCTGTGACCAACGTAAGAGTTTTGGACAGCCCATCTAACTTGAAGGAGAACACTGTGACCAAGGCAAAGGAAAAGGAGAAGGCTAGTGAAAGGGCCTACAAAATGTCAGGACCCTCTTGACATGTACAGGGACATCTTGGGGAGTTCACTCTCAGTTATTATACTGTGTTGCTTTAACCTACAGGCCATACAGACAGATACCAGATTTTAGTTTTCTTCATTCAAAAATCTGTTTCTTTGCCTTTCCAGACAACTGAACCAGCTCCCAGACCATTCTTTCTTGCTCTTTCTTGCCCCCTCCTCAAGTTAAGCAATAGGAGCAGGTGAAATGCAGACAGCATGTCCACTGCAGAGGGCAGTTTCCACTGATGGATGACATGTCCATAACAGGTGAATCATCATTCTCGTCTCTGTCTTTGAAATACATTAGCAACTATTAGTCAGTGTTATCACTGGACTTGCCTTTGCGGCAGCTGCACTGCTCCGACTGCTCCACTTTGTCACTGTCTTTGCCCCTTTGCTTGCCCAGCATTTGACATTATGGACGCTGACCTGCCTTGGCCTCCCTCTTATAGCTGTAAATTATGCTATTGTAGTCCTCTGGCTTCTTTTTTCACTTCTACCACTTCTGTGCTTACTTAATTTAACAGATCCCAGTTTACCCAGGCACAAGTGAGATCTTATCCTCTATTGGGTAGCCTCAATACACTATATATATATATAGAGAGAGAGAGAGAGTGCATCCAGACTGTGAGGGAGTTGTAACCCAAATTCTGAATCCTCTGGCTCTTCGCATGAGGTTCTGAGTATCTCTTTATAGCCCTTGATGTTGTTGTCTGGTTCTTAGAAGGCTTTGTTACAATATGAAATAGTAATCAATAAGGAAGGAAAAGAAAAAGAGTTAAACAGAAGTGGTAGTAAAAGTGGTCATCCAAATAGCTGAAATGAAAGTGTTCAAAATCATCGGCTTTTTTCACTGGTGTCACTAGGCTCGTGATAAAGTATCAAGTGGGAGTGACGGAGATCAGGTCTTTAGTAATGTCAGGTTTATTAAAGTGTAGTACTTATCACTTAGAGTGTACATCAAAATGTTTTTCCCATCTCAGCCAGTAATGAAGATACAATTACTGTACAAAGAAAATTAAAGATAAAATGAAATCACATTTCTAAAGAATTTTGGGGATGAAGGTTAAAAAATGCCTCTTACAAAGCTCAGGGCATAAAATTCAACAGGAATCCTCCCTTCCTTGTCCTTGAGGTTTTTGTGTTCCAGGAGCTGTGGAATATAAAGCGATAGAAGTTGTACCAAAAAGGATGCAACATACTTGAAGCTCTTTCTCTCCCCTATGGGCTCATCTGTCACCTGCACACCTAAGTAAATAGTCAGGTCACAAAGAATTAATCTTGGAGAGGTCAAAAGTGCCTTAGCGTTTGCCAACCAGCCTTTCAGTTAGGAGCACAGATTAAGCAACCACGATGGAGAGGGAGCCTGATGAAACCGATCATTCAGCTTGGGAGAAATCATCATTAGCTCCACAGGAACGCAGCCTCTGAGGCTCCCCGAGACTGTGACAGATCTTTGGGAATCTGGTTTTCTTATCCCTTTTGGGATCCAGCTCTTGTCTGCTGCATTATGTGCATGAGATGTGCAAGTCCTTCTTCTCCCCAAGGTGCTGACAGGCAGGGGTGGAAGGGTCACGTTCTTCCATAGTCACCGCTCAGAGGCTTGGTCCAGTTTCCTTTTCCCAGCTGTAGCCCCAGACGATGCAGTGAACAACAAGGCAGGGAAACAGCAAGGGAGCCAAGAAAGAGGCCACTTTTAGCTCCTTATCTCCCCAAATCTCTGTTAGCTCTTCTGCTGCATTATTCCTGAGCGTGCATTTGTAACTGTACTGAGACAATAAGCAAATCTCCCGGTGCTCAGTGCAGTATGTGGCACGCTATCGCTCCTGCACCTGCATCAGTTTAACTCTTCAGCCCTGATGGAATAAAAAATTATTTCTTGCAAAGTCGCTTACACTTGCTTCTGACTTTATTGTAATAGACACTGACCTTTTAAACCACTAAGCCTATAGAGGGCTAAATTATAGACTTTACCTCCCTAGATACTCCTTAGCTGTCATAATGAAGGAAGTTTACAGTGGGAAAGTGAATGAAGCAAGCATGTTTTTAACTATATGGTAATTATCTGCTATCTGTGCGAAAGACATAAAGTGTTGTTTACCGGATGTGAAAAGAGCATCTGAGAAGGGATTCCCTGGAGAGGGAGTAAGGGAGATTTGGCACAGTGGTTGCTCTTCAGATGGCTTGTAATAGACCCTATAAATTTGGAATATGCTATTGTTAATCAGTGGAGATTGGAGAAGCTTGGCAGATAATGTTTTAGTTTTAAGGGGCAGGTGATTGTCTTGCCAAGCAGACATTTTTTAAAAACTCTAATTGAGTTATGCAAATGCATAATTGTTGGTCGAGCTTTTAAAGTAAGGTTAAAGAAAAACATGTAAAATGACCTCCTTAACTCTTTGATATCAGTGGCACTTTAAATAAGAAGGAAAAGTTACTCTGGTAGTAGAGTTATTCTAAGACCAATAAGCTATCAGCTGTGTTCACACTCTTAAGTAAGTACCATTCAGTTTGAATTCTCTTTTCTCGCTTCCAGTACCTAAGCAATATAGTCTTTGCTTCTTGAAAAAGGAGGGTGGGGGAAAGAAAGGAGAACGTGTCATGGTGATAACTGTAACCACACAAGATTGCAAATCATTTCATTTTCAGTACATTGAATTATTCAGAATAATTGCCAAGGCTTATTTGCAAAAATCTACTTAAACTGCTTTAGCACTTTAATACTAAGAAAATCAATTGTGAAAATCCAGCCAAATCATTTACACAACTGTGGCTGTGCCTGATGCACACTTACAATCCCTTAAAACTGCCCAGCAGGGCAGAGAGATTCAGCCTCCAACATGCAGAAAACAGGTTTTGGTGAAAAATGATGTATTAAATGCCAAGTAAAGATTATTCTTTTTTTTTTTTAATTGATTGTTTTCAGCTTTAGTTATAAAATCAACATGTTTTTCTGTGCTCAATAGTGAAAATACTCACTATATAGTCAACACATTTCTTGTGAAACTCCCTTTGAAGTGGTGGGCATACATGCATTTTGAACTGAGAATGTGTCTGATCAGACCCTACATAATTTTTTATTTGTATTTCTCAAAAACCTTGTTTACTGAAGAAGGAAAAACACGTTAGTCACTTTTATTTGCAGTGTTTAGTACTCGGTATTCAGAAGATTTCCAGGCTGAGCACGCTAAGTTTAAGCAGTGAGACCTTCAGATGGAGATTTCAGAGAAGTAAAAGGAGAAGCTGAGTTCTAGAGATGGAAGGAGATCATGAATAAGAATGTAGGAGATATGAAGAAGCAGGCTAAACCATGAAAGGATATAAGGAAAATGATGTGAAGAAAATGGAGATAAGATCCTAAGACAGAACGTCATTCTTACAGGAGAAATGAATGAGCCAGACAAGAAGAGTTTAAGAGTGAAAAGCTGGGAAGGCTACAGGAAAGCAAGATGCTGTGACTGACAGATTCAAAGGCAGCAACAAGGAAAAATTTGGACAAAAATAAAATGTTTTCCTCACTACTATATGCTGTGTCTCAGCAACTCTTGAAGATTAGAACCTGAGCCTTAAAGTCCTTACTTGTGTGCGAAGTCCTTTGGTAGCTGTCAGACTTCCAGTTGGGTTACTCACTTGAGTAGGTATTTCAAGGAGTAAGTCCTTAAGGTGTAAATTTTTCATGGCAGGATTATTATCTTTCAAATCAGGCTCTAAAGCCCAGTGCACATTTATGGTGCCATTTAAACGAAAAACAATAATATATGATATACTCTGAATATTATACTTAATAAGCTATATTTTCTTTTAAAATGATGTTACAGACTATAGCCAGAACATTATGCTGCCATAAATTTCATGAGACTTTTTTCTAAACACCTCAGTCTATAAAAGTCAATGACTCACAGAGTAGACATAATCTGAAAGAAACTTTGACCTTTTGTGTAGTAACAGCCTTACAGCCCGTCGTGTCAATGCTCCGCTTCCTCTGAGTGTACTCTGAAGGCCTCAGTAAAATAACTGTTATGGCAATTTCCATCTGGAACTTGCATTTTAATAATTCTACAGTTATATTTAAGCAGTAATCTCCTCTATGCGATGCCTTTTTTGCATTGTTTCTCAATGGCCCACACAATTACTCACCCCTTAGCTCAGAGCAATCCGCCTTGTAGGACTTGAGGAAGCGGGCTGGGAGCGGTGTGACGGAGCTGTTGTTGTTCCTTAATGACTGTCAGAGCAAACCGGATGCCTTTGCTTAAACGTGACAAATATTACAGTTTCGCTGATGTATCTGGTTATAGGTTCTTTAAGCCTAACAGTATTCAAAGCCGCCTAGTTCTCACCGCACGTCAAACCCTTTCTGTTTTACACAGCTGCCATTCACAGCATTTTCGGTCAGGTACGCAGAGGCTGAGCTCAGATGACATTTCTTTTTCACTCCAGAGGAGAATTTAGATGTGTTTGTGTCTATGAATTATCTCTCCTCACTTTGCTCATGTCTGAGTTTTCCTTGATAGATGCAAGAATATGATAGCTGTCCTTAATTCTCAAGGTGTTAATTTTTGTTCTCCTGCATTTCCCCTATTGTAGAGTTTGTTCTACTCTCAGGTCAGAACGATGTGTGTGGACTTCAGGACTTCACAGAAACAACTTTTGGGTATTTGATATCTGTGGATGTGTTTATGTGATGGAAAAATCAGCCCATGGTTACAGTGGGAGCAACCGTGGCAGAGAAGCTGTGATGATTTGCCAGAGAATTTTGCCCTTTACCTTTCTTAATCTCAGCAGTCATAAGCCAACACTCCTCTGATGTCAGCGTATGTACAGTAGACACTGATAAAATTGAATTTCAGTTACTAAGATGGCATTCAACCGGAGATGAAAATGAATTTTTGTGACTATTTATATTGAAGTCCTTGGGTTTCTTGAAAGTGATTTGTGTGAGACCAGGCTTTGAATGCTTTTCTAGAAGGTCAGGCAAGCAGCTTGCTGTGTCCTTCATGTTGGAGAATATCCTGCGTTGGTAAAGAGTTACCTCTCTCTTACCAGGGATCTGTGAAGGCATCCGCTCAAAAAGTAATTAAATAAATAACTCATGCAAAAATGTTGGTTGAGCCCTCCAAAAATACTTACCAATCTATGCTAATTCTGTGAGTTAGGGGAAAAGAGAAAGGGAGGAGGGAAGAAGGGGAAATAAAGGAATTTAAAAATAGCTAAATTAATTATTTTGAATTATTACTCTAAAAAAATTCAATATATTGTTTTGGCTTCATTTTCTTGTTTTTCAGTAGAACTGTACTACACTTTTCTTCCTATACTGGGTTACATATTTTGCTTTATTCGTAGTTGTGTCCTTTCTTCAGCAAATAAAAAAGAATAGCAATAATGCTTTTCTTTGCTGCAGAGAGGACACACAAAAAAGCATCATGGGTATTTTTTTCTTCTGATTTATCTACTAAACCGACCATGGAGCTTTGCACAGTTCTACACATAATCTTGTGGGCTCCAGCATATCGTCTCTTTTGTATCTGGGTGGAAGAGAGTGTAAGAAGACATGAACTAATGCATGATTCCTGCATAAAGCAAGCTCCATGAGGAGGGAACGAAGATCTCAGGTAGACTGGCTATTTGTTGTGCACTCAAGTATCTATGTTTACTTCACTGTAGACAAGATGTGAGCTCCAACAAGCAAATATCTGGTAAACTCTATCAGTATTCATGGTCTTCACAGTACTTGATGTGACTTGAGATTGGATTCAGTACTGTCCTACCTGGTGACCGATGCTGGCTGGAGGTTGATAGAATAAAGACAACCAAGAACAGCGTTTATTACCTATGCTAATTCTAAGGTGCTAAGGCTGAAGCACTGGGAAAGCTCTCTGTCAGGTGCATCCTGGAACAGCACGTCATTTGTCAGGCTGCGTAATGCTGATGGTGTGATCTGGAACAGGACATACAGACTGCACTTCTTTCACAGATCTAGGCAAGGAATACATCAGCTGTACTTCATTGAAACTTCCTAACTGATATTCTGCTTGTTGCTTTAAAAGACACACTACTTGTGTCTTCTATTCATGCTTTCTGATTTATTTGATGTTTGATGTTTACTGACCCCACTGATCACTAGGAGCTTTTTTATTAACTTTGGATCTCAGCCTAGTACTTGATTCTCACCTTAAGTCCGAAATTCAAGATAATATTTTAGTCCTTGAATCTATACTATCAAATACAAATGTCTGCTTTTATGCATATTGCTAGTTCCTTTAAGTTCATTTGTATTTTCACTTTAATTCCAGTCAAACTGATGTGCAAAGTTCCTGCTTAAAGTTAAGCATCTCTTCTTTGCAAAAAGAGGAAATTTAGCAGATATGACTATGCAGTTAGGTAAGAATTACTGTAATGTCTGATCTTTTTATTTTATAACCTTCTTCACAAAGAAATTGCTTCTTTCTCTTATCATTTAACAGACTAACAGCAGAAAGATTTTATCTTTCCCCATATGCACCTCACTTGGGCTTTTCCCCGTATGTTCTTGCACGGTATTTTGACCTCTGAATGGTGATGTACACAGGTTAGTAACATTTATCTTGTAAAGTTCTAACCTTCAGGTTCCGTACAGATCATCAAATAGGAATGCAAAAAAATACATTCAAAATGTTTAATTCTACTTTGCAATGCAGAGGATTCAGGAAATTGGCAAAAATAATTGCAGGAGGTTTTATTTTATGCTTCAAGTGAATAAGCCTGACTTTGGGATGTTTGCACTCTTTTTTTCCTGTAGAAAGACCAAGTGGCTGAGAATACTGGATGGAAATGATGGGATTTTGTTTTGCAGTAGTATGAGTCCCGTGTGTTTTTTGAATGCGAATGTGGTCTCATTGGCAGGGTTTGCACACAGATGTGTGGCATTAACATAGTGGATAATTGGATATTGCAAATGAATTATCCAAATGTGGTGACTAACAGGATAATGTCCCTAGCTGATGTATTCAACACTCCTTTAACATTAAGAAGGGGGAAAAAAAAGCAGTTATAAGAATAAAGATGCCTCTTTACATTTGGATTTTTTTAAATCAGTAACAGTCTAAATTATCATGATCCAATTCGCTATGTTTATGTATGCACATATATTGTTATATGTAGAATATATCCACACAGCAATATACATACGTATATAGAGAGGTATGCTCATAGTATATATATGTTATAGTAGATATTTGATCTCTATTAAAATAACAGATTCTACCAGAGGGCCTTGGCACAGTAAGAAAAAGGTCGAGCTTATAGCACAATGCCTGCAAAACTCCCACTACATCCATAAGAGTTACAATGACAATGTTTAGATAAATAAATCAAAAAGCCAAAAGAGAGGAAAACTGGGAGATCCAGCTGTCAAGGATCTTATATATCATCACAGATATTGATCAGTCAGGGGAGATGCACTGATCTTACCAGTTGAAAATCTAAACATGATCTTTTCCCTCCAGTTTTTTTAATCTTTAATTGCTTTTTTTTTTCTCTTTTGTGCACTCATAGTCTGTAGTTATCTGTCTTGGTCACTTCAGTCCCTTGTTTCATACAAAACTGCTCTAGAGGAAGAAACATTTTGAATTTTTTCCAGTAAAATACTGTTGTCTACTGTATTTGGTATAGATTTTTATTCCAAGCTTTGTTTTTCTTCCAGTTAAAATTAAGTGAAAATATCATGGTGAATAATCCTTTCAGATCCCACTCAAAACTGAATTGCTTTCCTCTCTGAATCTTTATTTGCAGTGTTATGCATTTTCTTTTCTAAATTAGCCAAAGTTTCCAAAATCATCATTATCATCTGCAAAAATGGTTAAAATACAGCATAGTATCTGAGTTCATATAGTGTGACCAGCATCCTGTTTCTTGTTTGGCTACTGTACCTGCAATGAGTATTTCTAGTTATTATTTTGAGGGATATTTCAAGGGTCAGGTATCCTGCGATTTTTGTAATTTTTTTCTTTGATTTTTTAGCTCTGGAAGGAATTTACTGTTTATCACCGTAGGTACGAAAATTGCTTGGTCTGCATTGTCCAAATGTAAAATAACTTTTCTTGTCACCATTACTGTCGGCAGAATTAACGTGTTTCCAAAGGTATTTGGCTGTGCTGCTGTTACCTTACAATCTGTAGGCAGCCTGGGTAAATCTTAAAGACATTCTCTTGTAATAATTCTAATAAAAATAAATACGCAACACATTCAGTGATTTCATTTCAGGCGTCACAGTTTGATTTATTTAAGCCAGAAAACAAAACATATATTAGCTAGGTCTTTATTGTTTGCAGCATTTAATGTAATTTGGGGGACTATTTAGTGTGGAATTTTAGATCAAAACAATGTCATCTGTGATATCAAATTGAATTCTCCTTCAATTTTTAAAGGATTAAAATACTCTTTTACAAAAATGTTTGTCAAGTTTGCTTGCTGAACTATGCTTCAAAAATAAATTCAGAAAATAGATAAATTGCATTTCTGTAATCCTGAAAATTTTGCACAATATTGGGCATAAAGGTCACAACGTTTTTAACTATTTGAATTCATAAGATGTACGAGGCAGACTTAATCCATCAAAGGACTCGCTCCTGGCTGACTTACGTACACCAGATGAATGTACATGCTGTTACATTAATTTTAATAGGTTTGCCTTAAAAGGTATGTACTTAGGTGTGCCAAAGACGTAACGTTTGTACGCAATAGGAAAAGCACAGTGGTTTACTTCTGGGGTTCAGTGGGGAAGAAGGCAATAGTAATGAAAAGCTGCTAGGCAAAAGAAAGGGGTTTTAAAGGCACGCACGGATATAAAAATTCATGTGTTGTTACGAAAACCATCTTTTGTGAAAAGAAAAACCTTCCAAAACAACTTTCTTTAGAGATTTTTAAAACTAAGTCAGTAATTGGCCTAAGAAGACAGCCACGTCCCTGTGTGTTAATAAAGGAAGTTTCTGTCAGTACATGTACGTGGCTTAAAATGGAAATTTAAGACATGACACAAAATAATGGTTTTGTTTATTCCAGATTGGATATATTTATTACTCTGTGTATGGTTCCATTGCTTACCTGCTGTTAGAAATCACTAATGCTGATCCCACGAAGAATCAAATTTTGCACTTTCCTTCAACATGAGGAAACTGAAACATAAATTATAGCTGAACTCTAACCACCAAAAACATGGAATACAGACTACTGCTGTTTCCTTAGTTACATCAAGTTTACAGATATAGCATACTGAATCTTTAAAACAATATCTGGACACCTTTGCCCGGCTTGTGATTCACGGCCACAAGTTTTGTGTGCGTGTAGGAGTAAGAGAAGCAGCAGCAGCTCCCGTGGGCATCCTGCTTCTCCTGTACCACCTCTCCCCCTCTCTCCCCTGTAAAGCCCTTGATTTTGCATTTTATTTTATGAGCAGGAGTCTGATTTTGAGGAAACCATAAGAAAAGGCTAAGTATTACCAGAATCATTGTCATGATATTTGTGAAAATATGCTAAATTTTGAGATGAACAGCATAATCTGATGAACAGACGTGTGAGTTAGGACCTGATTTACACTCATTGCTGGCTTGGACGCAGAGTTTGGCGATGAATCATTTTGTTGCTTTTGCCCCTCTCTCCTTGAGCCTGCCCTGATTTCACCATTACCTGCGTGGGTCAAGCACTAGCCTTTGGTTGTCTTTGTACTGGTCCTAATACTGTCTGAAGCTTTTAGATGAAGCCATCATATAAAATAATAATAAACATATTATAAAACTTAATGGGAAATGAAAACATGTTTCAATCTTGGGGTGGGGGGGGAGGAGTGGATGTGCAAAACATGATCAGAATGATCACGTTTCATCTTACGCCATACTTGACCCTTTCATCACAATCAGCAGTTTAACAATGGACTTAAATATTAACTTAGCTGTGACTTGATAATATGCTATGGAAGCTTTATAGTCTCTGAAACACCTAAGAACACTATTGATTAATTTTATCATATATCGCAGAAGCTGCCTAATCCCTCAAAATGTGCTTAAACGTGATGGGGAAGCAGTGTTGCATGCTGGAAATGTCACCATGAAATGAGAACCATTAGCACAGTGTCGTGACACATGTCTTGGGGAGAGACGGCAGCTGCCACCGTGCTGCCAAGAACGTTGTTTTAGAGGGTTTTGCTGAGTAGAAGGAAGACACACAAGTTCAAAGCGTGTCTGTGTGGAAATGAATAGGAAAGTTTGTTGTTGGTTAGTCGAGAGCTATGTGTATTGCTGCCATTAGGGATTAGGAAACAACAGTGTCATCCTCGGAAGATGTATTTCTCAGACTCTAGAAAATCTGCATCCTTTCCTGAGAAAGGACGTCTTCTCCATCCAACCTCCTTCTTTGCCTTCTTCCCAAATCGAGAGCAATCCAGGTTTTCACGGAGGAAATCACAACCAGCCACTTAGATTCTCCCTCTTGCCCCAAAAAACTGAGCTGTTGTTGGCCGTTAGAGATAGGCTGGAAATACAAATCTACCAAAATACAACCTTTAACTCCGTCTGCCTTTGAGGGACCGAGCAGCCGCTGTCTAAAACTTTGCAGTTCTTTGAACTAAACGGTGTTTTGGAAGATGGCAGTTTGAACAAACTGCTGTTAGTAATATTCACTGTCCTCTAAGCTACAGAAGCTCATCATCTGTCTGATCAAAGTAAATATTTAAGGAAAAAAATGCGTAAGTACTGACTTTCAGCTCTATAGGTCTTATTTAAAGGAAGGAAGTCGATACATGGGAAAGATTGGACTTGGCACTTAGGTTTTTTTTCTAGTTCATCAGTGCATTCAAGTCTGTCTAAAACAGAGGAACCACAGAAGGATGAGACCGATTTGCTCTTTATGGCATGAGAAAATCCAAGAGATTTTTTTCAAAAATTCTCTGTAAAGACTATTCATTTTTATCACTATAAAGAAGGGAGGAGATATTATATACGTTTTAACACGGTGCAATCAATTTCTTGTCTGATGTTGGTAAAGGCAGGATTCTAAGTCTGATTGGCAGAAGAAACCCTAGGGCTAGCCACTAAAGATGGCCATTATCATTTATTAAGCAGGTGTTGAAATGAATTGGTCTTTTATCATAATGCAGATTTACAGTGCATTAGGCAATCCATTTTTCAATTTAGTGTACTGCCTCTGATAAATTAACAGATGTCGATTGATTTTTTTTCCTTCAGTCCCCCTGTTTACACCTGACAGCCAGTGCTTTATAGCTGAGCAGTTATTTGAAGTTATAAACATTATAATTAGCAATTTTTTAATTAGGCTGACAATTAACAGGAGATTTGCAAAGCTGCTAATTTGACATGTCATACTCTCCACAGTGTTTATGTTAACCACTACTTGAGTGAATTCAATTGAACAGAACTACGGTGTCTGAAAAATCAATCTCAGAAGAACCCTTTTCCCCACTTGGCTAACATTATGGCACTTCAGGCAGAGAAGTGGGACTTCAATGAAATTTTACAATATGACAATTCCAACAATTGAAGTTTAAACAATGTGCCCGCGTTAGCTCAGAGATGCAATGCAGGCATCTTCTGGGCTCTTTTACTAATGTTAGGCTTTAAAGTTGTTATTTTTTAAGGACTAAGACCAAAAAAACCCCAACAACCAGCAAACCTCAAACAATACAGAGTCTCAGCCCTGAAGATAACCTTAGTTCTTTGGGGTGAATAAAGGAGAAAGAGAATACATAATTCTAGTAAGTGCGATCATTGATGAACTCAGCACAGCTTTTCCAGCAGAATTCTGTATATCCCAGTACAAACTGGAGTGGCATGAATAGAAGTGTTACAGCAGTCCTGCTGCAGCAGGTGGGAATTTCCTGGCACTTTCCATTAATCTGACCTTCCTCTCAGGTGGTACAAAGTGCCCTTCTTTCTGATTGAATTTTCTCTGGGAGCATAATCCGCTGAATGCTATTGCCAATCCTGACAGAGAGGGCTGGGTGGATGCAAGGCAGTGAGGGGGTTGGAGTGCTCGGCAAGAGAGAGGAGCTTGGGTATGGAAAGAGACAACTGATAAAAAGTTGCCTGCCAACATCAGGGTTAAGATAAATCGGTGGGACAGCCTAAGAAAACATGTTTCTGGTTGGCTGCAGCTGAAAGGACCAGAAGTGATGTGTTCTTCGGTCATTTCTCTGAATTAAGATACTTAATCACATCCACTTTGTAAGGGAAACAAGGCTAGCTTTTAAATGCAAATGAACTTGACTAAGAGAGGTCTCTGCCTTGAAGAACTTGGGTGTTTCTTTCTCTTATATAGATGTTTTCTTAACTTCATTTCAGGGTTTGGGGTTTTTTTTGTGTCAAGTCATGTACTTCTATCAGGTAACTGCTTTTGTATTCTGTTTCTGAATTGGCTCCTCGTTCTTTCACTTGATGGGTCATCTGCTGGAAGCACCACTAGCCCTTAAACTAGAACATGATAACAATAACAAGAAAGGGGGGAAAAAAATGCAGTGTCTCTTGCACACCTTATTTTAAAATCCTACTTCTTAAATCCTCTACAGCCATGGAAAGATGTTTACACTCCCTTCCCATGTTAGACTTTCTTCTCTGAGGTCCTCGTTTGTGATGGAGGTGAGACGCATCCCTAACTAGAGTGGTTGTGAAATACTAGGAGGAACAAGAATGCGTAGGAAGCACCTCTCTCCAAAATACTCCTACCCTGCAGTCTCCCCACAGGAGCTCAAAAGAAGATCTAGGCACAGTTACGGAAACCTTTCATTCTACTGATACCACTACTCCACGTATCGTGATTTTAGTCATTTTCTGAACTCGCCTGCTTCCTGAAAGCTTCATGAGAATGAACGAGGTGAGATACTTACTCAGATTGCACTCCAATCCAATAGGAAGATAAAGAAAAGGGCTTATTTAAAGGGTGATCTCAATAAAGGTCTCAGGAATTGATTCAAAATAGCAAAATACTTTGTGTATGCTTCACCTCTGATGCGGGATTTAACAGGCAAATAGTATCCTGCTTAAATTAAAAATATGGTCCCTCATGGTGACATGGCATTGAATTAATTTTGTTTGAATAGTGAAGATTTTTACTACCGGGGAGTCTTGCATACCGAGGGGACGGATCCTTGGGTGGTACATGTTGTCACAGGATCTGGCTCTGAAATTCCTATTTTCTCACACAGAGTTAATGATTTCATTTTTCATTTCCTTTCAGTGACTAAATAGACACAATTTTGGGTTCACAACCCAATATGTTTTATAACTTAGAAAACTTAAATGCCAATTTCTTTCTGGAGCAATTAGACAAAGAGTCTTAAAATGGATCTATCAGAGCAAATGAATCAATACCAAATGAGTTATAATTAAATACGTGAAGTTGTGGTGCTAGCATCTTACTATTTTTGAGCTCAAACAGTTCTAATTAGTTACATTGATAATACCATGTTTGACGTGAGGTATATTGAAGAATCCATCTACTACTTGTTTTATGTAAAATCCTGGTTGCTCATTTCAAACAGTGAGTCAAACACTGCTGCCAAGGAGTGCTATTAATGGGTGAAGTATCCTTTTTTTTCCCCCCGTGGGACCAACACCCACCCCCAAAGCAGCAATTCTCCTCTGAGAATGAGTCAGAAAAAAAAAGTATTTAATCACGACTAGCATTCACTGCAGAGCTCATCTCCTTACGTTGATTGGGCAGGGAAGAGAGAAAGTTCTGGATTATGAAGATGTCCTTGGGAAACTAAGAGTCAAGGACAACTCAAGAAATGAGTAGGAGGGGTCTTTCACAGGGAAGTTTTTGAAAAAGGATAAGAGAGGGGAAGAAGTTGTTTAAAACTTTGAGTTCCAACAGGATTTTCCTCATCAAAAAGCTGAGATACACAAAAGAAAGACCATTGTGGTAGATGAACAGATTTCTGGATAAGATACATAGAGGTCACAACTAAATCAAGGAGAAAAAGTTCATCTTGGGAGAAAGCGGAGAGGGGGAAGGGGTAAAGGTGGACCTTATTAAGGTGGGAGAAGTTAGTTCTAGGCAGCAATTACAAAAAAGAAGAGTATCCCTCCCTGCCAGCACAGGAGACAGGATCACAGTTTGAGGAGGTCTGTAGGTGGTGTAGGCTACAAGGGTGGCACACGTGGCCCTGACAGGCTTCGGCCCATCAGGGTAGAAAACCCTACAGCCAGGGTAGAACTGCACATCATAAGGGAAAATAAAACTTCTCCATAAAGTCCAGTAAAAGGGATACTTTGGAAGAGGTGTGGGAGAGGGTTTAACTCCTCAAAGCAAACTGGTTAATGTCGTTACAACCTTTTGAAACTCTTGCATAATGTCAAGCAGGCCTCGTCCCATTAGGAAAAAGGAGATGAAGGAGACACTTTGCTAATAAATATCCCAGAAAAGGACGTGAACAACACTCTAATTGAGAAAACTATTTATTTTGAGCTGTTTATTTAAGCACAGGAGGATTCCTAATGGAGCCATCAGACCTCACTCATTGGCTAATAGTTTAATTAGGCCCATCTGGTGGAGGCTGTGGAGAGAACTGTCCCAGCTCTCATATTGGCAGAGAGGTAATTTGTCATCCCATGGCCCAGTGACTGGCACGTGAACTTCTCCGAAGCCAAACAGAAGCTCAGCAATCTGTCTCACATGAGAATAGCTGAGAGCTATTGGAGGCTTTTGTGTGGTTCACCTTGGCACACCGAGGAGCAATGACACTATTGCACAGTATCCTTGAGATAACCTCGGCAGAGAAATTCAGGCAGAGTCCCTGAAAGTCAAGTCAGTCTTTGCATTGTCAGCCAAACCGAATATAGGGCAAAGCTTTTTCCTCCCTTTTTTGCAACATCCCCTCTTCTGTGCCATTCTGATGATACGGTAAGGGTGTTTTCTGTTAGTTTCTGTGCTTAAGATACAAATTTCACTCCTAGAAAATCTTGGAACAAAGGACTTTCCCTTTTGGATAGGAGGAACTTGCTGTTTTTAAGAAATCCTGTTTCTACCAAATGGTATCAAGTGATGGAGCTGCAAATAAAAAGCAGCAGTGCAGAGACTTCACACAACTAAACCAGTCTGTAAGATGAGTAAGTTGATAAACTATGGGTTAATTCAACTAAAGAAGGAAAAAACTTCAAAACTGTAGCAGCAACTGCCTTAAAACCTGTAATTAATATTTTCTTTGCAGTCTGGTGTTAGTGTTAGAAAATGTTAAAACCACCGCTGCCTCTCTAGGGGTAATACTTGAGAAAACATGGGACAACATACCAACAAAGCTGTCTCTCATATTTGTTTATCCATTAGTATTTATGTGGCACTTTTTCCTATTCTTCATTCTAGTATAACCCGCTGCCTTTTCCAAAACCCTGAAAGCACTTAATATGTCAAATATTTTACCAGCTTTTTTTTACAGTCTCATAATGTCAATGCTGACTAAACTAAAAGAAGCAAAAAGCTCATCCAATGCAAACATAGCAATTTCCACTATAAATGATACTTGAAGAGTCTTAAGTAGACTCAGAGGAGGCATCATAGCTTAAAAAAATCTGTAAGTCAATAAATCACTCAACTTTATACATGTCAGGTACCTATCTGTACCTTAAGAAGCAAAAGATGGTGACAATACAGAGATTAAAAGGAACTGATACTGAAGAACTGAAAGCATCTGAAGCAAATGTTTCAATTAATCTCATGGGCAAACAATCCATTGTGATCTCTTGACCAATAAATACTAGTATCCTTAAAATATTTTTCTGTACTTGGCAATATTCACCATCATTTTCTCAGTGTAAATTAGTACTCCTTTTTTATCGTAGGGTTTTTTCATGACCTAAACATTGCGGAACCAAAGTGCTCTGTTTGAATACCATAAATTGAGCTTGAGCAACCTGGTCTAGTGGAGGGTGTCCCTGGCCATGGCAGGGGGGTTGGAACTAGATGAGCTTTGAGGTCCCTTCCAACCCAAACCATTCTGTGATTGTATGAAATTAGATTATGTTGCTCTTCTCACCTTGTCTGGTTGTGCATGCTGTTGCAGATGCACAGTCACGTGTTCATGGGTTATAGATGCTAATTCCTGTGTACAGTTCTTACAATGGATAGACACATGTTTGAAAATTAACACAAGTGAGTTCAAAGAGTTTCAGTCTGCAGTTTCAAACCTAGGAAATAATGCGGTTTACTAAAATTCTGCCAGTCTAGTTGCCTCATTAATTAATTTTACTTCATATGCAAGTACAAGCATCATTAGTTTGTATCATTTTTAGCAACATCCTGAAAGAATCAGCAAGTTGGTTTTGTGCTCAGCCTGATAAACTGTCAAGACAATTTTGCCGGCAAAGCTAACTCGCGCAGTGCAAATATTTACCAAGAGATTATCTATTCTTAAAACAAAGTCACTAATCCAGGTTGTCTCTTTCAGACATAATTCTGAACATGTATACTGAGTGAGCTACAAGCATAGTAACAAAAATGTTTTGCAATGTAAGAGCTTCATGATGATCTGCTGCCTTCAGCCAAATCTCTTTTGAAAGCTCTTTGTTGTGTGTCTCGCTGCACTGTGAATTCTACTCTGTTTACAAAATGTGGAGGAGACGGTGGGTAAAGTGGAAACATTTTTCTTTTCATATATGCACTTGACTGGTATTAACTGGTATTTTTGACTCCTACCGATCAGTTTTCTCCTCACTTGCCTGTCTCACTTGTTGACAGCGTGTGGGACAGGTGACAGTCTTGTTCTTGTTCCTTGTATTTCAGCTAAAATCTGGTATGGTTTATGTCTGAAGTCTCTAGTTTTGGATTTGTACTGGTACTTCTATGATACGAATGCATCATAATAACTGAAATGCTACTAAAATTACTCAGCAGCATGCCTACTTGCTACTGGAAAAGTGCTAGAGTGCCTCATGTAGCTTGCAAAACTTGGAACAGAACTGATTTGCCATCTGACATAAAAACGACATATAGAAATGAGACCCTGGAGATGAGAGCAGCCTGGAGCTACAGTATAGAGCTACATGGACCACAACAGCCACATCCCTCCCAGCTTGGGTGGTGCAGGAGTGGCTTTCCAAAGGGATGTGTTCCACAGGACCTGCATGCCTGAGTCCTGGTGTCTCAAGGAGAAGCAAGCAGGACGGGTGCCCAAGACACGGGGCTGCCCGGCTACCCACCCAGGGGGAACAGAGCAGCTGCCTAACACATGCAGTGAAGGGCAAAATGGTAGCAGGATAATAGATTACTTTACGGTGACCCAGGGCAAAGTGCTGGATTACTTCAGGGAACTCAGGGAACCCCAAAGTAGATTAAAGGGATTTTTTTCCTGTGAAGAATGAGAAAAAAAAGATATCAAAGGTTTGTTCACTCTTGCATGTTAGAAAAAAAGCAATCCAACAGGAAAAGGCTCAAGCTATCAATTTATCTTTGTGGAAGACTGTATGGTTATTTATCTTTTTTAATTATGCTTCAAAAGGAACATGGTGCTGCAATAAATAACATTAGGCAACAATAAAGGGAACAGCACAGAGAGCCGACTATAACGTGTTCCCCTCACCCTCTTCGTTTTAACCTCCATAAAAGTGTGGGTTTTTCCATGTTGTTTGAGATATTCAAGAGTGCGATATTTCTGGAAGCAAGTGAAACACAGCTGCTTGCTGATTAAGGGGATACAGGAGATGGCAGGATTACATTAGTATGATGCATGTGCTGCTACTCAGGGACCGGCGAGTTCCCAAATTTAGTGCCAGATACACACACACGGTTGCACCTGAGCACATCTAAAAACGTGGCACTTCCACCAAAGCCTGAGCAGAGTTTATTATCGCTTGTGTACTAGAGAAAAAAAACCATGCAGTTCCTTGATGAGGACTGGGAAAGCACTGATAACTCTTTTAAAAGAATTCCGCTAACTTTGAAGGATCTTTTTCACTTTTAACTCTCATACGCCAGCTAGGAAGGGCATGTGAGCTGCAGCATTAGTGTTGGGCCAGATCTTCTACATGGTGAAAGCATTTTCAGCAGTAATTAATTTTACAGGGCTTACTCAGAGAGGTTTATCACTCAGGACGCTTACGAAGAGGTTTGCTTTCCAGAAGGTCGAGTGAATGGCACGTCTCTGAAGTTTGCATCTTTCTGAGTTTGACACAGCTTGGGCAGTCAAATTCATTGTTCTTCCTTCTTGTTTGGTATTTGGAAGCAAATTAAAGGGAATTAGCTAAGACTTTTTCTGGTGTAACTTTGGCCCTAAAGCTTTTTTGTAATCATGCTGGCAGTAATGTAACAATTTATCTTGCAGACAAGTCTAGCAACAGTGTCATAATTTCAAAAGCTAAACAGTCTTTCATATTTCTTTCAGCAGGAGAGAACTGTTGGGATTTTCATGTATGTTTTGCCTTTGTAAAAATAGAAGTTGGAGTGTGAAACATAGATCATCCTTCACACTCATTAGCATTTTAATGGCTTCTCAATTGTTAACAGATTCAATGTAGCTACTAGAAAGATAAGACTGGGTTGTGATTTACGTCTACACTTTCCAATCCCGTAGTAGTCAGTTATATTACGTTTTACTAAGTGTAATGTCAGGTCTCTGAAATAAATTTTCAACCCTTTGAAAAAAATGATAAAGACAATGATAAAGGAAAATGCCAATATGTCCTCTCCATTGTCTTTGCAAAGTGATAGTTCTGATTTGTTATTTCTGCAGAGCTCAGAAAATTGTCCCCAACAAAAATAATAATTAATGGTATCATTTGAAAATGAAAGATTAATGTATTCTGCACAACTTAACCATATAGTATAATGGCATAAAACGACATAAAAACTCACAACAGAATGATTTACAGAAATTGTAATATAAAGAAGTTACTGAAGATTTTTATTTCACTGTATTTTTAATGTATGGCTCTATGTTTTTATCAGGAACAGAGTATTTGATTTGGCTGATTGAATAGCAAACGCTTCTTGATGTGTACGGACCAGCTAGGATATAGCTATTACACTTTGCATACTTTTTAACTTCCCAGAAGCGCTCAGCTCCAAAAAGAGCTGTCAAACCCCAAAGCACCACGGCATAGTATTTAGAAATATTCTTAGTGTCAGGAATGATTACAACTATTCAAATTAAACTACAGAGTGCGTGTCAACAGATCCTGCCTAACTGATTCTTACCATCCGAATATAGGCTACTCTAGCCGCATGTGTCATTCATGGTATGTCCCTGTTTCTTCCTCTTCCTTCAAGACTGGGCTGAACCTAACCCTAGATGTAATACAGATGGTTAGGATCTAAACGCTGGCGATATGTATTGGACACGCTTCTCTGGTTTGACTCCTTTGCAGTCCAGCACTCAATGCCCAATAGTTATACGTCCTGTAGCTTTGGAGTAAGCCAGAGTCCAGAACATCACCAGGATCACCAGAAGGCCCACCAGAAGGTGTTTTGTTGGCAGGAGTATCATTACTGACATAGCTGAAACAGAGTCAGGACTTTTGAATGACAGAAAGATTCCTCCATTCAGAGAAATCATTATGTCACCCCCAAAATGGCAAACAACATTTTAGGGTGTTTATTCTGAATTTTCCATTTTGTCTGCCATCTCCTTATAGGCAACTGTCCACAAAGAGTCTCAATGGGGAACTAGATGCCACTGGCATTTTGCCATAGGATATTAATGCACTAACCTGGGCTGGCTGTATTACGGATTTAAAAGTCTCCAGCAAAAGTTGAAAAACCCTCCTACCTACATGGTATTATTATACAATATTATTGTTCATGCTGTACCTTCTGTATGGAGACAGGGGAGTTAAATTTTCAGGAGTGCTGATTCAATGTTTCATGACTTTTGGTGATCTCGAGGGAAATCTGCAAGTTTTGTTTGCTATTTTTAAAAGAAAGATAATGGTTTGGAAAGTTCCATTCCACGGCTTGTCCAGTAGGTCAGATTTTAGATGATCTAATGGCTCTTTTGGATCTAAAGATCTGCTAATCTTCCTCAGACGAGGACGGTGACTTCAATGCATTGGATTAGTAACCTGGTTTCAGCTGAGATAGAGTTAATTCTCTTTCTAGTAACCGATATAGTGCTGTGTTTTGGATTTAGTATGAGAATAACATTGATAACACACTGATGTTTCAGTTGTAGTGCTTACACCAAGTAAGCACTGGGTAGTTACTGGGTAGTTGTAGTGCTTACACCAAGTCAAGGACTTTCCAGCTTCTCGTGCCCCGCCAGGTGCAGAAGAAGCTGGAGAGCACAGCCAGGACAGCTGACCCAGACTGGCCAAAGGGACATTCCCTAGAATGTCATGCTCCGGCCACAACTGGGGAAGCGAGCTGGGAGGTGGGATCGCTGCTCAGAAACAGACTGGGCATCAGTGTGGGGGGGTTCCCTTCCGCATATGGTGAACGATTGCGTTTGTGCATCGCATGGTTTATATTTATATATTTTTATTATTATTATTATTGTTGTTGCTATTATTATTATTCTCTTCCTTTGTTATCCTATTAAACTGTCTTTATCTCAACCAACGATCTTTTTTCCATTCTCTTTCCCATCCCCTTGGGGAAAAGGGCTGAGCGAGCAGCTGCATGGTGCTTAGTTACCGGCTGAGGTTAAACCGTGACAATTAGATATTTCAATATTGACTGCAACTGTCTGAGGACAGCCTTTATGTCCTGCTGTGTTAGCCTTTTCTTTGAACCAGAGCATCAAAACTTTCTGGGCTTGCAGATCATCAGGCTGGTGTTATTACCTCTCCGTGTTGCGGGGGGGAAGAGGGGAAGGGGCAAAAAATCAGTCGGGCAGCTTTTCTCAGAGAGGGCATAGCTTGAAATGATGTTTGCAGTGTGCTGTTAGAAAGTGCCTTGAATGCACTTTTCATCACTTGGCAAATTAGATCTCTTCCTGTCAGAAAGTTAGACTCTAAAAATGTAAAATATCTGTGGCAGAGATTTCCAACTGCCAACAAAAAGCTCACTTTCATGAGGAAAATAATTTAAAATGCTTCTGAGTCACTGTGAAAAATACGGGCCATGACTGCGTCTGCAAAACCCCATTGAGCTGAGGCACTGAGGACAAGAAAAATTACATTCATAGCACTGTGATCATCGTCTGTCCATTCAGCGCAGTGCTCTTCAGGAAAAGGCAAAGCTGGAGTGACAGCTCAAGGAGCAGCCTGTGCCTTTCTGTGTCACTGCTTGTGCTAACCTGTGGCACCACGCGGGACCGGGGCGGTAGAGACGTGTGAGAAGGGAAGCCCTCCGTGCAGGTTTCTATTTCCTCTTCTCTCTTCTTCCTCCCTGAAGTCTCGATGTAAACTTGCTGTGATAGATGCAGGTGGCTAAAAATAGTGTGGGTTTTGTGTACCATACAAGCAAGTGAATAATTTTCTGCTGTAAGCAGGATGCCAAGGGACAGCAAAAACCTGATGGTAATGGCAGGTAAGGTACAATGATGGAGTGCAGCTTCCAGCCCACTAAATCAGTGGCAGAGTACTTGGCACATTTGCCAATGCTGCTGCAGCCGGAGAAAAGCCCTGGGGAAACGCTCCCTGCATTTAAAAATTATACTTGAGATACTCATGTTTTATACTAGGAGTTTGATAATTTATCCTTGCAACACAGGAACCCTGCAGTAACAAGTGATAGTTCTTGTTATATTACTTGTTGCAGCTTCTGCCTCCTGGATTTAAAGATTCTTTGCTTCTAGCCAAGACGATACCATATATATCTCTCCACAAGTGTAATTGTGTTGGGGCACAAAAGTTTAAAAATTACAGTAAATGCTGGACAGAGTCTAGGAAGAAACCATCACAATCAGTTCAGATTTTCCTGGTTGTACCTCTCATATCAGCACTACATCTGGAAGTTCTTTCATACAATTACAGCTGATGAGACAGTTCTTATGTATAGGATTGTGCTCTGACTTTTGGACAAGTAGGGAATCCACTATAAAGATTCCCATTTTGACACTTTGGCAAGTATAAATCCCATTATTATTTAGTGTCTTAATGCCATACTGACTATTAGGAGCAGTTTCCATTGCCTGGAATGAAATCCTGATCCTTTTGAAGTTAAACGGCAAAATTCCCGTTGACTTCAGTAGGACAGATTTAACTCCCAGAGCTGTGCAAGATCGTAAGTCACCTGCCGCTAGCCAGATCCTTCAGCAGCGGGTATTTTTATCGAATCGACCTCGTTTATGGAGTTGCCTCAGAAAGGCTGCTTAGACTCAGAGAAGATACAACTGGAATAAAGCAGGTGCCTTCCTAATTGGAAAGTGGGGGAGGCTGAGCTTCACAAGAGGTATTTAGTGCTAAATAAGGAATAGAATCATTTCCCTGGGGAGCTTGAAATCCTTTTAAAACTTTTATAGCTTCCTATTTCTTTGCCTCTGGTTCCCACTGCCAGATGGAGCATTTCACGTCCCAGAAGGATGCGCTTCTGTATCCTCACCAGGCTTGCCGCACAAGGAACGATGGAGGGAGCAGCCGGGAAGCAAGCCTGCTATTTGAGGGGTGTTGGTGATGCTGCTCATGGGGTGCAAAGAGGCAGCGCAGAACAAAGTGTCTTGCCCCTCCTGTGCTCAGTATTGTTAATTGTATGGCAAAACATGTCTGAATTCCTGAACTGAGTAATGGGCTGTGAATTACATCCCCACTGCAGCTGTATGATCTAAGAGGTATAAATTTTCTACTCAGCATGTTTGTTTCTCCCACCATTACAAGAAAACCAGATTTGAGAGAATGCATAGATCCTTTCCTCTGGATGATGAATGCAGTCTGTAGCCACACTCGCCTTCATTATGCAAATAGTTCCGACAAATCTTCCTTCCCTCCACTTCCCTATTTAGATGTGCTGTTGTGAACAAAAGACCCAGTGCTGTTGCAAGGACTGGTATTAGATTGTTCGCACCATTAGTTTAAATGAGATTACGATTATACCATCTGCATGCTGTTGTACTCTCTTCAAACCTTGTCATTGCTTTTGCCAAACTCAACATCTTTTGGGGTGTTTCTTTGAGCACCATTTATCTGTGTTGCCAGCCTCTTCAAAGACACCTCACTGCCTGTAATGGCTGCATTTAATTTCCTTTACTTAAACATTGCTGATTTGCTGGGTCTTTATGTCAGATTTCCTGTTCCACATTATTAGTATTTAAACTTGCACCTTTTTAAAATCAGGTGTCAAATAACCTCACGCTGCTCTTTTTCCAAGCATTCCTCGCTTGCTAGAATACCCTGGAAATCAGATAATTTTCTCTCATGCCTGCCATTGGCGGCCAGATATGAAAGCCAACTTCACCAACTGGCAGAGTTCACCATCCAGTTGTTGGCCGCGCTGAGCACACATGGGACTCAAATCAGAAGCCCTGTGGTCCCCTGGCAGCAGATCTGCTGATAGCTGTGAAAGGGAGCCGTGTCCTGTGTCAGAGAGCTGCGCTTCTGTGAGCTGGAAGCAGCTCTTCCCACATCTTCCCCTGCCTTGGCGATGTGCTGCTTGGCACGCCGATGGTCCCAGGAGCAGTTGACACCTCACTGCCTGCACGGTACTTGCTGACGCGGTGAGATTTGGCTGAGGTCTAAGGTGCTCTTTGGTTCTTAACAGCAAAGTCCTGCCAGTCTGACTGATACCTTCCAACACTCTACTCTAGATATACTTGGACATTTCCAGCAGTGTCTCCAGTTTTTATGTTAATGTTTGCATTTGGTGGTGTTCGCTTGTCGTAGAAGTCATCCCCTGTGCTCTGGCTGCATTTCCCCACTGCCACGTCCTTCCTCAAATCCCTTCTCAAGACGGGTGGAGGTTGCCACGCATGGCACACCTGGCAGCCCACTCCTGTTCTGCGTCTCATCTCAGTTCCCACTCGTCTGCAGACTACTGGAGATGTCACGGACGTTTGGCCTTTGGCTGCCGGAGGTGGCTCTGGTACCAGTGATGGGGCAGCTGGGCCTTCTTCTTCCCTGCTCATCTGCCTCTTGCCTGAAATACTTGCAGGGACAAAGAAGAGGCTTGGGGAGAGCATGCTGAGATGCAGCTGTAGGAACAAAGAGGCACTGAACCAGCCCTTGCGCTTTTTATTTAAACCAGCTGCAGCCACATGAGCTATCTGCCGGCTGCTCCCTGTCTTCCAGAAGAATTTAAGTTGAGGGTACCTTGTGACAAGTTTGGCATCATTTCTGTCGTCAGAAGTAGAACTTTTGATTGCAGAAGACTCCACCCAGGGTAAGGTTACAGTCATGGCAGATTACTTACAACATGTAACACAGATCATTCGATTTGCATAAAATTTCACAGGGAGGACAGCACGACTTGGCTTGAACAAAATACATTCAGGGAGAACAAAAGTAGTCCCATTTACGTGCGAGCGCACAGGAGTTATTTCTTCCTCTGATTTTGTCTTTCATTTGTTTCCTTATTAGAGGACTATCCATTCAGTGTAAGGGCTTTATTTTACGTGTATTTTATGGCCGTATGTGTTGTGAAGGCTTAAGGAATAGCAATAACCATACAACACAAAGTCGCAACACATCATGCGCACAGTGTGCAACACAAATCTTTTATTAAAGGGAGATGAAAGATGGCCAGAGTTAAATTACTGACCTGAGTCTCAGGAGAGCTGAAAAATTCCCTGAGGTCTGTGTCATCCCTCCTCAGCATTTTCAGTTTCCTATATATAAAACAGAAATATTAATTCCTTTCTGAGTGCCCTAAATATTTAAACTGTAAGCTCTGTATACTGTCTTATGGCATATATATACTCAGTACTTAGCTCAGCTGGCTGCAGTCTTTTGCAGAGCCCCTAGATGCTACTAAAATTTAAATTATGAATCAATAACTTTGCAATATTTTCTGTCACATTCACCAGAGATCATCCTACCGAGATTTGGAATGCCACGTGTTGATTAGATGAGATTTTAAATGTGTGCTTAAAGTGTCATAGACAAAAAACAGCAATTCACATGGCTTTAATAAAATGTATACCAAATAAAAACAATAAAAACGGTAGCCAGCATCTGGCTGCATTCAGATTTTAAATATAAGGAGCATTTGGAAGATGAGTACAGGACCCTGAGTTTTAGTTTATTACAGCTTTCGTGTAGACCACTATGAAAGTTGGCTTGTTAATTCAGATATATCTAAACAGCATTTCTGTTTTTACGTGAACATTTTGCCAACTTACATACTTAGAAAATTATATTACTTTCCAAAATGTTGGACTTTTTCTTATTTTCTAAGGATGAAACCCATATTTTAAGCTGCTTTCCTATGTTGCAATGTAGTTTCTGCATTGTAGTGTTGCCATTATAAGTTATTAGAAATCTGTTCATTTTTTCTGTTTAGCTTCAAGTTTAACATAGTCCTTTGAGAATGGTAATGGCATCTAATGAGACTTGTGAAGAGATTCTTCTGCTGTTTCAGAAGTGCCCGTATAGCGATGAGCGGAAAGCTAAGATTCCCTTATCCTGTATATGACCTGACTCCAAATGATACACGCTGCTGGAGAGAAGGTAATTTAATGCCCATTATTACCATACAATCCTGCGCCTCCTTTGAAGCTGTCAGCTTCAAAATCAACTCCAGTCGTGTATGTTCATTTGAAACCTTTGCCGGGCTTTTTATCAAAGCATGACACAGAGCTGCTTCCTAAACACCTTCCCTTTCTCACACACCCAAATTAACCACTTTCTCCTCATCTAACCAAAGAGAGAGATACTTTGAGGTCCAGGCATATATAGTAACTGTTGAAACACAACATAAAGAGAAGGAACATGCTAATCAGATAACTGAGACACTTTAAAAGGATTTGCTTCCCTTATACAATGTGCAACACAGCTGGCATGTTAATTCAATTGTAAAGTAAATTATTTAAACTAATAAATCATTAATTTCATGTTTTAGTGAAGAACCTCATTAAGATACAGAAACATGGAAATACAATGCATTTATGAAAGTGCAAGACAATGCTCCGGTTGTTTGTGAGGTGGCAGGTTCGGCTCCTCCTGTGCCTGAAGTCAGAGAGCAGATCCTCCCCAGCTGTGGAGTCAATATGATCTACAGGTGTCCTCCAGTCCAGTTCCTTCATCTGCTGACCTTGGTAGCTGATGTATGGGCACATCACTCAGCACTTTGCTGCAGAGAGGCTGGAGAACTTGTAAAGGTTTTACAAGCTGTGAGGGAGTTTGGTATTTGAAATAATTTCTTTGTGGAAGGACACAGGGAACATTTTATGACCCTTTGCTTTTTTTTTATAAACCAAGCCTTCCCTGTGAGTTTGATCTGTCCTCCCTTCCCTGCTTCTCAGCTGCGATGAACACGATGTTAATTCTGTCTGTGTGGAGCTATTTCTGTTGGACACCATTCAGTGTCTGCGGCAGTCCCTTGCTCCTTTGGGCCAGCAATGGCCAAGTACACCTTGATGGCCTGTTATCAGGCAATACAGGTATTTTTCATTAGTAGGTGGCAAAAAAAGTATTGGGAAAGACTTTGACATATCTTAACTATATTTATTACAAAGAGATGATACGATCTTAATGTCCCCCCAGCGAAGTCCAGCCAATGCCTGAGGAAGTTAGGTAGTCACCAATGCCTGTGGAGGAACCAGCTGGCCAGCAGGTTAGCAGAGGTGGCAATGTCACAGGCACAGCAAGAGGGAAATGAAGAGTTTGCTCATTTCTGGATCTCTGATTTAATCTTTAAGTCAAAAGAGCAGAGGAAGCTGAAGCACAACGATGTGAAAATTACGGAAGGGATCCTCACAGGTCCTGTTAACCCTTCTATTCAGTTTTCTCCTCCACCCTAATCACCTTCTAGGTAATGCAGTAAAATCAGTACGTATCTTTGGCTGGTTTCTTGGTGGCTTCAGAAAGTAACTAAGTGTCAGGAGGCCAGGGAACTTTCCTGTCATAGTGAAAGTCAGAGGATCATGGCATCTCTAAGGAGTTGGACTTGTAACTGAAAATCACCTTGAACATTAGCAAAGCTGAGATTCATGTGGCAGATTTCTAGAGTTTGTATATAGACTATAGAAACTCCGGCAGCTGAATCAAACCATGAGAAGGTTATGTCTACTGGGTTTGTTCTTTGTTTATCGTTTGAAAGTCTACCATTAATTGCAGCTGTACATACCTTCAAGGAGGACTGTGTCTTCATATGAAATCCTGGAGGAGATTGGGCTGACTTCCTAATTACTAAACAGAAGGAGGAGGAGGACACCTATTGTTAATGTGTTCCAAAAAAATGTTAATAAGTCCCCAGTGCTACTAGCAGCAAAATCTTATATTTGATCCATGGAAGTGAGGTGAATTCTGGAATCCTTCATAACCAGTTTCAAATATTTGACAGTAAGTTTCATTAATGTATATATTTGTTTTGTGCAAAAAGATAATTAAACTAATTTCCAGAGAAACGTCACAGCATTCGTCGTGTGTGTGGGATTGGTGTGCAACTATTGGTAATAAAGCAGTGTTAAAAAACAATGAGAGATGGCTGTATAAAACCAGAATAAAAAGAATGTACATGGCTTTGAAAAGCAACTGTGATACCAGCGAAAAGCGCGTGTCCTGTTCTGACTATACACCAACCTCTAGGTGAAAACCTGTGCACCACCTGGAAATCATACACAGGGAACAGTGTTTTTACAGGCAGTTTTTTAACTACAGTTGCCAGCAACTTAGAAATTTCGACATCTTACAAAGTTACTTTCACAGAAAGCCTTGATAGTTAAGCTGCAAGTATTGGATCGCCTCGTAGGGATAACGGAGCAGTGCTGAGGAGACGGGTTGGTACTCAGATGTCGGTGCACCCAGACGGCACCGTTAGATCAGCGCAGCACTGCATGCTCTAAGTAAATGTTGCCTTGAATCCAAACTTTCAAGACAGCCTTGTGACTATTTGGGTTTTAAAAAGTAGCACTTGTTACCTAAGCACTCATTTTAGTACTTCTGTAGGAGCACAGGAAGTATTTTGATCTGTGCCATCGTGTTACCTCTTAGGAAAGTGGCTCCGTCCCTGACTTGAATCCTGAACTCCTCAAGTTGCTGTCCTGTTGATCTTATAAATTAAGCATTGCTGGATGAGTTAAGTAAACTCCACCTTTCTGAATAGAGTTGCTGCCTACATCTGGATCATCACTGAGGATGATTTTAGTGAGCCTTGAGTTCTGGCTGCTGTACCGGAGATGCCTGGGTCAACGTAGTCCAGTAGTATCACAGAAAGGAAAGAACCAGCTTTGAGAAAACGTGATGCAGTGTATGTCAACACATGTGGAGGTTTAAGTTAGAGTATAAACCTTAAGCCAGTCTGTCCTGCTTACAAATTTGATCTGCCTAAATTACGGGGAGGAGGAGGGAGACAAGAATACAATTGAAATAAAATCCTGTAGTATTATCAATAGCAAGCCTATTGCATTTCAGAAATGTGTTAGTTGCTGTTAATGTGCAGTGGGTGCTAAAGAAATATTTAAACTATCTTTCAAGGATTTAAATGAAAATTGGCTTCTATAAATACCAATTGATTTACTTAAATGCATCCAACTGTGACAAAGAAGTGGTGGGAGGGGAAATAAATCAGAAGGAATTAAAATGCATTTGTTTTGAGAAGTGACTACTGATTTCAGTGAAAAGCCATATTGGGTTGAATAAAAGTGGTGAATATTTGCTCATTTATTTAAACCATATTCTTTCCATGTATCAGTATCAGTTTCACTGTTAATGAAATGAATTCAATTAAATGGGTTCAGCAAAACCATATCAATTAGAAAAATTAAACTGGTAACACCTAAGTCTTTGATGCAAAAAGAATAATCCCATTGAAATTGATAAAATAAGCAGAGAATTAATCCCAGGTACTGTATTGAATATAAATGAATTGAGCAGATATCCTGGATGTACAGTTTGTGCATGTTTATACTGTACAGTATATAATTGTGAGCAGCAATTAAGCATGGTACTTGAGCATGGCTGTAACTGTTAATAGATGTGTGCTGTTCTTCGACAAATCCAGCTGGCAGATGCAGGAGTTCAGGAGTCTGGGATCACATGCGTTGGAAAAAGAGAAGTAGAAAATCAAGGCATTTAGGGAAGGTCAGAATTATACAGCGAGGCATGTTCATGTAATGTTTTGCCATATTATTATCTTGGTTTTTATACCTGTTTTAAACCTGTGCATAGCTTTCAGTGTGTTAGGCAGTGTTTCTTTGTATGACTTAATAGAGACATAACCAAAGTATATTATAGAGCCAAAGATTTAATAGTAAATTACTCAGCAGATGAAACTGTCAGAGATACAAAGATATTCATGAGCAATAGTTTCATCTAATGCACCAGTATGGCACCAATAAGTCTACAGTTTTACCCCAGGTGAGGAGCAGGTCATAGAGTTTGCTTTGTAATAAACTTTTTCTGCTACCACATCCCTGCTCCATAGCTTAGCATCTCCTTGCTTCCATAGTAATAAAATAACTAAGCAGCTATTAGTGAAGTACAAGTATATATATATTTGAACGAGTCCCTTCTCATACCGAGAAGAGATGTTGATTTGTTCTGTAACATCTTCTTTTCCAGATGGCTACGCAGAATGTGCTGCTGGTTTGGTTCACTAATGATTTTGTAATGTATTTTAATCTGACACCACAATTGCCTAGATCATTCTTACAGATATATTTCTTAAAAGCCAAATAAATATATCTAGAAGTACCACATCATCTGAATGTAATTGAAGGAAGCCACAGGCTTCCTACCTGCATTAATCAACTGTAGATGAGCTTAATTAATCTCTCAGATCTAAATGGAGAAAGAGAAATGAGAGCTATTTGCTTGAAAGTCAGTATAGCAGGCTTTGAAAACGTAAGAGCTGTCCTGTTTACAGGTAGGGATGTGTAATGATTGGTGTCTTGCTTAAAAACTGTTTATCTCTGTGAAGGAAACACAATCAAACACTTGGGGCTTGGTTTTGTTCCAAAACATAATTTTTCTCCCTAGACAGAACTTGCCTAAAGCTCAGCTGTGTATGTGAGGGTCCATCACTAATTCCTCACAGTACGTAGCCTCTTCACTAACTCGTCATCACTTATTTCCTAGGAGAGTAAAAATAAATGTGTCATTTTTATGAATATTTTATCAAATTTACAGGGGATAAAAGAGGTAGAATAACTGCAGTCTCCTTTTAGGCCGCCCCATTTTGCGATAGCTCTGTAACAGTTTGGGTGGCTGAGGTGATACTTAAATAGAAATATCCATCAGAAATAAAATTCAGGTGCATATAACAAAATAGGTTGACAACAGTATTTTATGCTTTAAGTGTAAGACAAACAAGCACCCCTTTTCATAACATTTTACATTTCTCTCGTGTTGTTTGGGGGTAAATCTGCCAAACTCTTTGATGTAGCTGGCAATCTCAAATTCAAGAAAGAGAGATTTTTTGTCTTCATCTTTTTCCCAGCAGAGTTGGTAGCTTCCTTGTGCTAGCAGATTCATGAAAATTAAATCCAGAGGGATAATTATTTTGTCCAGTCTGACCAGTCTATTACAAACTGTTAGATCTCATTGACTGTGTTGAGCTCTGTAATTTGTGCTTAGCCAAAGCACGCTTCCCAGCAAGGCCTCTACGGTCGCTTGGAAGAGATACAAAGACAGAAACCCCATCACTTCCTTTAATAATTTTTTCCAGTGGTTAGTCACCCTCACTGTTGCAAATTTGTGCTTTATTCCTAATTAGAACTTGTCTGGCATCAGTTTCCAGCCAGTGGTGTTGCTGGGCGCAGAGGTGGATGCCTCCGAGGTCTCTCACTCTTTTTGTCACATAATTGATTTTTCATGAACAGCACAAAGTAAAGGCTGAAATTAGCCCAGCAAAGCAATAGGAGACATGTCGGATCAGGAAGCCTTCCTGCAAGACATGAGGGTAATTTTTTGTCCTATTTATTCTAATATTTTATTGAGCTTTGCATCAGGTTAGCGGATACTCTTTAATCGTGACTTCCTCTGAGGCAGCACATTGTTGATGCTAATACTGAGAAAATATATTAATCGTTTGGCCTCTGGCGCACTCTGCTCTCCTCCTCTCCCGAGCTCGGTCTCCCATTTCTCAACAGGATGGTAATCAACGTGCAATTTCACTGTCTCGCTGATGGTTCAGACACGCGTAATCCAGATCACTCTTCCGCAGATGTGGGCTTGTAAAACTGGTGCCTCTGGATTGCTTTGGGCTCCCCTGCGCGTAGGTACACGTCCCTCGTATGTGTAATCTCATCGTATGGGCACAGGGATGCGTATGCAGGTGCTCTCAGGCACTGCATCTCGTTTAGATAATAGCATTAGTAGATAGAAGGAATTGATTTACAAGGTCTCTTATGTTTTCATTAAATGGATCATTTATGCACTTTCTTTAACTATTTGCTCTTTAGGTCTAGCTGTAGCTCTTCTCATATGGAACTGACTGGAGTTTTATAGATCAAAACCCAGGGCATAAAAAAATGAAATGTTTACAAATTCTGCCAGTTTTTCCAGTAATTTGGTAACTAACGGTACCCAGTGCATTCCCATACACCTAAGAAATCCAAACTGACTGAAAGTCTCTGAAGAGATGCCAGTGGGTCTGTAAATTTGATCGTGACAGATTCCCTGGTCCGGGATGCAGTTTGTGGTCAGAAGGATCTAGTGATGGCATCCCAGGATGGGCAAGTGCCAGTAACTCAGATTTTGCGCATCCCACATATTCCAGACTTGGTTCTTCCTGCTCTCCCACACCCAAAGTATGTACTCCAGCAATCTCAACATGGAATCTATTTCTTTCAGCTATTGGATCTGTTCCACCTAGTTTAAATAAAGGTTCTAACTCTAGAAGTGTTGGAATGTCAGAAATTGGTTTAATTCTGAATCAGAAGAGAGCATATTTCAACATCTCCTGCAGATCAGAATTAAAGGAAAATCTTGTTTTGGAAAACTTCAGGAGAATAAATTTAAATTATTTTTGAGGATATTTTTCTCATTTTTAGAATCTTTCCATTATTAGAACTGTTACCTAAATTTAATCTTGCTTTTAATTATCAGAGATAATTACTGATACAGATTACTACAGGGCATAGCAGCCCCTTACGACTGTTGCAGCAGTCTCGTATGTCTTCCACTTGACTGCACCATGGGTGAAACTTTTCAGGCTGACCATTATAAACAGAAGAACATCAGCAGAAAAGAATCCATTGCATCTGTTTTGGTGAAGTTAATGTTAACTTTGAAGTACTAGCATAATATAAAGTGAATGGCAGACCTCACATCAGCAGGCAGCCCCTTTTTTTCTAGTTTGCTAACAGTATTTTCTCGCCTGTGAAAAAATCGTTAGTATCATGCCCATCTCCTTTATAATAATAATCAAAAAAAGTAATGTGGCGTGGGGTGTTTTTTTTTTCCAAGTCATGAGGGATATGCTAACAAAAAATTGATTAAAATACCCATTCCAAAAAACTTGGAATCTGAACGCAACCTTTTTAATCTTCTCGCTTGCCGTATGTGCCAGAGGGTATTGCTCTATGTGTGGGTGGGTAAAAAAAAAGAGCTTCAGTGAAGTCTAGATAGGATGCCAAATGTCAGTGCTGTCTTGGAAGCACCTTTCTTATCAGTGATTGCTTATCTGGTCTCAGATAAAACAAAATTATTCAAAACATCTTAATAAAAGTATCTGTTTGTCTTTCCTCTGCTAAATGGCAGCTTATTGATTTCTTCACTGTGCTATTACAGTAGCAGAATTTGAAATGTTTTGAAAACATCCCTCAGAGCCACACAACAATAATTAACAGCATAGCAAGTGCTGAGCAGCAAGTAGCTGATAATGACAGAGTCTAATGTCGACTGAATGCAATTAATCATGTATACTACCCATAGAGCTTTGGATTTATACTCAGTTATTGTAAAGCACTGATGAGGTCCCCTCTCGATCTTTCACAATGTATGTATTAAGAGTATCTCTTCGCCATAAGCAGAAGAAAGCAGAAGGAATGCTTTGAGACTTGTGTTTCTTAATATGTTTACTATCGCTCCATTATGCAGTTAGCGGCTGGTATTCTCCCAGGAAGGCAGTATCGTAGAGAAGCAGGAGCAGTTCATGCCTCTAATCTTTCCAGCAGACAAGACAACAGGCAATATATATGCACAGTCCCAAAGTGGCAAATAAATGCCAGTGTTTTGATGCAGGATAGCTTTACGCAACCTAAAAGCAACTTTCCATTGCCCAGCTTTGCTTAGGGTAAGCAACCATGATCTGTGTGCGTATCAGTGGCTTCATAATTCATATAAAATTGCATTCATTCTTTTCCTTCTCTGTTGTTCCACTTGATCAATCCACTCTAATAGCTGTTTGGCACTTGACAAGTGACTAGACTCTTAACCCTGAAGTGAGTTCAGAGGAAGTAAAAGGGCACAGGAGTTTGTCGTGTCACAGCACACCTTCAGTCAGACCTGAAGCTCTTCATGGCTGAGTAAAGAGGGTCTCAATATTCAGAACCGTATCTTTCCAAACTCAATTCAAACACAACTCACAGTCTCACCTACTCCCCAAGCAAGGAAATGGGAGAGAATAATGATTTTTAGACTGAAGGGTGCTAGGTGTGCATTCCTAGTCCTCAAGGAATTCCTGGTGTAAAGACCATCCATATCTCCTCTGTTCAAAAGTCCTTACCTGTCTGCTCTCTGTTTAACTTCATAATGGAATGTGAAGGAATAACTCCACTGGTATTCAAGGCATCTGGCTGATGAAAGGTGCGGCCATTGGCAGGCTGATCAAAAATTTGTACACTCTTGACCGTTTCACTGGCTATGGGAAGTGAAATATACTGCTTGAACCTTACTGCTCCTTGTTGGTCACCAACCAATCCAGGAGTGAAAGTCTGCTGATGAAAGCAAATTGTCTTCAAGGACTTGCAAGAAAAAACACAGCAACAAAATATTTCTTAGAAGATAATGTGTCCAAGGGAGTGAATGATGATTGTTGATATGGGTGGAAGGGTTCTTCAGGACTGACTCTGAAGCTGGGCTCTTGAAATGCCATTGGTACTGATAGGCATTGAAAACACAGCTACAGGGTCAGGTCCCTCTTTCTTGTTGCTGCCGTCCACTCCTTCTCAGAGTTCACAGTAAGCCTGTGGAGCATATGGACATGAAATGTTACCTAAGATAAAGGCTTAATTGGATTTCATACCTGACCTGATACTTCAGACAAAAGGTGAAAACCTCCACTGAAGCGATGTGGTTTTTATTAATTTTGGAGGACATTAAATAAGTGTTCTTAAACCAGAAAGGATGTAAATTTCTGGGGTTTAGGCAAAAAGCAGTGCTAAACTGAGGGAATGGGAAGGAAAACTCCCGTGTGGCCAGACTGTTCCTCAGCCAAATTTCCTCACAACTGGAGTGTACAATGTGGGCAATTTTTTTCAGTAGGATGTTATATGATATGCAACTTTTGTCTAACTTTCTGAGGTAACTCCTAGGTCCTGAAGGTATTTCATAAGAAAAGTCAAGAAAACCAAGCAAGAAATGTGATTGACAATATTTCGCTCTATCTGTAAAGAATACTGGGGTTTTTTTTTTCATTGTTGTCTCACTTTTAAGCTATTCCTCCATAGCACTTTGGAGAGTGATAGATGGACATTGCTCTTCTAATGCCTTGGCTTTAAGTGAAGTGTGATTCCCTTGTGCCTGATTTCCACAGCTAAATAGAAAAATGCAACACACTGGAAATCCAATTTTCAGACAAGACATAAAACTTCAGAGCATGGGTGGTAATTACAAAGTCTACATAACTTTCCACAGAAGTAGAAGGTCCTTATTCCAATATCTTAATCATCTTGTATTCCTGAGTTTTCAGTACTCCCACATATTCCAGGGGGTTTCTTGTAATAACAGCTTTCTGATTTGAATGATCTTTTTGCAAACAAAAAAACCCAAACAAACAAACAAAATGTTTGTGGGGAAAGTACCATATGACAATAAATGAAGAAGCAGAATAAACAAACAAGCAATGGAGAAGACTGAAACCATGGTTCCTTGGTTGCCTTTCTGGAATTGTATCCACAAGTTCATTTTCCCCCTGTAAGTGAAACGGACAGGAGTGTTTTATTTAGGCAGCTGGGAAACCAAAAAATAGTATTTTGTTTTCCCAGAAAAATAATATTTTGAAAAATCCCCTGTGCCCCCGTAAATAAATAAAAAATAAGCAAAACCAATATAAGTCAGCAAAATAATTAATCATTGTGTTTTGAGTAAGGGAAAATTTAATTTTCAAGGACGGTATTTGTTATGTGTCATTCTAGTCTAATTAAAGTAGAAGACATCTTTAAAGCCAAAGATACCTGGAAGCTGAAAAGATCATTTTCTTTCCTATCACCTACCATTTTCTGTCTTCTTGGGTTTTTTTCTAAAGCTAGAATTCAGTGCAACACTCCTGAAAACAGCAGGACTCTACAGGCATTTTTTATTTCATGTGTATCTTTTTGATTTTACTCCTAACCAGACTGAAATCTGTTGGTTTTGCCATTGGTATTAGTGGAAGCACTAATGAGAGGTTTTATCGGATCAAATGTCTATCTATTTAACATCAGCATAGGATTCATATTTTTCCCTTGTTTCTATATCAAAAAGTATAAAAAGAGAACTGCTTGTGCAAAACAAGGAGTTACAAAGTACCAGCAACATAATAGTTATACAATCTGTTTATTTTCTGCCTTATCAGTTATTATCAGTACTTATTTCACTTCTCCCCACCACAGAGCAAATGCCAGGCAAGCAGCAGAATTTTACATCATTTTCTGCTACACCTAGAAACGTTGTCCCTTTACTTCTATGAGAGTGGCTGCCATGAGTCTGAATTAATGACTCTGTACGTGTGTTATGTTCATGATGGACATTAAGTCTTCGAGGTATAATTTTCTGTAAAGAAAAGTCATTTTATTTCCAGCTGAATAGGCACTCTATCATACAACCCAAGTCAAACAAAGTTATTATTTGGCTTTTCGCCAAGTTGTACAGTATAGAAAGGTCATATTTTTAATAGCTTTGTACTCCATGGTAATCAAATTTGTAAGCCTCGAGAAATAAACTACTTGAATATATCAGTGTGCTCTGTGCATGTTTAACCACTGCTGTTCTGTTCGTATGGTACCCTTCCTCCAGCTGCGACAGCAGAGCAGGCTGGGTTTTACGCTCTTCTCCGTGATTAGCGTTGTACGTTAAGGTATAACATGCTATTCATATGAGAGCAGGACTAACTAATTTGAACTATGTCTTGCTAAACTCCAGTTTTGAGGACTAAACCAAAAGATACGCTTCTCCATCAGATGTCTGATGATAGACAAAAAAGGGTTACATTACTGTAAACCTGGGTGCACGTAAGTGTTAATAACTTGCTCGAATCAAAAATAATTAGAAAGAACACCTGCTTTTAAAAGTCATTTTTCTTCTGGTTGACTGGGCATTGCATTTGCGAGAAATGGATGCTGATTACATGCAAATGAAATTTCTAAGGTTTTCTCGTGTTTCCTTTTTTAAAAAATAATCATGCCCTGTTGTGCATCTGGAACAATCCAGCTCGGTTATTGTTCAGCAGGACCTGTATGTCAAAAAGGAGCTGTGAAACCTTGAAAAGTCCAGAGGAAAAGAGAAAATTTTGCATCAGCACTTGGGCTATCTATCTTCTTAAACATTAGATTAACCTGAGGTTTTAGTGATTTTATAATAGCAGTTGTTATGAATTGGCTTAGAGTCAAGGTACAATCTGACTGGTGAGAGGAGATGAATTATTAACCTGTAACACAACGGCTGGGAATTGGGGCTGCCAGACAGGCCCGTTAGTGCGATGTGTATTGATGGCTTCTTGATGACGAGCCTTTTGTCTGTCTCAGAATAGCTGAGGCTAGTTGCAATAGCCACACTGCTTTGGTAATGATACCTTTCTTGGTCATTGCTTTCATTGACCTTTCCCTTTTTCTTTCTTGAATTTTACCTTGCCTGCAATTTGGTGATCAGAGCTTGAAGTCTGCAAGCTTTGGCCACAATTCTTGACCTCTGCAATAAGGTGAGACTCAGAGCCTAACCATTCTTTTAAATAGTCTCACGTTTAATTGCTAAAAATGGTACTAAATACCATTTAGTATTTAGTCAGAAAACCTAAGCAATATTGTCATGGAGACGGAAATCTTCCTCACCTGTTACAGATTTCATTCCTACAGTGCAGTGCTAGAACTGGGCTTTATGTTTTGCCTATACAACATATGCTACAAAATTTGGATCCAAATTACCTAAAAATGTTAATTTAAACTGGGTTGTTTAAATCATATGATGTAAATTCCTTATTCAAAATTAAAGTGATCTTCATCGGATTTAGCTTAATTCACTTTGGAAATGTCCATGTAGAATAGCAATGCATTTTAATTAGTCAACTTAAGCACATTCAGTGTAATTTACCTGAGCATCGCTTGTACCATCTTCTATAACATGTTCTCTGATAAAAAGCCGTACTTTGTCAGAGCGGTGCTTTTCATAAGCATTAGAGAAGCAGCAACACATTTTAGCTCTGTTGAATAGCGCTTGCCTCGTGACTGGGCTTCATCATGAAATACGGTAGTTCTCAGGACTCACCTCTAAAAGACACACACTGCCGTCTGCTCCAGTGTGAGCCAGGTCCTCTCCTGCAACTGCTTTCACACAGCAGGAAACCCAACCCAGCAGAGCACGCTGCTCCATCTAAGCACAAATCCGTCAGCTTGCAAGTGGGATGGGCTGGGGGCCCTGCTTTGCATTTTGAGTAAGTAGGTCACAGAAGCAGCAGCTTTGGTGAAGTGAGCCTGCATAACTTAGAAAATTATCATTTGTAGAGAATTAAATGGATGCTTCAATATGTTTGACAAAGGTTCTTCAGCAGTAGTCTTTGGGCTTGCATTGAGAAATGAGGAAGATGTAGTGCATTTTGATTTTTACTCTTTTTTTTTTTTCTTGGCTCTCCAGTTTGTAGCCATCTTCTTCTCCAATCACCATTTTTTCTTGCCTACTGAAACTTCTTAAATATACCCCAGAAAAGCAATGCTTTTGGTTCAGAGGCATATTTCCCCTTTTTTTGAGAAGAAAGAAGTTGTTCCTGTGCCAACTTATTTTAAGGTAAATTTCAGTTTCAACTAATTATCAACAAGTGACTTGTGTCATTGCATTGAAAATAGGATTTAACTAAACAGAAATATCAGCAGATTCTTGATGTTTGAAATCAGGCATCACAAAATTCTAGCACGTATGAAATGGTTTCATGAGCATAATTACATGTAAAGTTCTGTGACTTCTTGTTGCCATGTTCATAATAAGGTCACCGTTAGCTTGGTGATGACCAGGTACAGAGCACTGAAAATCATTCTCTTGAGACGTAGTTAAAAATATTTACAAGACAACATTTTTTTTTGCCTGAAGATAAATTTAAACTTGCACAGCTTTGTTTCAACAAGAGGTACTTCAGGACTGGATTGAAATCTTTGAAGAGGTAAGTTTTGCCATTCAGAAAGGGGGAAGTCACCTTCTGATGGTTTTAACAGAATTAAGTAGATCTCTAAGTGAAGATTTAAATTGACAAAAGGCTGATTTTAAATACTTCCCCTGTATCACACGGAGAGCTCCAGGTTGTGACTGCTCTGCAGGGAGAGTGGCTGTGTACAGCCAAACCAACAGCCCGTGACACTGACACATCGCTCATGTGGCAGCTCCATTCTGGATGAGGTGATTGATTGCAATCCACTTACAGGGAGTGTTGTGGATAGACTCTGTGTGTGGCTGCAGCCAGGCCAAAAAAAAAAAAAGTAGCTTCAAAAGTTTCCTCCTGTAGGAAGTGTAGACTCAGACTTACTGGTTAGGCTCTGACTGTATGATCAACATTTGGTACAGCCATCTTTGGGAGCAAGTCTGGTGAAGACAAGTGTTGAGATATCTTACATGTTCATGTTTTGGTGTTTCTCTCCAAAGATGTCTGTGAGTCTGTTCCTTATTGACCCATGTACCCTACCTGAAACCTTACGTCATGTCTCTGCCTTTCCACCTTGTTTGGTGCCTCCTATTTCTCCTTTCCTTGGACTGGTGCCACAGGACAGGAATGGCGCGTAAGCAGCAAGGAGGTCTTCTGCACACTAGTGGTGTTGTAGTCCCAATACAATCAGTCAAGCAATTGGACTGAAATGGCAACATCATGATGGATCCACGTCTAGTGCCTGCCAGAAAAGACTTCCGGTGTCTTATGGATGCCAGTCTCAACCAAGTAGACATTACAAAATAAACCAGAAATAAGGTCATTCTCTGAAACTTTCAACTGGAAAAGCCTCATTAAAGCCAAACTGAGATCTTTACCTGCTTACGAGTGCAGAAAACATGGCATTTCATTCAGTCTGTGCAGCTGTTACCCCCATGCAGCCGCTGGAGCAATCAGACAACTGCAGGCTGCTCTCCCAGCTTGTGACCTGGGACTCCTTTAAACCACACAGCACGTTTTGTGCAGTGCCACACCAGCCTTTTGGCCTTTAAGTCACCAAGACACTATCCCAACATAGCGATGTGAAGATTTGGAAGCCAGAGCTTTATTTTCGTGGCTGAAAATGTTGGGGTTTTTAATTTAGGAATTGGCAGACTTAACCAGGAATGACGATTCATAGGCAGTGCGCTGTCTGTGCTCTGGTAATGGTAGAAGTGGTCAAAAGATTGCCTGGAAGTCATGGAGGAAAAGGACAGAAAAAGAAGAAGGACATTAAATAAATTGTCAGTAAAGAATAAAGGCAGGCCACAGGAATGTTAAAGTCTATGTGACAACATACCTTTTCTTTATATTCCCTTTAAAGTAAAACAAGGGATGTATCATTGGAAAGGCAGATTGATTGTCTGTGGAAACATCAGTTAAGCTTGAAAGGAAATATTCAATGAGCATAAAATTCACAAATGCATAAATCCGTAACTTTGTATGATTTGAAAAGGAATCTAGGGTTGAATTTCCCTGCCTCTCACAAACCCAGTCTCATTAAGGGTGGTTCCAAGGAACTGATTGTGGAGGTCTGAAGAACAAGAGGTTTGAGTACAGCAGGAGGTTAGAAGGTAAGTACAGGGACAAATAAGCAGGGAAACCTGCTGCAGGTCCCAGCAAGATGGAAAAACTGGCAGAACTGTATTCATTACGCGATGAGAACCCACGGCGTGGGCAGAGACTTGGTGGAAGACAGGGAAGAAAACTAAAACGTGGTATTTCCAAAGTCACTGGAGAGAATGAATGTGTGCTCAAACCTCTAAAACTGCTGCACAATCTTTGATCTTAACAGCTGGATGTTTTCTGTTTAATACCTGTACTACAGTCTGCAGTCATTGTGCTTGAAACAGCTTGCCGGGGTGGGAAAGGGCAGTGCCCAAAGTCAGCCTCCCCACTACCCTTCCTTTTTCTTACCTTTCCCCTGGGCCAGGTGGAAAAGGGAAAAGCCAAAAACGTAAGTCATATTGAATAAGTGGCACATATAACTTTCCAGTATTTCAGATGTATTTCAGGCATGTTCTTTGCTCTGTCTAGTACTGAGCGCATTTTCAATGGCCTTGTGCTCCTGTGGGTGGGTGACTCCAGGGGCATCCAACCAAAACCAATGATGAGTTAAGGCAAAGGAGAGGTAAAGGGGAAAGGGTGGTGAATGCAGATATATGTTGAAAGGCTGGCATGCAAATAATTTTCTGTGGTGCCAAATCCATAGTCCCATGCATATTAAAAGTCGAGGTCAAATCCATTTCTAATGTGTTTTATACAACTGCAGTAAAAGAAAGCTGGAGAGGGACTGTTTACAAGGGCGTATAGTGATAGGATGAGGAGTAATGACTTTAAACTGAAAGAGAGTAGATTTGGATTAGATATTAGGAAGAAATTCTTCACTATGAGGATGGTGAGGCACTGGCACAGGTTGCCCAGAGAAGCTGTGGGTGCCCCCTCCCTGGAAGTGTTCAAGGTCAGGTTGGATGGGGCTTTGGGCAACCTGGTCTAGTGGAGGGTGTCCCTGCCCATGGCAGGGGGGTTGGAACTAGATGGTCTTTGAGGTCCCTTCCAACCCAAACCATTCTGTGATTCTATGATTGTCTGAACAGAAAGACAAGGTGCTGTCAGGGGTATAAGGAGCAACCTACCCCTGCGTCCCCCAAGCACTGTGGAAGGCAGAATTTACAGCACTGAGCAGCTATGCAGCTTATTGTTTGCCTGTAAAAGTCTGATAGACTGCACAATAGTGCAAGTGGTGTGTATCTAAACTGAAAGAGAAATCACATAGTGATTCCTTAATTGCATTCATTTGTATGGCTGAAGAAATAAGTTGTTCTCTTAAGATTTCAGACAGCATTGTGTAACGCTGGGCATCCCACGTATGCATTTCATAGGGGCATAGGCTCCAGCCCAGCAAAAAAAATGAGTGCACGATCCAGAAAGGAACTGTCATAATCTGAAGTAAAACATTTCAGTGAAAAAAGCAAAATATTAATTGTGCTGTCATCCAGAACCAAACTCAAATGTCGTTGTGAATGTTCTTCTAATTGTTTGGATCACGTGAGGCATTGCTGATACAAGAGCTATCTGGGAAGGAAGTACTTGTGTTTACAGGCATCTGAGAAACACAGGGAGTCACAAAAGGGAAAGGGTAGAACAAAGAAAGGGTTGGAGGGGATGAGGCAAGGTTTCTTGTGCCTGGTTTCCCTTCCTTTTTTTGCTTAAATATTTGTATTGCAACACCAAGACATCAAATGGTTAACAGCCAAAGACAAAACCCACTGTGACCGTCAGGTCTCTGTGCAATCATCAGCAGAACTAGCTATTCTAGCCAATTTAATAGCTTGAAAATGAACTCATTAGTGGTCTTTTATCAGTGGAAAAAAGTCTATTAAATCCGGATGTGTGAAGAAGCAGTACGGAGGCTCATTTCCATCCCACTTGTGACCTGAACAAATCAGAGAAATGCTTTTCAAGGAACAGGGTCAGGCTTGACTGCAATAAGATATTTTCTACACACAGCACCCAACTTGTATCTTTCCTTCAAGTTTCTGATGCAGTTAATTTTAATTTACAGTCTATTTGTCGCTCCCCACATCTCTCCCTCTCGCCCCCTTCCCAGTACCGCTGTCATCCATAAACATGTGGGCTGTTTATACTTTATAAAGAGAAAATGTACTACAGTCTGTTGGATTTCTTGATGTACCTGCCCAGTGATAGCCTTCTGACAGCTCTGGACTCCACTTCTCACTGACTGAGGCAGTAAGTAAAGATTCAGATCCTCATCTGGAAACTAAGGACCACAGCAGAGTGATGCTGAGCAGCAGAATGATGCTCATATACATCAGCTTGGGATCCAGCCAGAGCTAGGGGCAGAGGCAAAGCATACTCCAGCCTTGTTCTGCCCCTTTGGTGAACAAAAAGCCAAATGTGAAGTGTTTGAGATGTTCTTCTCCTAGAAGAGGCAAAAGCACTGTTTATGTCAGGACATTGACATTGCTCTGGGACTATGTCTTAAAATTATCTATAAACAGCTGTTTCTATATTTTTTGCTTCTGACATGATGCACAACGCTGAGTGAGCTAACTAGCCTGCGACTAAAGCACACATTTCCCTCAGAAGGTGGTATATCTGTGGGATAACGCTGTAAGGCAGCTGTCTGCCTTTTAGCAGCAGTCCTCAGTGAGTTTTAAGTCTTTAGCCTCTTGAGGAGATGAGCATTTAAGGACTGCTGTTGACTGAAATATTCGAAAACCATCTCATGTCTTGGCATGAATGAGTTAATGATCTTTATAGGACTAACTCTAAAAACAGCTGCTTCAGACACTTCTGAAACACTGCGTTTCCACAACGAGTGATACTATTGTTCCTAGAGAGCTGTATGCTGTCACTGCAGACGTAGTGACATAACGCTGTCTTCAGCACTGTACGAGAAAGGCTGTTCCACTTTTTCCTTGCAACTTTTTGGTCAAAAGTTAAACTTGTAATGGAATTAAATTATTTTTTTAAATTTAATTGCAGACATTTTATGCACATGTATTTAAACTTACATTACTTAATAATATACTGGGATTACTTAATGGCCTCTCATCCTGCCCTGAAACATAACCCTATTATTCCAGTCTTAGCTCTCTTATGAATAGAAAATCCCAGCTATGGTAAATTCCTTTGAAATGATGCTGGGATTTTACAGTGAGTCTGTGGGCTAGTTTGAGACCACCAAACTCATTTACTGTTGTCTGTTAAGCCAGGCATGAATCACAGATCTCTGGGGTGAAAATTCGCTTTATTAACCCCCTGGGTCACCCAGCTACCAAGGCAACGGCTTTCTGCAATGAGTAACTCCATAACTAAAGCATCAGCCACATGAAATCCAAATCCCTTGATTAGAACAGGGGCTGGTAAACCTCAGACCGGGCACATAAATACTTCCCCGAAGTTTGCTTAGCTCTTAGCAGAAGCTGTTCTCCTTCACTTGCTTTGAAAGGAGCAAAATTGAAAATTGTTCCCCAGCCCGCTTCGCCAGCCTGATAACTTGATTGGCATGGTCTCAGCCTCACGGCACATGGCAGCGGTTCTCCCGTCATTGCCTTGTGTGCTCCTTCTTGCATGCCGGTGTCCTGGGGGATGCCCAGGAGTCCAGGAGGTCTGGACGTGTTATTAGCTTGTCTTGTAGAAGCGGTAAGGTTTGCTGAGCCCCTATCGTGTACTTTATTGTGCATCACAAGAGGAGGCACAGGGGATACTTTATCCCATGCAGTCCAAACCTGAATAAATTTGGAATTAAGACTAAGTATTTATTTAATATTTTAAGGTAAGCAGAAATGTCATTTACCTGGAAAAAGATTCCACCCTGTTAGTTCTTCTGAAGTCTGATTTAATTGCTGCGTCTCTCTCAAAGACATGCAAAAGGTCGTAGAATTACAAGAATATGGCAAGTGATTGCAACAGGAAAATTTTGTTGAACGAGTAAGTCCCTGTCTGATTTAAGGTGTTAGGATTTGTATCCTTGTGCAGCAGCAGATGTCCTGCAGCGCAGGCAGGCTGCGGTGGAGCGCTCTTCGGCAGGTACCATTATTACAGAGCATCGCTCAATCTGCTTTCTCGCTGAAGCTTTTGACACGCTGTAAATTTGTTTGTAAAATTCCACTGTGCTTTGCTTAGCACATCTTTAGACTGGCAGATGTGTGCATTTGTTGCTGAGAAGTAATTTTATGTTATCTGAAGTCCCATTTTTATGTTTCAAAGTCTTTCTCCACACATCACTGGGAATGTTAAACTCTCACAAAGCAAGGGGAGAGCGCCGTTTAAATAGCACGCATACAGATAACATGCTAGCTTTTATTCTTTGTTCTCAGAAAGTATGTACCGTACAAGAAAAGAACATGGTCACCTATCCCCTTGCTGGAGCAACTGTCATTCCTAATTCATTTATACAGGGTACTTAAGATGCCTTAAGCAAACTAAAACAGCTTTAAAGGAAAATTAATCTAGTTTGACTGGAGAAAACTAGGTTTTTTTCTAGAAGTGTAACACATTTGTTAAAGAAAGAGGTTGTGCTGCTTTTGTAGGCCCATTCGGAAGGACTGTTAATAAAATCCTTTGCCACGCTTTCACGTCCCCGCGGTGGGAGGATGGCTGCATAGCCAGCCGCTGAGCACCTGTCCAAGCCAAAGCGATGGGGTGGGTGGATGCTCCCATCGTTGCTTGCCTTCGGTTCGGGTCCGTCTGAGGCAGCGTGGGCTGTGCTGTGCCAGGTGAAAGGCAGAGCCCCTCGTCCTTACCCGCCAGCGGGAGGGAGACCTGAGCCACCCAGCCCCGATGGTGGCCGGGCAGCGGTGCCGGCTTTGGATGTCTCCCGATAAAGCAATCGGGAAACGCAGGAGCAGGTCCTCTGCGCCCAAGAGAGAGGACCAGGCTGGCAGAGTTAGGAGTGCTGAGAGGATGAACTGCTCAGGAGTGAGTTTCCCATAATAACTCTGCAGGACATTACCTGTTGGCCCTGCCTGAACTAGGCATGTTGAGCAGACACCTTGAAGGGCAGAGTTTAACCTCTTCTCTGCAACAAAGTTTTTGAAGAGGTGTGTGTTGGCTGAGAATGACTTCTCAGCCTTGTCTTCTTTTCTTCTCACCTCTCAGGGAGCCCTGTTCCTGTGGCTTTTTGTGTTGAAGGATTTTTACTTTGTTGCTCTGTGAATAGAGATTTAAAGCAGTGATTTTTCTAGGTACACTAGTGAAAGCACTTCATAGAAATTAACACATTATTTTGCATTAAACTCATCAACTTATTCTTTTCTGGAGTGGGGAGAAAGGCAGTACTGACATGTATGATGGTTTTTTGGTTCTTATATGTACTACTCTCTGTCAGCTTGGTGGCAATGTTGGTGTGCTACTCCTCAAAATCACAGTTGAGATTAATTAATGGGTAATGTGTCAAAGTAGCAACCCTACTTTAAGTGGCTGGATACTATCAAGAACACTACAAAAATCTTTCTAATGGTTGTACGGTGGTATTTAATGTTGTTGTATAACAGTAATATCACTACTAGATTTTGTAGAGGGGTTTTTTCCCTACATCTTTTAAAATCACACGGATTCTTAAAGGGCTGATTTCTGTCATCTGTATTCATGGAAAAGATTTGGACTTTTGTCCTGAAAATGTATTCCAGGGAAAAGTAAGAGCCACAGTTGATTTTAAAATTACAAATGTAGGTAAAGAAACAAATTCCTAAGTTGTATGTTTTTCATTACTTAAAGTTCTGTAAATGTATCTATAAAGGAAAGATTTTTATTTTTTTTTAAAGAATTGTGAACTCAGGATTTCTTCTGAAAAAACTCTAGGTAGTATACTAGTTGCAAATAAAGCTATCTAGAAGCAAGGTGAACAGACTGCAGTGTTTATTTAGGGACTAAAAAGATTCAAAAATTCCATCTTGGCATCAATGAAGAAAATATTTTTTGGAAAATATTGAGATAAAGCTCTTTAGAAAAATTAGGGGATTTGTCCATATACACATGTTAAAAAAAAATCTGGACTATGTATATGTAGCATCTCTTAATTTTCTTTATAGATTTAGAGCTAGACATTGCAACATAGCTTGGGTATTTATTCTAGTACCTCACCTCAAAACTACATTGAGTGCATCCTTCCAGAAGTCTGGGCCAGTCCTTACCCCTGTAATGCTATCTTCTTGGTAAACATAAGTGGTCTGTATATGCTAACAGAGCTTCACTTTTACACAGGTTGCACTGTTTGTACACCACCTGTTGTGCAGGTTAATATGCGTTAGATAGCAGCAGGACCATTTAATTGATATTTTTTAGACAAAAGTCTGTCTGGGTTCTGATTTGAATTCTCTAAGATACCTGTGTTTATATATCATAGCGTTAAGACCAGAGTGCTGTTCAAGAAACACCTCATACATAGGCTGACATGGTTATCCTGAAGGTCAAATCTTAATATTCAGTAATTACTATTTTGAATGCAACCTAGCATTATTTTGAAGTGGTTATAATTATGTAAATGTGCTTATAATTTATTGTCATATTAGAATCTCATTAGTATAGTAATACCAAGTGTATTAGATTCAAATACATTTTGTCTGTTCCCTGTTCTGCTGGCCAACTGGTTGTTCCCTGTGCAGTTCAGGACATCCTTAAGAAAATGTACCTTTTGTTCTGCTTTGATGGAGAGTGAGCAGAAAGCATTCGTCTGTCTGATGAGATGGGATTGAACTGTTGCATAAATCCCCAAACAATGGTGAATTCCACCTCGTTGTTAAAAAAAAAAAAAAAAAAATGCATCTCATTAGTTCTCTGCTGTCATTTCCTGCCAGGTTATCAGCTTTAGAGCACTCCTTTGAAGTGTCAAATAGCTGTTTTTAAAATAGGAGAAAATGATCTTGGAACTTTTGAAGAATATTGGCATTTTTCCTTTAACAAATTAGAAGCTGAAGGAAGACAATTGAAAAAAAGTGTCTTGTCTCGCCTCCCTGCTCTACGAAAACGCTGTCCTTTAGGCAAGATCTTTCAGGGATATACTGTCTCCTGACTGTCATCACTTGCACCATAGAGAAGCACTTATGAAAAGCTGGGAAAAGCAATGTTATTCCACCAGTCTGCAGACTACTGTAAGTATTAATATGGTCATGTAAAGATTCCTAAATAAATTACAATGATACTGAAAAATGACAGTAGCATCTGATAATGACTTACATTTCTGAGACCCCAATGTCAAAATTTTCTTGTTCAGACAGATGAATTTCATAAAACTGTTACAGACAGACACAGAAAATATAGTAGCTGTGACTCTTGTGTTGCTCCTGTCTAATAAGACTGAGCTTTGAAAAAGTCATTGCATGATTATTTTGATTTAAAGGAAAGAGAGGTCGTATTTTTCCTGTATAGAATTGTGTCTATAGGGGGACATATTATGTAATGCTGGCTGCATTTAAGGACCAAAAGAGTCTTAAGATAGTATTGGTTTAATCTGTCAAGTAGGTTTTCCGTTGCAGTCTTTTATTAATTGGACCGGTCACTACAGCACTGAATGTTCTCCTCATTCCTGAAAATTATTTTGGCATAATGGGTTCACTCTGACTTCAGCCTCCCTTTTTATAGCCACTTGTGAGTCCTGGGGAGCACAGTATCAAAGGCAAGATACCCAGCTCACAAACATGTATCGCTGTACCGGAGGAACACACAAAGCACAAACGCTAAAACATGGCGCTCTGTGACAGTGAATTACCCAGGCTTCATTTGAGCTCCAACTTTTAGCGTTACAGTCCGGCTGGTAAAAACCACACCTGGGAGCACTCGTCTCAGAGATGCCGCTGCGGCTGGTGGCCACGGATGAACCAGATGTCCCATGGGCTGTACAGCCGGGATGCGGGGAAGGCCATGGGAGTGGGGATGCTGAGGTGGATGGATGGATGGATGGATGGATGGATGGATGGAGGGGAGGGGACGCTGGGAAGGACAAATGATCAGGGAAAAGCACAGTACAGCCTTGAGTGCATTCAGTAACTCCTGAAATAATACTCTGATCGGGGCTCGAAGGTTGCTGTCTCCAAGATTGTTTTCCCCATAGCAAAGTTGGACACATCAACTTTCAGCTGACTAAAACCCATTTAAGTCTCTCTCCTATTCATTCCTACTGTGCTTTGCATTTCTCTTCTATGTTTCCCACCAGAAGACGTAATGGAGACTGTCTTGAGGAATAATGTAAATAAAATTTCACCTGTGATTGGAAGCCCAACACCAGTTTGTAAAGTGCAAGAACAGACGTGGTGTGATTCACTTTCTATGAGGCCTTTGTTCCATTTATTCTCTTTACTTTCCTGCTCAGTTAACTTTTAACAATTGTGAACTCTTTTGAACAAACCCCTTGTTCATTCATTTTAGTACTTTCATTTATCTCCTGATGCCTGCTGTGGATAGCAAGCCTAAAGATATTTCATTAATGAAGCATATGAATATGAACCAAGTGGACAAAGTAAGCTATTAATTAATTTTCATGTTTTTTGGTTATCACGGTTGTGCAAAATAGTTTGGACAGATTAAGAATACATTTTAACCTTATCCCAAATACTAACTGAGTGAAACTAGAAGTCAAAGTATTTAGCAGCTTTTGTAGCACACACTGCTGTGGGTTGAAAGCAACGCAAGAACTGATGACTTTGGGCTCACCAAGCACAGACCACAGACACTCACCTGAATGGGGAATACCCACTTGCAATAGCAGAAGGAATGTCTGTAATCTCAGGTATACAACTATTAGCAAGGAGCTTTTCATAGTAATATCTGAACAGGTCTTTTAATGTATGGAGTACAGAGGAAAACTACAGCAATACCCTTTTGTAGGTTAAAAGGGGACATATACATTAGAAGCATGGGTCTTGTAAATGAAAAGAGACTCAGAGATTTGTGAATGCTATTTTTATTGTTAAGATCTAAGAATGGCCCTGTGGCTCGCAGCAGAGGTACGTGGAGCTCAGGCCTGTGGCTCTGCTGGCGGACGGCTGTGGACACGAGGGCAGAGCATATGCTGCTCTGAGTAGTCTCTCACCACCCACTGACCAGCAGCTGAAGCATTTCCTGAGCGAGGCAGGGTGTTTTGCACCGCTGCAGGAATAACAGGGGAAAAAAAGTGTTGCATAAATGACTTGATTAATGTATATAAATTGTCCAGCTTAAGACTAATTGGTATGATTGCATAAAACCAGAGAGTCCACTGATTTCAGAGCTCTTCTGAGTTTATTGTATATGAGCTATTCTTTTTAGAGCTGCCTTGCTGCAGTTGTCCCAGGTTTTGCCTGATTTATGGGTCCATTCCGGTAAGTGCTAAATGCCCTCCACTCATAGTTAATTGAGTGCAAGTCAGTGTCACCCACCACCAGCAGAATTTAGCTGCTAATCCTAGTGCCTGTGATCACTTGTTTTCTCATTCAGGGTATGTTTCACTCCTTTGCCTGGATTCCAGTTTCAGAAAACTCTCCCTGTGCTGCTCCTCCTGTCCTACCTCCTGAGTGACAAAGTCTCTCAGCATCTCATTTCTCTACATTGCACACTACTTTTAGAGTACTGATCAGACCTGCAGATCTTCCCCTGCCTAGAAAGCTGTTCGCATTTAAAAATCCGTTTGGATACTGTTTTCAACATCTTGAATGTAGGTAATACAACATTTTTAGTTGGTACCTACTAGTGTATTTTATTTTCCTTGAACAAATGTTTCAGTATGGGTCCCTATTCCCCTCTTACTGTAGGTTACTGTTTAATGAGCTTTAATAAGCTTATATGCTGAGATAAATAGATAGATTCTGCTTCCTACATTTAATATAATGTGTTGCCATGGAGATAAGTTCTTCTCTATCTGACAAGTGACAAATAAGCCAAAGAAGGCATTGCCAAAATAGTTCAAAGATTGGAAATGTGACATTAAAAAAATCTTTTTGCCACTGAGCTAAATTATTTATTTTACCTCTCTTTTTGCTGTTCTATTTTATCTCTTCTCTCTGGAACCAACTTTAGCATCTCCACTCCTGCTAACAGGACTGGCAGGCAGGTCCCTTTGGAGTTATCCCAGTTCTACTCCATGAACTGGGTTACGTGTTACTCAGTGATGGAACTGGCATTTGTCTCCCTTGTCTTGCTCTCTGCTCCCTCATTGTCATGAGGGAGCATCACTCCATCACTTGGTTTTTTTGTGATCCCACATCTAGCAGTTCACTGTGCAGCACTGTGGGAATTGTACCAGTTGGGATAACTCATAAGCTCGTCTCCTTCTGGGGTTTACAGTCCCATTATTTTAGCTTGTCCTTGGTACTTCTCCAAAGCTCTTTGCCATTGTGTGAGTAACTCTACTGGATTAGCAATTTAGGGTTTTGTTCTTGAGGTTTGCCAGTTTAATTGGTTAGATGGATTGAATAATCCATTTAAAATATCCACCTGTCAGGGTAGAGCTAGACAAATGCCGCCCTATATGTGTTCAGACACACATTGAAGCACTGGAGTCAAAATTGTTTTCTTTTGCCTTATTAAAGCACTCAGGAGCACTGCCACTGATTTAACCCCTAACATGGCAGTAAGGGCTGTGCACTGAGAAAGCACAAGACGAGGTAGTCTTCTCAGCAGTGGAAAGGGCATGAACAGTGGGAGCAGTGCATGGAGCTTCCCCGGAGGAAGGAGAGAGGGACTACGTTGATCCTGAATGCCTTGAATTGACTGCTGAGCCTCATGCTAAAAGGTACAGTTTCTCACATTATTATTCATTTTGGCTTTGCAAAGGCTCCTACAAGGGCTGTGTCTCACTGCACCGATCACTACCTTGGCTTGTGTCTTCCATCTTTGGTGTACTCACGTCAGCGTGATTTATTTGTTTCAAATAAAGGACTGGCTGAATTTCATGTCTGTGATGTAAATACTAACATTCTTAAGAAAAGTTGTGGCTGACAGGAGTGCACGTGGTGGGGTTTTCAGAGCAAAGCACAATGAACCACTAGTTCAAGAAACCTGAAATCCCCTCCTGCCCCGCTAGAAAAGCTTGCTGCTCTCTTTATTGCATATTAATTTAAGGAAGACATATGCGTATGAATAGGGAAGACACAGGTTTGAGTTGCAGTGAAGTGAAGCTCCTGGAAGCATACAAGGTATATTTTTCAAATTCTTCAGAAATGTTGTGCTAACAGCATTTAAATGTATAGAAAATTTACAAGCTTTTGTTTGTTTGTTTTTACCTGAATATTGAGTACTCTTCATTCACATTCTTTTAATCAGCAGAATATTTTTCCCCTACCTCACAAAATGTTACTTTTTTCCCTAGCTTGATAATCTAAGCAATATAAGAAAGTCATAAACAAATTGGTTGCTCCATTATTCTTTCCTCCAACCAAAATTTCTCTAATTTAACCCTATAATTTTATTTCAAGATTAAGTACTCCTTTGAAATTTGTCTGGTTTTTTGTTTTTTTTTTTAAATCTAAATGTTTCTCAGGGAATCCAAGTTTGAACTAGGGGAAATGCAGAAGTAGTCAATTAAGTCCTTAATTTCATGTAAGTATTAACAAAAGCGCTACTCTTTGGTGTTCTCCATAAGAAATAAATGACAAATAGCTGAGAATTAAGGAGAAAGGAGACAAGAACAATAGGATAGGTATATGTCATGTAAGAGGGAAAGAAGAACATTTCTGATCTTTGCATTTAATAGTTCTGAATATTTTTTGCTTAAAATTAATTGGTCACATGAAAACCTGGTGGTCCCCATTACCAGCTATTCTTCCAATCTTTCTTTCAGTAGTGAATGTTCACATTTTTAAAATTGATTTTTCATGTTTGAATGTATCAGTGGAAACCACTTAGCTTCACTTGGCTTCACACTTAGAGCCATTAAAATTCCTGTCATTATCTTTCTTTGCCATAAATTGGAAGAGATTTGGGCAATATTCAGTGAAACTGAACTGAGCTTCTAAAAATAATTTGCTTATTTCAGGATTTCTTGTGAATGTTTTCCATAAGAATTTTTAAAATAGTGGTCTAAAGAATGGGAAAAGTATTCTGATTTTTTTTCATTGAGCGAAGCTGATGTGCCAGAGTAAATTATGTTTAACCATTCCAGAATAAAAATGTTGGGTCCGTCAACTGAATTAACTACCTTAATGAGGAAGCTGCATCTGACTATGATGGAGAGTTCTCACATCAGTGTTCTTATATATATATTAGAAAATTATTATATTAGGGTATATATTAGGAAATCATAAAATTCCAAAAATGGTGGTTGAAACAAATCTTATGAGGTCTCCAGTCCAACCTCCTAGTCCAAACAAACCTATGGCCAACACTGGATTATATTTAGCCAAGGATGGTGCCTCTTCAGCCTTGTTCTACCATGTTTTCCTACCAAGGAGAATTTGTCTCTGTCACCTTCGTAAACCCCCTTCAGGTAGTCGTAGGCTGCAACTAGATGACCCTGCCTTCCCTTCCCCAGACCAAGCAACCTCAGATGTCTAGTGTCCTGTGCTCTAGGCCCTGGACCATCTGTGTAGCCTTGTGCTGGACTCTTTTCAGTTTCTCAGAGGAACAGAAACCTGGGCACAATATTCCACTTTTAGCTTCACCAGCACCAGGTGGAGGTTGGTGGTAACTATCCTGCCCTGCTAACCAAGCTCCAAGACAGCCCTGCATGCATTTTGCTTTATTTGCAATGAGCACACACTGTTGGCTGATGTTCAACTCAATGTCCATCACTACCCCAGGTCCTCTCCAGCAGGGCTACTGCCCAGCCAGTCACTTCCCAGTGGGTAGTCCTGCCTGGTGCAGAACAGTTGACTTACTGAACTCCAGGAGATTCTCCAGGTTTTCCAAAGTCTGGTTTCTCCAGCCTTTACCTGGTGAAGGACAAGACAGTCACCTTAATTTGGGATCATTTGCCAGGGTGCAATTCTGTCTCATCATCTGGGTTATAGAGGAAGATATCACACAATATAAGCCCCACAGCATTCCCTGGGATATTTTTGACAAAGAAGTTGCTGTCATGCAGTCCCCATGATGTAGCACATAGCTGTATTTTACTTTGCAGAAAGAGTATGGAAGAAAACATATAGATGACATATTCCTAATAACCTCTTACATTAGAACAGAATCGTTCTTCATATAACTCTTCTGAATTTGGAAATTATTTTTCTCCTTATTTGCATGAGTAGATAATCTGTTCTTTCACAGTTTAACAATAGTAATCAATATTATTAGAAGGGTTTCACTTTTAGTATTGAGAAGTCATAACTTTGAGAGAACTGAATTGATTTTTTTAGAGCCTTGCTAACTAATAAGTATCATGATTTTCTTCTCATTTAAAGAAATTCCTCTTCCGTCCATCTAGGTACAGAAAAGCTTCTGTGAAAAGTTATTAGTGTTTAAGAAGAAGCATTGGGTATTTGTCAAGAGCTGTACTGCTAGCAAGCTACTGGTGTTCACTTCATATCTGTGCACACTATGTATTTTAGTATTCACCCTGTGCTAAGAAAATGAGGTGACAACTAATTATATGCACAACTTCACAGAAGTCACTTATGCCAACTCCTGTGCAACACCACTGAAGTGGATATCGAGTATATCTATTCTGAAGCACCATCATTCAGAAAGGGACACAGACAGACCAGACTGGAGCAAATGCAAGTCTGAATGAAGCCAGATGCACTTTCCCCTGTGATTATAGTCATGGTGAGGTTCAAGCTCACATTTTCTGTATTTTTGATAAAGAAAGAGAGGACTTACATAATCGAAGTCTATTGGAAAAATGTCCAGTATGTGGAAAAACTCCACATATAAAAAAGCAAGGCAAACTTTTCTCCTCAGAAATGCAGGTGGAGTTCAGTTTCACTTCAGGGCGTGGATATGCAGACCCAGGCTTACTTAGACAAGTGGCTGTCTGGCCAGGTCTCCAACATTAGTCACAGAACTCGGACTTTCTTACTGCCTCTAAGGTTATCATTTTGCCAGTAATATCCCTCCTCCCAGGGGACAATGCATCTCCCTCAGTTAATGAGTACAAATTAAGTTTCCCATTCTTCTCTAGATTTCTCCCTCTCATTCTCTCTCTCCTACACTCATGCTCATCACTTTCTGGGAGCAGGCATGCTCGTGACATTTTACCAGTAGTAAAGAGGGCAAAAATCACCTTTGACTAAAACTGTTTTTGAGATAGGTACCTAACGTGAAGTGTTGACTGCTTGCATGTCAGATGAATGGGTTTTCCTAAGGGTTTTGGAGAGAGAGAGCACTAACCTGAAGGGCCTGTACAATCATGTAACATTTCTTCTTTTGTGTCTTACTGTTTGCTCATGACAGCAAAGGAATAGACTGACTTGGTGATTTAACCAATACCATAGCCATGAGACAGTTTTACTTCTAGTTTATTAAATCGTCTGGCAGGTTGCATATGTGGAGGGAGTCTCCTGGAGAGCGAGCAGGTGGACTTATCCATCGTTGTTTAAAGTTGGCTCAAGTCCTTTTGCAGAACCATTGCCATATTGTTATCGTGGGTAACTTGGTAGCTCGAGGGCTGGACAGTCAGTCCGTGTGATTTCTCCCAGGATTCACTTTCAGGCTTTTTGCTGTTTTATATCCACCTGCTTCCTTTTGGAAATGTGGTTAGACTATAGGACTAGAGCCGTCATTACTCTGTCAGTGATGAATAACCAATGCGCTTGTCATTCTCCCCGACCGTGCCATGAATGCTTTATGCTGCCCTTAGCAGATGTTCTTTGATGGAAAACTTGCAAACAAGTTAGGATAAAATCTCATCAGAGAAGATTCAGTCCAAACGTGGATTCTTTGGATTTTAACCACTAGAAAGCCTCAAACACTTCTCTTCCACAAAGTGTGAATGCTCTTTACTAAATATCAAAATATCAAGAGTGTCAAATTACCCCTAAAAGGTAAAGTCTGTGTTCTGAGGCATACTGTATGTACAGCCTCATCTCAGTCAACTCTCTCAGCCAAATGAGCTGGAGTTGAACACCGTGGGAAGCCAGCCCTGGGACTGGGGCTGGAGTTACCTGGGGAGGGTGGCACATGTTCCTGGGCTCATCGCCGTCATCAGAAATGTTTGTCCTCATGCTGTCCAAAGTAAGGCTGAGGTATCGAGTGAGCTGCCAAAGGCTTTGATTTGGGTCCTCGGCTTTGTTTCATGTAGTCCCCTGTTGCTAGCACTATTTTAGATTTTCAGAATTATTTTAGAAATTACAGGCAAGATCAACCAACACTGGAAGAAAACAGCACCATAGTTTTGATGTACATACTGCCCCATGCCCCTGTGTCCTTCATGCTGTCATAAACCACTTTATCTGAATACCACATCTTTGTCCAGAGCCTGCTGCATAGGTAGAAGAACTTGCTGTAGTTTTAGAAACAGTAATAGATTATTACATATCTTTGAAACAGTTTTCCTTCATAAGCATCAAAGCAATCTCTTCATGCATTTGGATCACAACAAAAGACTTCTGAGCCACTTTTCCTTCCATTTGTGTAGATTTTACTTCAATACCTGGAGAGCTACCCTTATTTACAGAGGACTAATCAAATGGATTGATCTTCTGCCTAATTTTGCTGTCCCTCTTTTACCCAATAATGTTTTCTTATTTCCCTCTGTTTAAAAATAATGATCATAAGCATTTTTCTCGGCTGTCTCTGGTGCAGCACTTATAAAAAGAGTATCGCTTACATTTTCACACAGATGTCATCTTCCCAATGAAGTCTGACAGGGCAATTGTAATTCCTAGAATGGAAATGTTTCAGGAATTGTATATGTTTGGTAAACATCTTCAAAGAAATTAGTGAATGTTAGGTGTGATAAAAGGAGCCATAAACAGTTCTGGGAAATGAACTGTTATTTATCTACCAAACCGCTGCAGACAGATACATCTCTGTGCTGATCTGCAGGGATTACTCCCGTGGGTGATCTCCACAGGCAGTCTGCTTGCCGTGTTTCTCCTGGTTTCTGTAATCACGCTGCCAGCTCGTATTGCTCGTGGCACTGCTTTCCTAAGAAACAAGTTTAAAAGATGATGAGTTGAGCTAGGAACGGACTCCTGAACTTAGAGGGGAATTGAGTACCGGGATAGTGTAGATCCTTTGGAAACTGTCAGGCTTGCTCTGTGTGCATGAGGAGGAACATGTCTGAGATTATCGGTACTCTCTTTGCCATCAGTAACCATCCCTATTGTTATTTTTAGTTATATTCTTAGTTACCAAGAGGTAACTAAGCCTGATCTCTCTCGTACATCTTTCACATCACAGCAGCTCTGTAGGCTTTGCTTTACAATAGTCTGAAAGAAAAAATTGATGTATTCGGGAAACATTTTACTCTCTCTGATCACACAAAGGGTAATAATATTTTTAGAGTGACATAGGGAAAAGCAAAGAGGGGTAGTGTAGCTGAAAGTCAGACTTGAACATTCAGTAGAAAAATGAGGCTTGGGATGCATAAAATTTCTGTTTAGGCAAGTTCAAACTAATTTTATGAACCATTCACCCAGCTCAACTTTCTTGTTCTATCTCATTTTCCTTACCAGCTAAAAACAAATATAGCAAACATCAGTAGACCTTGAAAAACACATTCAAATTGAGCACAAGGTTCTTCCTTTCTTTCAATATATCTCAGCTAAATTGAAACACCACTCTATTTTTAAGAAGCCAGCTTTTAAGAAAATAAGATATCAAATTTAACTTTTAAAAAGACTATGTTTTAATTCAATCTAAGAAATTTATGTAAAGATCTACTCCAGAATACATTGTAAAGAACTATTAAAAGACACGTTCAGAAACAAAATGCAGTATACCAAATTGTTTAAAGCTCTGCATGTGTGTTGCTTTATCTTTACAGGTTGTTAATTATAAAGTTATAAAACACAAAGAACCTACAGCCAAAGGCATTCATAATTATGTTAGATTGAAATGTATACTATTGCATTTGTAAGCACTCATTTCCTTTTTTGTTACTGGATATGAATTGGCATTTCCATCCCTGAGAACAGAAAGAGTTTCAGGTTAATTCCTTAGACCACAACAATAGCCAAGCAGCTCCAGTGGCTGCTCAGCGCCAGTACCATTACATATGGCATGGCCTTTTGTATGGGAGGATCTGAGTTAGAAAAGTAGATTGGTCCCAAAATTCAGCGGTGTGGGTAGCTGGCAGTTTGACTTGACTTCCCAGCTTTAGAAGGCTCTTCAGAATGCACACCTGTGTGCTGACCTCCGCAGGTGTGTTTTGTTGCTGGTATGTGGCAAACCCGTACATCTGTACCTTCATCCCCTCAAAGAACAGGCAAAGGAATTGCCTGTCTTAACCAAGTAAGCAAACAGCACGTCCATCGCACAGGGCAATGTACGGGAGCTGTTTGGAGTCATCAGGAATGGTTGGTGGAGCTGGCTCAGAGCAGCCCCCCCCAGTGTCGTTGTCAAGATGCAGGGTTTGTTTCTCTGAGAGCTGTTGATAGTCTTCAGTGATGGGAGTTGGTGTGTGTTTTGAAGATGAAGTACAAGGACATACTCTGAATGTCATGGGTCAATACTCTGCCTTGAAACACGGATTAGTTACAGGAGAAACAGACCACAAGCACTAGCTAATGATCCTGGAGAAGGGAGGGCTCAGGTGTTTTGCTGAAAGCTGCAAGTTTTGTGTGAGGGCTCAGACTCTGCTGGACTTGGAGTGTTTTGCTGTTGTCCTCAGTAGGATCAGGATTACGCATCTGGATTTGCCTCTCATGGCCAAACGATCATGAGGGATGTAAAAGGAATGAGACAGCTACCCAGCTGGTGCCAACAACTGGTAAAGGTACGTGAAAGCCCACAGTGCTGCCTTGATTTACATTGTTTGGAGGTTTAGTTCTGAACACAACCACCTTATTAAAATTAGGACAGATGATACTTGCTGAGCCTCATCACAGCTGTTGCTGTGCTGCTTAGATATGAAGACAAACTTCACCTCCTTAAATGAGAAAAACGTACTCTCTCCTGGGGCTGCATAGCTTCTCGGCAGGATCTGAAACTCTGCCTGTCCTGCCTGAAGCATGAGGCAGCCTGGCTTTATGGGCTGTCAGCAGAAAATCCTTATCTTCTCTCTTCTCTGTCCCTGCTTGTCCTGTCTGCAGAACATAGCAAAACCAGGTTTGCTAAAACTCACCTTGTACAATGCTTCCATTTTGTTCTGGTTTTGGCATAAAAGCCATCTTTTTCTGAACCCTATAAAAATTTAAGAACTGGTTAGGTTGATTTTATTCCATCCAAAAAAGGCTGAAATCCAGCCATTCTTCCTGTCTGAATGAGGGCTTAGGACATTCACTCTAACTGAAAATTGTTTGCTAGTTACTGTGTTAACCAGCAAGAAATGTAAGTTTTGGCCATAATTCTTCATAGGTTTGCTAGAAGTTACTGCATAAGCATTAGCCGGCATGAATTCATCCCTGGGAAGTTTTATATTTGCTCTTTCCAAAGCAACTCATTGAAAAATGTGACAGTATCGTAAACACTGAAAGGCAGAGATCTGATAATTCAGGATGCAAAGTGTTTCTGCTAAATTTTACTAAAATATGGCTTTGATTGATATCATGACTGAAAACCGCTAGGCGACTGATGGCACATCAATGGTTTCTGTGAAATGGAAGGACCTAAGGCTACGGATCATCCATCATGTGCAGATGTTTAGTTTACTGCAAGGGTTCCCATTCCTATAAAGTGGTTCACCTGGGTGGGTTACAGTTAACTGAGAAACTCAGCACTGCCAGGTCTGATGTCCTACACAAGTTCTAAGTTTATTTTACAATTTGTAAAGAGAAATAAAATGCTGACACACAGGTGATGCGGGCAGGCCCATCTTCTCAAAAATCTGCACCAGAGGAGATCACTGGAGATCACTTTGGCAGTTCTGCTTTGCATTTGGTTTAGTCACGGCTGGATTGTTTTCTGGACTCACTGTTGAGGTTAGGGATGGTTATGGACTGGAAAAAAAAAAAAGTGTCTTTTCTCCAATTGGTGTTCACCTCTAATGAGAGTATTTGGTTATTGAGGAGTAAGGTGCTGTTAATGAAACATCACTGGGACTTTGCTGTTCATATTGATGCTCATGTAGGGGCTTAGATGACTACACTGATAGGCCCAAGATAAGCAGGCAATATGAGAGTACAAAGATAAGATATTTGCCTTGTTATTCTGCTATATTGTGTTTGTAATAAGTTGTGCGGTGCTATTTAATTTGTACTTATTATGCACACAAGATTATGATAGATTCTGGTTATCTTTTGTAAAGAGCAGAGTACACAGACAGGGCCAGCCTTAGACAAAAAAAATCAAGGGATTATTTTGGACCCTGCAGGCCTGTCCAGTCCATCCAGGCCAGTTTCCTGACCATCAGATTATTGCGTGGTACCTGGCCATGTACCTGGCTTACTTGGTCATGTCTTTAGGCGGGGTGAACTCTCCTCTGGAGGCACAAGGGTGCCCAAAAAGGCAGCAGCTGCAGAGCTGGGGGGTGACCCCTTCCCAAATGTCTGTTGCTCTAAAGCAGAGACTAAGCCAGGACCTGCGCCCCTAGTATGGGACATGTGGTACCAGCCATGAGAGGCAGGGACTTGGGATGAGTGTGTTGGGGGACAGGAGGGTGAGGAGGCAGGGGCCCAAGTCATGGCTTGGGGACCCAAAGTGCAGTCAAGAGCGATGTAGGTTGGGATAGAGGAGAGGACAGCTGACAGCCGAAAGGGGAAGACAAATTTCCATTTTTAGAACCCACCTAGGTCCTAAATTTTAGTGGACTCCAAAATGTCTAAGGCCTAGCCTGAAAGTAATTTTCAAATGTTAGCTTATTTTAATAAGGATACATGTGATATTACAGTCCAGTAATACTAGACATTCATCTGGGGGTAAAGTTAAGATCACATGTTAAATTTTCATGCTGTCATAACTTAAATGTTATTCAAGAAATATTTTTACCAAGGGGATTTGTAGTTGCCCGAGTGACTCGAGATGTCTGAAGGTACTGACTAGCCACCAGTTGCTCCCTCTTTTAAATACTGTATGCACTTAAGAAAAAATATTGCTCCTTAAGAAAAAGTAAAACATCCCACTGTTGCTAAAAGACATATGAAAAAAAAATGCTGTATAAACTCAGAAAAGCACATCTCACCTGATCAGAACCTGCTTGTGCTTCAAGCTCTCAAAACAACCCCCTCGGCAGCGTCCATCTCTCCTAAAGAGATTGCAGATAAGATAAAGAGCTTGAGACATCTTTAATAAATGATTAATTTAACTTGAGAGAGAAATGCCTCAGCCCCAACTTGGAGATGTAGATGTGATGAAGGTGTACAGGAACAGATCTCCCCATGGTATTGCCGCATTCTCAATTCACAGCTTTGCAATCTTCACAGGACGTGCTATCTTTGGCACTGTGCAGTTTCATGACGCTATCCACGTAGCGCTGTAACAGGTATTGCCATTGCTAGTAACAGGCCACAGGCTCTGTACTGAGTTTGTACGGCCTCAGCACCAAGGCTTGGTAAGTTTACTCTGTCTGAACTTTTCCTGATCTGCCTGCAGCGTTGATTGCCCTGGTTCAGCTGTGACAGCAAATCCTTTGATTGATCAGGTAGCTATGGCTAATTTGTTTTACTTTGTTTATCATTGTGTGGTACAACCAATAGCTTTATATAGATGGCAGTAACAAGCAGTTATGCCGTGTAGAATAAGATATTTATGGCTCTAACACAGCGATGTCGTGCACAGAAATGCAGACTTGGCATGATAGCAGAGACCTTGAGAGATGGAGACATAGGATGGGCACAGAGGCATGCAGGTATGGGCTGATGAGAGACAGGGCACAGGGGAGCACCAGGGACCCCATGGCGACAGCCCGATAGTGGCCAGTTAAAGAAATGCAGGCATGGAGATGGAACAACTGGTTTTAGGGGTAACTCAGAGAACACAGAAGTAGTATCTAACATATGCAAAAAGCATCATGTAATGAAATTTGGATATGTGGAGCTGCAGACCAGCAAAAAGTGAGCAATTGTGTAAAAGGATGTTACCAAACATATAAAAATGACCCAAGTGCATCCTGGAGTGAAGAAGAAACTACATGGACATCATGCTTGTCCTAGTGCATGATGTCTAACAAAAGTTGTATGTCACAGCAAGGTGGAAATATATTACTTTGTTTTGCTTGTAATCCTTGTTGAGTAATATTGGCATATTCTGCCCTTAACATTAAAAACATAAATACTGAGAAGCTGGTTTGATTGAAGGTGATCTAGAATTCTGTTCTGCTTCAGTGTTGCACTAGATGGGAATAAAGTCAGGTGAAACAAATGTTTGTTTGGTATTAATGAACAAAAACGTCCCCTACCTTGGCATGACAAAAATAAAACCTGAATGGCAAATAGTTGCATATTTTTCTTCCTAGCATACCATCATGTATAGACCACAGCTTTAAATTCCAGTGTTAGTCTTTATTATGTCTGAAACAGAACAGTTTTGTTGGTGTAACTCTTACCTTTAATAAAGGAACAGGAATAGGAAATTTGGTTTAATTGCATAGTTTTAAGTCAGAGAAGTATTTCTAGCATCTAAGTGGCGTTAGTCAAGACATCCCAGGGTCTGAAAGAGCAGAAGAGGCTATTAGTTCTTCTGGGTACTAAATTGGTACAGATGTGAGACACTCCCTGTGTAGCTCGGTATCTGCTATGTCTCTGGCATGTCTGAAATCCTCCCCCACGTGCGTCTGCGTACAGCTGGGCAGGCAGTGCAGCTTCGACTGAACTGTACACTAATCAGGCTTTCAAATGAAGATGGAGCATAATTAAAATCAGTGTAAAATTACCCAGAAGGCAGTAACACATTTTAACAGGCTGTAGCTCTTTGACATTTATATCATCAAAAAGTATGCTTTCTCCTTAGGGGTGCAAACCCGGAAGGTGTTTGATCTGACCTAGCTGGGGAGGCTCGTGACCTCCAAAAAGATGTGCTATGCCTTGCAGAATTCAGCTGTAAGGCCTGAAAACATGTTCGTGTTTCTTTATGTTTCTCTGCTGCAGACACCAGCCTGGCTTGCGGCCTCGACTCACACGCAGAGAACAGCAGCAGAAAATAATAATTCTGTTCTGCAGAGGCAGCGGTGCAATGATCTTGCTTTGAATGTCACCTCACACATCAGCTACTTTTTTGCCTCTCGTGCATGGAAGTACTTACACTCCTCAGAGCGGCAGAATTTTTTTTTTTTTTTTTTTGGTGCCAGCTCTTGTGGACTCATCCGTTTGAGCTAAACGAGCTTTCAGGTGGCAAAATTGTCTAAAAAGATAGACAAGAAAGGCTACCCAGGAGTTTTCAGATCTCGAGTGAGACACCTCTCCAGCTTGGGCACCAAGATGATGAAAATTACGGCCAGTTCAGGGCAACTTCCCCTTCCCCTGTGAATGCATAGCAATGGGATTCCTGTTGTCCTGGAGGAAAAAAGCTGATTTGGGATCAGTAGTGACACTGGTGTACAGGGCACTGTATAGAAGAAAATGCAGATGTTTGATTTAGAATGGCAGCTAAGGCAGGAGTTACACTATTGTGCTCATAAATTTATTCACAATTATTTCTCCAAAATGAGATTTTATAGTGGGTCTAGAAAAATATTAGCGGGGGTCTGAAGATAGAAGTAGGATACAGCTTCATGGCATTTTTCGGGCTGGTTTGGAGCATAGGTGGGACTTCAGGAGTAAAATCTCTATGGCGAGAGATATTAGTGCAGTCTGCCAAGGTCTATATGAACTTTTGCGAGGTGGGAACTATGAACAGGGTGGCAGTGTGCTATTCAAGAGAAGCCCCTACACAGACAGCAGAGGTACTGGGGCAGTTCCCTTGCACGTAAGTGGTTTGAGGTGTCATGGGACTCCATCGTTTCCTGTCTGTCCCAAGGTGATCAGCCACTACTTAATCCACTTTCCCATTTCATCATCATGTAAATGAAATGTGGCATGTTTCTGTAACAGGCTATTAGACTGCTAAGGCAAGTATTTATGATTTGATCGGATTAAGTATACATGGACTTACTTACATGGATTCCAAATGTTCTTTCCATTTTAGTTACAGCCAATATATAGAAAAAAAAAAGATGGACCATAATCACGAATGAACAGATGCCTTTTAAAATATACAGGAGCATTCTCACTAGGATTGATATAATAAGGTAAATAACTTGGGAATAATGCTGTTGCGTCAGTTTTCTATATACTTTTCTTCTCAGGGGTTCATAAATCTCTGATAAAAAAGCAATTGTCTAAGAATGAAAAACCAGTGGGCAAAATTTTCTGTAAAATTAGTTAAGCATTGGTTTTAATTTGAAATAATTTTTGATGTTTTCCAGTGCTGGTTTGCTCATCTTCAACAAAAAAAGACAAATAGTTACTTTTATAAAACAATCCTGAGGAGGTAAAAAGCTCTCATTTGAGCTCAGCTGTTCAAATTTAGACTCCTCTGAGCTGTGCGTTTTCCCTCCCACTGTCATGCTGGGAGGCAGCGGGAGAGAAGGCTTGGAAGGAAGGATCGTCTTCGCTGCCTTGACTGCTTGCCGTAGTGCAAGCGGGTAGGGCCCTTCACTTGCACCTGACCTCCAAGCATTTTGTTTCTGCTGAGAAAATGCCCTCAACATCTGTGTGCCTGCTAATAGACATATGTAAAAGTGGCAGTGTCCTGGTGACGGTGTGCGGTTTCATAGCCAAGGCAAGGTATGGCCCTCCAGGCGGGCATTATGTTGCCTGCTCTGCTGGTAGGACACATCTGGACAGTTGAGGTCATCCCTACATGACCACTCAGAAGACTGGCACGGATTGTGTAAAAATATAAAAAAGCTGTGGAAGCACAGGGAGAGGAAAAAGGACGGAAAAAGTGCATCAGGATTTTCATTTCAAAGCATAATGCGGTTAAAGGCAATATAGGGTACTAACGACACAGATGGCGTAAAGGTGTTTACAAAAGTGCATGCTCATCGTATCTTGAACTAATGACATGGCTCAACGGTGCGCACCTTTAGACACCAAAATGCCTTTTAAAATTTGGCCTTAAGTATTTAACATCTAAATTGTAAAACTTAGACACCTCTAAACTTTTAAGAATTTTTGCCTTTGCATTATTTGTCTACTTAGGCATTTCTGGATATTTTATCATTGGTATAATTAAACTACAGGGAACTGGCAGGTAATTCTTTAATTGGAATGTTTTGATTTTATATCTTATAAAATAATTTTCAGGAATTGTAAAGCCGTGCTGGGCTTCATTGTCTCTAGTTCATTGAGAGCATTGAAATAACAGGTAATGTTAGTTAATTCAATCAAATGCTTATTACTGTGGTTTACAGGTAGAGTAATTTCAGTGGGTTTGACTTCATTAAAATAAAAATGGATGATATTTTTATTGTGACATGAGAAGCTACAATAAATTAATGATTATGTTTCTCAGCTCATTAAAAAGGTAGCAGCTTGATATTGCATTGTTACTGCGATTATTTCTACAGTGAGAAAATGTATGGCTATTCCTTGCAGGTAGTAATGATAGATAATAATTGGTTTTAAAGATGCCACCAGAAAACCCTCATGAATGGAGGAAGTGAAACAGTTCCAGCGTGACCAAATGAAAGAAAATAGACTATATATCGCTATGTATTATAAAACTACTTCTGGTAGCTGAATGCCTGCTCAATGCCACAAAAAAATGCTTATAAGGTTTTTCAATACTTAGCCGAAAGTCAGCATATGATTTCATCTAATGTATAATTGCACATGACAATAATGTACAGGAAAGTGAACCAGTACCTGGCAGTTCGGTTGGATTTGCACAAATGTTATATTCGGACACATGAAAAAAATCTATTACTGTCTTACAACCATATTTAGAACTCAGATAAAAACAAGATTCAGCAGAACACTTGTACTATCCGAAAAGAACAGTAAATAATTCTGCAGAAATGAGGAGAAATGCCTCCAGAAAGAGAATTGCTGCTTCGAGTCCATCTATATTTGCTTACTTTTCCCATGATCAAGTTTAATCCAATGTAAGGAAGGTATTGTATTTGCTGAGGTGTCTTTGGAAAATTCCGGTGCTATTTCTTATGGAAAACAAGGTTTGTTTTATGGCGGACTGTACCCAGATATTGCTTTATTAACTGAATTTTACTTTCTGCACTATATTAATTCCATTCATTCATCATTCTCCCTGCACATCTGTGTTGCTGTGGGAGCTCTGAAAAAATGTGTAGAGGAGTGCTGCTGGTTGTCATGTGGGACTACGGTGAGACCAAAGGTATTTGGCTTTAAAAAAATGAAATCTTTCCATAGATTCTTGTAGAATAGGTCAGGGTTTATATTTCGTAAACTAAATAAAATAAAAGTAACCAGGTAAAGCAATTATATTGTGGAGCAAGAGATCCCCGAGGGTTGTTGGACAGGTTTAACTATATGTCTGTGATTATATCACTAAAATGCCGTGCCAGATTAGGCTGAACAGCCTCTCTGAACCTCAGGATCTCTCAGGATCCCTTCGGTGTTGCTGTGAAAAGGGAAATGTGGAAGTTGAGCATCGTAGGCCAGATCCTGTGAGAGAAGGTGGCCTTTAAAGGACTGACTGGGTATGCTCCTCCAGGGTAGGAGAGGCGAATGCATCACCCCGTGACTACTTTGGGAAACGTTTCCCTTCCAAAGCCATACCCTGAGGTATCAGAAAATACCACTGTGTTCTTCTAAGGACCAGCTCTGTATAATCTGTGTTTCCAGGGCCTTAATTCAGTTGTAGAAGAAGGGTTACAGGCTTCTATGACTTGGTAGCAGATGGTCTCGGTGGTGTGTTGGCTACGCCCGTCCTCCAGCCGCTGCATTCACAGGCTGGCCCCCAGCAGAGACCCACCGAGACATGGAGATGCCTTTCAGATCCAGCCTTCTAGAAAATGTCCTTTGCTGTGTCAGTTCTCAAATTTGTTTTTCATTAACTTCCCTCTTCACACCAAGATTTTCAAATACTTCTACCTTAGTTTGAGATCCTAGATTTTGGTATCAGGCTTCAAAAGAAGCAAGCGGGTTCAGATGTGTTCTGAATAGCACCAGCTCTCACTAAATTAGTCAGAGCCAAAGTCACTTATTCTGAAGGCAGAGTTCAGCTTTATGTGTCAGGATGTTGTATCCAGAAGGTTTTCAAAATAATTTCTGGATGAATAATGTCAGGTTCACCTCCTTTCATTTTCCTCTTCCAATAAAGTTTCATAGGAAATTTATTTTGTCATTATTGCAGAAAGTGGAACAAAATTGCTTGTTTTCTATCTTGGGAAGTCTCGACACTTCTAATGGGAAGTTGGCTGGGAAAATAATGGCCACCTAAAAAGCCTGATAAACTAGGAAATGTCAGCCAGCCATTCATTTCTTCCCATTTTTAATACAGATCTACAGTGAAATACTTAATTCCAAATCACTATCATTTCATCGTTTTAGAGCATAGTATGACACAAGCCAGCCAGAAATATCTGGAGATCTAAGTGCAACTGATAACATATCTAACAAACCCTTTTTCTAGAACTGATGTATAGAAACTCCATTAAGACCTTCCTACAGATCTTTTCCATGCAGTGCATGCTGTCAATACACCTTTTAAAGAGCCTTTGCATTACAAAAAAAAAAAAAAAGCTATACTGATACAGAACAAACTGTCTTTATTATAGACTAAAATAATTGCATCCAAAGTGATAAGTATCACACCTTCCCATTACTTTTCTCTCCCATCTTCACCAATTACAGTGCTGTAGTGGGCATAATACTGGCAATTTAAAGCGAGCAGAAGTTTCACTGAAATCATAGCTTTTACTCCGTAATTGCAATCTCTAATTGCATAAATGCAGCCTGTTTGTTTGCACTATTCGCTTAGGCAAGATACCAACTAAAGGCATTTGTTTCCTAGTCACACAGTTGACATTTTCCAAGACATTTTTGGTGAAAGTGTCTCTTTGCACAATAGTTTTTGACACAATGGAATCTTGATCACAGTTGGGGTTTCTGGCTGCTGTTGTAATGCAGAGAGTAGTAATGACCTCACCTCCAAGAGAGGACAAATGAAAAACTATCAGATAAAATAAATTAAAGGTGAAGAAGACTGAATTTGGTTGGAGAGTCATCATCTTTGGAGGAATATTTTCTTTCTCTTCTTTTCTTTATTGTGAATCTCTCTTGGTTTTGCCTGTACTGTATGTACGGTCTCATGTGACTCAGTGCTTTTCCTTTTGAAATCAATAATCATTCAAATTATGTGGCACTTATCCTTAACCAAATACATGTTTTTCTCTGTACAGAACTAATACATTTTATTCAAAACAATTTCTCCTTTTTCCTTGGCACACATTTTACAGAAAATTATTCATAAATATGCATCTCTGTGCATGAGGAAACAAATATATTTACATGTTCTTGAGTTGTTTTACCGTGTAAGTTGGATTGACATATATACACAAAAGAACAAAAATTAAAGATTAGCTTTGAATTGTGCAAAAGACCAAGCATTCTGTAATGACTGCTTGTTGGAAATGGGGGTTGTCAAACTCATTGTCATGATAATTATTCTAGTGTTCAGCCTTCTAACTGATGTTAGTTAGAAATTGTGATATTCACAGGGAATGCTTATGATAATAAACACTGTCAGCATCTAGTGACCAATACTTCCATTCTCTGACATTCACAATTTAAGTGCTCCAAATAGAGAAAAATATATTATTTTTTGAAGAAAAGGAATAAAAAGCCTTAAAATTGAATATTTAACCTGTTCTGTCTGTAGAGGTCTCTTGCTATGTAGCTGGTTTCAAAACCAGCATATTACAGCACCCAGTTGCAGTTTTTAGCTTCTGCAACATCTTCCTTGGGGAGGTTTCATAGTATTTTGTGACTGTTAAGGAAAGTTCCCCTTGTTACCAGAGGCAGACAAGTGTCAAATCTATTGTACTAATTATGAAATCCAAGTTTCATTTACATTTTTAGTCCTTTTAGAAAGCAGAGTTGAAAGATACTTTCAGGCATTACACCTGCCCGTTGGTGACACTGACAAATAGGAAGGTTTTACAGTTGAATCATAATCTTTAAAAATGTTTTCCAATCTTCATTGTTCCTCAGGGGAGGGCTTACATGATCAAGAGAAATACTAATATCGGGAGAGAGCAAGGGAATACTGACTATACACAAACTGCTGTCTAACGCACTATTAAATAAACCGAAAAGATGGGGCAAGAAACTCTCTTCTGTAATCCATTATGAGGCTTAAGGAATTCTTTTAATTGAGACAGACAAATTTCTCGTTCAGGGTAACTTGTTTTTTCTTGCACGCTCTGAACCACATTTTGGGCTGTTTGGCAGATACTTCCTACATGATCCGGAGCAGGATTTTGAACCTCTGGTCCGGCAGAAGTTTCCCCTTCCTTCACAAGGCTCTGAGGAGGTTAAGGACAGCGTGGCGAGGACCTCCTTCTGCCCCCCTCAAAAGCCACGCGCTTGTGTCCTTGGGAGCCCAACACTCAGCCTTATTTGAAGCTGGCCCTTTGCAGTTTGAGTGGCGCAGGCACCGCTGCGTGCCAGCACGGTGTCCTTAATGGATGCGCCACAGAAAGAGAGCGACTCCATTAAACCAAAGTACAGCCTTTTAATTCCCTTTGGTCCTGAGCTCTCACTTATCACTATCTCACAGCATCCTACATCCAAATCAAACCTGCCAGCTGCTTGGAGCTCTAGTTGTATTTAATTTAGTTAGTTAAAGCGGCACCTCGACTTTTCCCTCCCAGCCGCAGACAGGTTCCTTTCAAGCTATGCTGAGTGGGCGTTTTCTCTCCTGACATGAAAGGGCAGCCAATTTGTAAGGGGGAAAATTAAATTTAGGACACTTAGTTCATATCAGAGGAAGGAAAATAGAGCAGGGGGATGAGGGGTATAACATTTATAATGGGCGTTCAGCACACACTCACACATATATACATACTTGCAGAAACAGTAAAGCTGTTAGGTCAAAAAGAGCTAGTAATTTTTTAGCAATTGGCAATACTGTGACTCTTTCCATAATAGGCATTTCTGTGTCTATTGCTAAGACTTCATGAGGCTTATTAATTTTTTTTTTTCCCAGGGAGAAAGAAAAATCAGATTTCCTTCTGCCCCTGGAAATCCACTAAAGCCCCAAAACAAACTATTTTACCAAGAATGTGAGTGATCTGAAATCAAATTTTTCTGTGCTCAAGAGTTCCTTTATGATTTTGAGCAAGTCACTCAGCAGTTACCACTTACAGTGCTCCAGTCCTCCGTCTGTGAAACAGGACTAGATCATCTTTCCTTTAGGTCTCCATTTATTGTAGTTCACTCAGGAACCCTCTGAAGCAAGGATTGGCCATGGATATATGCAGCACCTATCAAAATTAACTCTGAGGTCTATTTGCCTTTCAGTTTGCCTGCTTGAATCCCCTTAATACCAGTCTCTACAGAGCTGTGACCCTGAAGCAGGGGATTATAAAAGCGGATTTAACTGTGGGAAAGAATAAGAGTGGATATGTAAATGTTAGAAGGTACCAAGTGATTGTTCAGCAGGAGGGTGGCATGTGCTGCATGCCTTACGAAAAGACAGCCAAGAGTCCTGCTGAAGTTTTACCTTCTAAGATCTGTTTCCTAGAGAATGACACATTTGCAGAGAGTAGCTTGTACTTACGCAGTAGAACAAGCAAGCCTGTTTTGGCACACAAACTTTCTGCATGATGGAGAGACCAGTGTTGTGGAGGCTTTTGCGTCACTAACTTTTTTGGAAGCCCTGAAGTGAAATACAGTAATTCAGATTCACATGTATATTCCTTGTATTGGTGTTTCTCACAAATGGGAAAATGTGTTTCCCTTGGTGAATTTAGACACTATAGTTGCTTTTTATCTTTTTGAAGATAAGTTCATTCACATCCTCTCCCCCATCCCATGCCTTCCTGCCCTGGAGCAACGGCTGCCTCCAACAGCGAGAAGACACCAGTTTCATCCTGAACAACCACTCCTTGCCCTGAGTGACACTTAGCTGAGACTGACAGTAATGAAAAAATATTTTTTCCAAAAGGGAGGGGGAGAGGGGCTGCTTAATTTTTTCATAAAGATAGCAAAGGCCTCTTGACATCTACTGACAAAATCTTAAGCACAACTATTGTAGTATTAGCTGCTACAATCAGCAACCAGGTCCTCTTGCCTACAGTGTCACCTCTACACCCTTAGGAGATGATTCTCGTATTAAGACCTTACTGTCTACACAGACCAAGTGGACTGGGTGAATGGCAAACAGATTTTGGAATTTATGCTGAGTTAGGTCTGTTCTCTTTATTCCTATGGCTGTGTCCTGAGTTTAACTGATTAGATTAGAGGTTCCCCAGGAGACTTTGGGATAAACAGCTTAGTATTACTTCAAGTTCACAGAATTCAATCTGCTGTTTTGTCAGAAAACATTAAAAAGATTATACGCACAAATGCAGTGTTTGATGCAGATTGTTCCTTTCCCTACGATTGATTTACCATGGTGTCTTGTAATTTATTCATACAAGGGAGCTCTCATGGATGATGTAAATTATTTTGGTTTTCCTTTTTGACTTAAATAATAATTGCCAGTATTTTAGGGCAGTATGGAAATACGGGCATAAGACCTGGCAAAGTGTTCCAAAGTCACTTTTTATTTTTTTTCTTTAAGGCAATAGCAATTATAAGCATGAGTCCATTATTCAGAAAGAATGTGTTTCTTAAAGAGAGTGAAAATGTCATAGTTTAAGAACATCACCTGAATGCTGAGAGGCAATGCTGTCAAATGCACACTGAAATAAAAGATGATCAAATGAAGGTTTTTTTTATTATTTTTATTTTTTGAACCAGTGGTCCTTTTTTCAAACCTTAACTCATTGCAAGAGATACAAAATTAATAGGTTCTGCAGATGAAAATATAGGTTCTGGCAGAGAAGTATGCATTTTGTAAATCTCCCTCTTATGCATCTCTCTAGGGATGGAAGCTTAGAAATACAAATTGGACTGGAAAATAGAATGTAAAACAGCTCAAGACAACTGAGGTGGACCTTGCAGTGCTGCATCCATCCCCGGTATAAATCACTGTGTTTTAGTGAGCCTACACTTGTCTTCATTATTATCTTGTTTTTAAAGAATTGTTTTCTAGCACAGTCTTGTATGATGTACAAACCATCCACACAGTTTACCAGAAACATTGCAGGAGTGTACACTCAAGCAGAAGTCTCTCATCCGGCACTTGTCATCTAGGTCAGGGATGACCAGACTTACTGACCATGTGCGCTGTGTCCCAGTGCCTACATATTAACAAGCCTCATTGCTCCTCCACCAAAGAGGCTGGTCTTTGAGAAACATAGATAGGCAGGAGCTAGCAGAGATTCCCCAGATGTCTCATGGCTATATTTTGGGAGGACACCAGACTGAGTGTTCACATGGGTGGCACAGGCAGTGAGATCTCAGCAGTGCCTGGTAGCCACCAGCAGCCAGGGACTCAGGTCAGCTAGCACAGCTCTGCTGCCAGCTGTGGAATGTAGCCCTTACAGGAGCCATGGATGTGCTGATAAATCTGAACAGATTAACTGTTTCTGTTGAATACAGGACAAAAAAAAAGGCAGGAAGTGGGACAAAGGGAACAGAGGGCTCTGAGGTGACTCGCCTGACCTCAGTGAAGAGCTGCAAATCTGAATCCTCATCCCCCGATGCCCAGTGTCCCATGCTGCATGCAGAAACCACACTGCTGGTTTTCTTTCCTCGTTGTACAGGAGAACAAAGTATCAGTGGAGAGCTGTGAGGAAGCTCGTCTTCCTTTTTCTGCTTTAGACCTCATCATCTGAAACATATCTATTTATAGGCTACTCATCTAATTTCAAGTTTTAGTCTACATGCCAAATCACAGAATCACAGAAGACAGGAAGGGACCTCTGGAGATCATCTAGTCCAACCTCCCTGCTAAAGCAGGATCACCCAGAGTAGGTTGCACAGGATCGCGTCCAGGTGGGTTTTGAATCTCTCCAGAGAAGGAGACTCCACAACCTCTCTGGGCAGCCTGTTCCAGTGCTCGGTCACCCTCAGAGTGAAGAAATTTTTCCTCATGTTCAGATGGAACTTCCTGTGTTCCAGTTTGTGCCCGTTGCCCCTTGTCCTGTCACTGGGCACCACTGAGAAGAGTCTGGCCCCTTCCTCTAGACAGCCACCCTTTAGATATTTATAAGCATTGATCAGATCCCCTTTCAGTCTTCTCTTCTCCAGGCTAAGAATCATACTTCTTAAGACATCAATTCATCTCTCAAGTTCATGAAATTCTCATCCTTAATGCTCACTGTTCGGATTACACACTGTGGACAGGCCTCCCTGTAGGATGGTATAGTGGCTCCATTCCTGTTCACACAGAATCACAAGTCACAAGAAGACTCACAGCGATAAGACGCTTTTGGTGAACGTACCGTCCCAGAGCCCATTCCCACATCTTCTGTTTTCTGCTGTGCCTGCCAGGCACCAGCGGGCGAGGAAGGACCTTTTACAGCATGGTGCTTTTGTCATTGTGGCCTCTTGATGAAAGGGGCTGGTGCAAGGTCACTGCAAGAAATAACTTTCTCTGTTGGGATATTGTGTTCATAGCGAGGCCTTGCAAGGACTATAGACTGACCAAGAGGGTGGAATTCAGATAGTCTCTTTTTCCTGGCTGAGGCAATGCTTCGAGTACACAAAAGGCAACGGTGTGTCTATATCAGAAGCAGCTGTCTGCCGGCAGTACAAAGGGTATTGTTCCTGCTGTTTCCTATGGAACAAAGGCGCACATATGGGAATCACAGGATGTGATAAAAAAAGGGGAGATAGCCAGGAGCTAATGGGAAGTGGCAAAACCCTTCATATACTTTCTCTTCCTGTAATATCTAAATTCATCACGTCAGATACAGAAAGCGCTCCTTTGGCCAAGCCAAGGATCAGATCAGATTTGAGTATGGAAAATAAAAAATCGCGTGTTTGATGTCTAGTTCCTCTGTTTCACAGCAACATGAGACTTTCGAATAGAAATCCACCAAAAATATGTGAGCTAGCAATGCATTAGAAAGTGTGAAACCACAAATTATTCTGGTAGACCCGTTCTTACCCTGCTCGTGCATATAATGTGCATGCACTTTTACAGTAATAAGCATATCCCATGGATTTCTGTATTACCTGCAGAGCACTCAGGCTGATTAGGACCAAGTTTAATTTGGTCCTAATCAGCTCCAGGCAAGTGGACCGCGAAATTAGCTTGACACATTAATTTTATGTTTTATAGTAGGTAGCCCTGCCTAGTTTGCCTGACTGTGCTAGAGCAATTTTAGAAGTCTATCTATATATTCATGAATATATATATATATATAAAAAAGGCATTTCTGTTGTCTCCAACACAGGTGCCATGATGTAAGATGTTCCACTTTTTCTTTGGATTACAGGCAATCCCTCTTGGGCCTCACACTTAAAGCATCACACTTTCTTTTAGTTCCAGTCTGCTGATGGTGCTAATGTTTAGTGACAGTTACTCAGTACTAATGATCACCTTTGGGGATTTTCAGAGTGCTTGCCTCTTGCTGGTCATTGGTGAAATGTAATCAATAAATCTGCCAGCCAGGCTTTTCCTCTTGGCTTTCCTATTGGAAATAAATGAACATCACAGGAACTGATCTGTGATGGAGTCCCCTTGCCATCCAGAGCCACTCTGTACGTGAGTAATGCTGGTTTAACTCACCTATGAAGCATACTGGAAAATTATAAATACACAGAAGAAAACAGGTGCGTAATACTTATAGTAAGATTGCTCTTGGGTATAATTCTTGACTAAAAAAAGGAGGAAAGTTAAAAATTGTTTAACAATTTGTTCTATTGGTTTCTCACTTTTTTCCTGATTAACTGCTCCTATCAGCTTTTCTCTTTCTAACTCATGTCTGTATTGGCATGAAGGACCATTCCTTATTTTTCTTTTCTGACAAGTTGTTCCAATCAGTTTTTTCTTTCCAATTTAAAAAGCAGTGTGTTACTTACTGTATTTTACATTTGGTAACTGTCTTAAAACGTTTTTTGCATTGTTGTTCACCAGACAAAAGCTACTTGTTTTTTTCTCTGTAGGGAACAGAGGATGTCATTATGTAATTTTATCAGTATTATCAATTAAGAGTTAATTATCTTTCATCTGAAAAATTACCTTGTTTATTTTTAAACCACTATGCTTAGTACAGTGACATTATTTTCCATTTATTATTGTAAGAGTAATTTCTCTTGGTTTTCCATCTGTTTGATGTAGTATTCAAATAGATGCTAAATGTTTTCCATGGAGTTGAGAGTTGAGAGTGCTGTGCCTTTGACCAGATGTCAAAGTGCCATGAGAAACTTCCATAGAAGATTAAAGTTCTCTTCAAATTTTTATGCAAAGTTAAGGAGAGCTGCTTCTGGAAGACAGGGTCCTGTCCTCATGTGCTAAGAAGCGGTACAATTCCAGACCTGCTCGTGTTCGTGTTATAGGGTTGTGGGGCAATGGCTAAAAACATCTTGTGTGATAGCGAGTGAGTGGGTGTTCCTGAATGCTTATAACATTGTCACAGAGCGAGAGCTCCGAAGCCTTTCTGAAACAACGGTGGCTTTCATAAGATAACAGGGAGAAAAAAATCAGAATAGCAAATCATTGATTTGTCTACCTTCTGCTTCTTTGCTTCGCCAGTGGGAAAGCACAGAGTTTATGTCCTTCTGTAGCTCATTAAGCTTTTCTGAGGGTTGACAATTTAAAAGCTGAAATCCGTAACTAAATGGTTACAATAATTACGGTCCAAATGTGGTCTAAAATAGCTACACCTGAGGAAGTCATGAATTAAGAAAAAATTAGCCCTCTCATGGCAGTCACCTCCTTATCTTGGCTGATTGCCTGCCATTTTCTCAGTTATATCCTGAGCAACCAAAAGACAGTTGGCTCAAGCTCTTGTTCTTCCTGTCAATAGCTTTTCTAATGGAAGTCCTCTGAACGCCTTTTCCTTCGAGAGCAGCGGCAGAGGAGCGCTGGAGCCGCTGCCCTGGCCGAGCATCACGGGCTGCTCCCACGGCGGAGGTCCTGCTGGGTGCGGGTCTGTGGCCAGGACACCTTCTCTTTGGCTGCTGAACAAGTGCTGCCGTTTTTCCCCTGCTTCAGGAGCCAGCTCTCACAGTGACTGTCTTCTCTGGTACGTGGATCTGAGGCACCAAAGAGAAACCACAGTGTCAGAGCCACGGTAGAAGAGTAGGAGGCAGGGGCTAGTAGGTTACATTCCCCTGAGCTTGCCATAAATATGTTTGGAGTTTCAGTAACTCTCAGCTACATCATATAAATGACTCACGCTCTGCCTTAGTCTTTGTGGGATGAGGATCAACTTTTTGGCCAATTAAGAAGAGTAAATGCTATCAACTTGCAGATGAACTGCAGTTTCCTGAATTTCATGAATTGTGCTGAGTAGGGAAAGAAAATGAAAGGGAAGGAAGTGCAAGGGAGACGAAAGCGGGTGAGTTTGTGCTATTTTATGGTGTTCTAATCTGGTGTTGCCCCAACTCCTACAAAGTCAAATTGAATCATCTTGAAGATTTAGGCCTATTTTTACATCATTTTCTTAGAAAAGCAACCATCGTAATTCTGCCAATAAAAGTGGTTTAGGCCCCATGTCTTTTATAACATATTAATCATAAATATAATGCATTTTTAAGTCAAAGGTAACCAAATACTGAACCTGAAAATGGCATGTGTGTAATGAAGTATTTCAGAAACAGAACTTTGGAATAGGCTACGAACATATGCACATACAAAATGTGCAACACCTACGTTTGTGTTCTGTATCATTCCTCATATATGAGTTCTGTCACACGCATGTGAATAAGTAGCATATGGCTTTCAAAAAATATTCCTGTGGATGCTCTGAAAATATATCTCACAAGAAGTGATTCCCTTCTGAGGAAAACTTCTGTAGTTTTTTTCTCCATGAGCACTAACATTTTAGCAGTTTTTCACCAACGTGTGCGTTGTCCGAACATGCTAATGTGCGGAGGCTGCTCAGGTAGCCCCCAAACCAGCATGGAGAAAAGCTCCCCCAAACCCAACTCCAGCCAGGTGCTAACTGGGGTCTGCGACTCACCGTGGGGAGCAGCCGCTGTCTCCACCAATGGCAAAAGGACCCTGGGGGGACTAAACACCAAGATCAGTGCGGTTGTGTCGTCTCAGAGCCTCCTCCTCTGTGACAGAGAGGAATTTTCCTACTCCACAACGGTAGAGGGAAGGGAGGGTGAGGTTTAAAAGCCCCGTGAAACGTTTCTGAGGTTATTCCCATTGCTGCATCCTACCGTGAAGTCTTTAAGGAAACCATGATAGCACCACTCTGCAACGCTGATGCGTGACCAACCCTGTCTGCTCCTCTCTGCTCCCACCTCAGCCTTCACCCCGGCTCGGCTGTGCCAGTCACCTGGCAGAGGGGCTGTCCTATAAGCTGGATCGTTAACATGGTCCAGGTTAAAAACACACTTCCAAGAAAAGGAGAGAGGTTATATTTAACTCAGAGCTGTGATTAGAGCAGATTCCACCACGGGGACAGCAGCATGAGGTGGGGACGGTGAGCCGTGCTGCAGGGAGAGGTGAGAATGGAAGAGCATCCATGGGAAGGGCTTCAGATGAGCTTGTCCCTGGGACTCTCACCCTCTGAAATGTCAGCAAGAGAAACTGTAAACAGCAGGTGATTTCTGCTTTGATACCGTTATGATAAATTCCGTGAAAATAAATTTCTTTTTAACCGTTATGATAAATTCCTTGAAAAGTAAGACTTCCAACCAGACCTGAATCCTTTATGTGATGCAACGTTGCTGTGTATCAGGGAAGAGCTTTAGGTGGGACAGTGCAGTGCCACTGCCCCACGGGCATCACCCTCTGCAGCAGGCACACCAACTGGGTAAGAACACGCCGGGCACACCTCCAGGTAGACGTGTCCTTGTGATCCTCCTGGCGTAAGTGTTAGGAAAGTAAACACTCGCTGCTGGGCTTGGGCTGTTCCTGAGCAATGAAGAGTAACTGCAGGTAAGTGATAGGCAGGTCCATTAAGGCTGCTCTTTTCTGTTTTGTCATGTTTGGGTTTCATTAAGCGTAGAGTCGTGTTGCCGGCACATCTAACAGGCATAACGAGAGCAAAGTCAGTTGCTCACAGGAGTAAGCAGCATGTCCGATAGAAAATACTGACAGGATCAGGCCCTGGGACTAAAAAATTCTCATTAAAAGGTTTTCATGTTTTATCACTTCCATTCAGCCCTCTCTCCCCCGTTCGATAACTAACACTATTTACTTCAGCTAAGTAAAGATTACATGCGAATGCAATGACTGATGAATTAGGCCACAACACGTGAGATGTATTTTCTTTTTCCAGAGCACTTTGCTTTGGTCTTTTTACAGATGACAATTATAGCATTTGTGCAGGCTGATAACACTACAGTGCTGCAAATACTAAATTAAATATTTGCTCTGAGTTTTTTCCCCATTTCCAGTAATTAAATGCATGCCAACATATTTTGAATCCAGTCCAGCATTTTTTGCACTGTATAACTTTCAGAAATATAGCAATTATAAGCCATTAAAATGAAACAATTTATGAAATGCAAATGCCAATTTATAACATAAATCAGTGCTTGTATTATATTACCGAATTGACATTTATTATGTAATTAATAATTAGAACAGGCTTTCCTTCAAGCCATCCACCATCATGTAGGGCTAAACGATGTCCCTCAGGGGTAGCTGTAAGTGAAGAAACTGCAGAGGTGCACACCTTGGGGGAACCACAAGGAGGTTGGGAATTTCAGGTGGGGTTTCCCATATGGAGATAGTACAGACTTTCTGCAGAAACCAGTGCCCACCAGTGCAGGAAATGCTTGAACCAGGCTGGAGCATATTTCTGTACAGCCCCAAGTGCATACAGGTGCCGACTTACTCCTGTGGATATCTGTGTAGGGGCAGAACGTAGCTTGGACTACATGATACAGAAAATATGCATAAGAAAATAATTTGCTACGGGCTATTGCTGTTTTAACATGAGTGTTGCATATTTCCATGTTAACATAAGAGATATTTCCATATGCTGTATGATTCATTTGCAGTTATCCATCCTGAGGCCATCTGCCCAGACCTTAAAGGATAGATATGGAAGCAAAGAATGATCTGGCCTGTTCTGAGAAAGTATTCCGTACAGGAGTTCACTTTTTATATACATGCCTGTGTTGTTAACAGAAAAGCCAGTTTCACTGTAATCTGACAGCCACTGAGAGAGAAACCATTATCTGCCCATCCTGGGAGGTCTGATAACACCAATCTTCATAGCATCTAAAAGTCTGTGCTGAGGGATAAGGAAAGAAATTAACACACTTAGAAAAGAAAATCATTGCAAGTTACTAACATGTAAATCAGATGTCATTAATGTGAACCACGTTCTACTGGGATGTAAAGCTAGAACGACCCCTTTTCCTTTGTCTGACCAAATCACTTTGGGCCCAAGCTGACATGCACAAGGTAAGGTTTCTAAATGCAGCTTCCTTTTTCTTCCTTTTTCTTTTTTTTTTTTTTTTCTTTTGGTAGACAATTTTTTCATATAGAAACCCAGCTCAGCCTGGAAATGAAGACATATAACAATTTTGCTGTGCATCAAACGAGCATCTAACTTTTTCTATGTCGTAAAATAAAACCAGATGAAACAAAACTGCAAAAACATGCTGTTAAAGTAACAGTGTTTGGATGAAAGCAAGGAAATTCAGAGTTAAGTGCCTCGTGTCCTTTAACTCAACCCCATTGTGTCTAGAGAGATTGCACTTTGCAGCACTTCACTGTGTGATCATTTCCATCCCTGCAATCCCAAACACAATGGGGTGAATTAAGAGTGGAGGGGAAGCATTAACTCTTTGTTGCTGTGGGTGCTGTCAGACAATCTGGCTGGTTGTGTAATAACTTGCTGAAAAATGAGATTCAAATTGCCAAGAAAAGTCAGGGGTTGGTAGCCCCCTGGGACTCTAGTATGCTGCTTAAGACCAAAAAAATTAACACGAACCACCAACTAAAATACTACAGCATAGCCTTCTTCTTTACTCTTTTTTTTTTTCCCACTTGAATTGCGTCTCTCATATTGCCAGCCCTCAGGCAACAGAAGTGTGAATATTTCATACATATCTTTACACACAAAAAATTACATACATAATACATTATAGATCCTTTAACTTCCATACATAATATGCCACGTGGTGATTTCTTTTCCAGAAAAGGATTTGTGAGAAAATGGCAAGTCTATTCTGGGTTGTAACTGTAGGCAACATGTTACTAAGCCTCTTTCCACCACAAATTGAATATAAAAGAAGCTGTGCACCAGTTCAGTGTAATAAAATGCGCTGTTGGTTTTGGGGTTTTTAAACAACTCTCACATGTAGTATGTTATTTCTGGAGTTGTTGACAGCAGTTGCTAGAGCTGCAAAAGCCCCGCGATCAATTCTGGGTTGCTGACGTAAGGAAACCAGTATTTGATGTGGCTCATCAGAGATCCCAGTTGTCCTATTGCTCTACAAACACGGGTACTTCCAGTCTGCAACACGCACGACAGAACATTTACCTGATTAAATATTCCTGTGGGCTCCAGACAGGCTGAGAATGACACTGGTAGCTCTGAAGAGTTCAGTCAAGAGCTCCCTCTCCCAAAATGATGGATACTCAGTGTATACCGCTCACCCAGAACTCCTGCCACAGTCTCAGAAAATCAGGCTGCAGGTTTGATGCCAAATTTATTATTTGATTTTTTTTTTTTAGCATGGGGCGTAGTTTAACTTGAGTCTCCTCTAGCTTTGAGACTTATTTGTGTGACTTTGGATACTGAGGCATGGGGAGATTAACTGACTTTTTGTCAGTGACTTTCATTACTCAGGTAGGTCTTTATTACTTTCATTACTGTGGTAGGTCTAGGAATTAGACCTTGATGTTGGGCATTCAGAGGAGTACTTTTCTTCCCTAATAACTGAGTGGTAATACACTGCATTCTTATTTGGGAGATTCACATTTGATTTTCAATTCTTTCATCTCCAGAGAAAGGAGTGCGCTGGAGTCTGAGCACTCAGCCTCTGAAAGTACGCAAGCCAGTATTTCTGTCAATTAATGGACATTAGAGGAATAGAGAATGTCCACTGTGACATACACATTTTAAGCAAGGGGTGAAATGGTAGGGAATATTGCAAGCTAATTGTTCCCATCTGAACTATTTTTCCCAATGACTTTTTCCTGTGCTTCTATTACAGGTTGAATTCAGCTGCTCTTTAAGCACATGTCCTATACAAAGGGCATAATGGCTGAGTTGAGAATAAACATAAAAAATGTGAATAATTTTAAAATAAGCAGCCAGCCATCATTAATTCACTTGGTACTCATTACAGTAATAGCAATAATGACTTATGCATTGGATATTAATATAGTCTTCCACTGAAAAGCTGGTTTGCTTCTAATTTTATTTCAAGGAAAAAAAATTGATACTTAAAACTTCACCTATTCGGCCTTGTTTCCAAATCTTTTAAAAATTAAGTTCAGGAAAATAAATAATCTGTAAGATGACTAACAGTGAGCTAAGATGCTTTTTAGTCCCTAGGTCACACCCCAAATCTAAACCAGGGCAAAAGTGATGAGGATTTGCTGGCAATTCAGTAGTTTACCCGAAAGGACCTGGTGACCTGCCTCCAGCTGCTGGGGAGCAGCTGTCTCCAGGGGCTTCTGCAGGGGGGTTCCTTGCAGAAGGGCTGGTGGAACTGGGGGCACATGTTAGGGACGGTGGGAGCCAGCCTACGTGGGGGTCAGCCCACATAGTTACTGCCCAGTGTGTCTGTTTACAGACAAGCCTTTAATTTCCACAGCTGTCAATCTAGAGCTTTTCGGGAGCAATATGACTTTCTAGATGCAAGCGTCAGGCTTGGTGACACTGGTGTTTGCAGGAGAAGGCATAATCCATTGACTTGCTTTTTTTGCAGGTTTTTTTCAAGTGCTGCCTTCCATCATAAGAGAAACCAGAAATGTTGACATTGTTTTGCCAATAAGTTGCCAATCTCTCCCCTAATGTGCTCGCAGCGAGTGCAAGGTTTCAGTTACTGGAAAAGACGTGAACAAAAAGGTTTTGTTTTCTTACTTGTTTGAAGTAAGAAAACTTCTTTGGATATGTTCCACATTTCAAAAATTGGCCCTCCTGTGGTAGTTTTGTATGGAAATTTATCTGTCTCCTGGTGCTATATGAAATGTAACATATTCAGAACACTTTAATGTGAATTCTAGGGAGAGTAAACATGTTTAACAATGGGTACTATCGTCTGTAGATTGCTGAAGTTCTTAATTGGCCTCCAATTAAGCCTAAGATTATTGAGGGTGCTTTAATTGATCTCACTTTCAGATGCAATAAACAAAAGCCAAAAGCAAAACCAGAATTCTGCTTCTGGACATGATCTAAAAACAACTGAAAATGGCTTGAAAGGGAATGGCCTGCTTAGTCTTCGCTCTTTGTCTAGTCTGACTAGCCCTCCAGGAAGTCTCTGTGTTTTTATAAAATTGGTTTATATACTCATTAGTGTTTAATAGTCAGTATTTTCCAGCAATCGTTTTGTTTTACTGTTGGTATCAGTAGCATGTTAACTCCTTGAAATTCAGCCATGGAGCAGGCACAAGTGAAACCTCTGTTGCAAAGAGGCTCCTTGGGCTGAAAGAACAGCTATTCCTTTCGGAAGAGGAGAATATGAGATAGTTGGGGTATGGTCTTGCTCCTTTTGACCTGAAAAAAGTATCTTGATTTCTGGCCCAGGTTTCACTTGACTCGAGACGGGCTGGGAATCCACTCCTGAAGGGTGTGACTTGGGGCACTTCCCATCGCTAAGCAGCGCCCTGCCCTCCTTTCGGGTAAAAACGTGCGCTCAGTCTGTTCCTTCAGCTCTCTAGCTGGACTTTTAGGGACTTTGGCAGCATGCACCCGATGGATCTACCACCTTCGTCCATCTGTGCCAGACCCCGCGCTGAGGTAGCACGAGTGCCACCAGTGTCCTCCCGCTCACCTCCCTTGCAGTGGGGCAGAAACTGCAGCCCGGGGAGAGGGAGATGGCGGTGGCTGGTAACCCCTTCCTTTACCCTAGAAAGATGTGGCCAGGCATGTCTGCCCGTTCCCTACCCTAGTTATTTGTTTCCCCTTGTTTTCTTGTGTTTGTTTTCACATGCACATTCTCCAGACATTGCCCTCTAGTGCATAATCATTCCCCGTGTTTGCACTCCAGGGGCGAAGTGTCAGACATGAGCCAGGCATAAAAAATAACTTATTTTTCCCATTGTTATTGACAAGTAGGGGACACACACCTTTATTTGGTCCCTAAACAACAACAAGAAAAAAAAATCAAAAGAGTAGCTGCCACTGCTCAGATTAAATCCAAACTGTCTGTTAAACCTCTAATTATCAGCTTGCCTTGTGGGTAAAATGGTACCATTCAATTATTGTTTTTTGTTCGCTTGTCAGCTGCAAAAAACATATTATCACTGCTTTTCAAACCAGCAAAAAGAGCAGAAATTCTGCAAATTGCTTTCTAAACGTAGTTACTTTAAACCTAATACCTCTCTGCAGCATGTCAGCAATTGTATAATGCGATGTTGCATGCAAATTGTATTTAATGTAGGTATTCCAATTATTTGTTTTACATTATGTAATTTTAGTGAAATGACTTCCTTTGTTGCCACGTTACGTGTGGTTCCGTTTGACACATCCAGCTTAGCGTGTTAAAAATAAACACACACACACACTTGCCTGCACACATTTTATCAAGCTACTGTAAATACAAGCAAAAATTGTCAAATGATAGTTAGTTCTCTGCAATCACAGTGAGATGAGAAATAAAACCATCTTTTCAAGAGTAGTTTCAGGACCGATTGCATTTGACAGTCTTTCTGTTTGTTTATTTACTTACTTAATCTAGGAAGTTACACATGTCTAGGATATCCTTGATCAATTGATTTCCCTTTTGCTTGTGCGCGGTGCTGGCAATCGCTGCCGGCGAGCACCACAGCCCAAACCCAGCCAGGCACCGCAGGTAACGCTACAGCTCCGTCATACAGCTGGAATGACTGAAGCTCCGCTACTCCCATAATAAAATACATGATACATTTACATCTGACTTGGCTGGCGGATTTTGGATGTTTCACTGCCTTAGCTTTCCATTTTTCCCTACACATCATGGGAAATCTATTGCGCTAAAGCAGAGGGAGCTCAGGAAAGATTTCCTATGGAGGGAGTTAAAACCCCTCCTTCTCCTTCCTGACTTCTCCCTCTGCACAGCCCTGTAAGGGATCTGTAATACCGTCATCGGTGGCAAATAAATATAGTTTTTGTTGAGCTTCTAATTTGTGAACAATACATCTTACCAAGGCGGGCTGAAAGACGGCTCTAGTTCAGCCTTTTTGTATCATACATTGCTTCTGCCACTCTGTAGGACCCTGCAGGCAAGGATTCCTGGGGATTGCTTTCTTTGGCCAAAGCAATGATTTTCAAAATATTCCAGCAGTTCTTAAGGTAGGGGTCAGGTTTTTGTAAAGTCCGGTATACTACTGCTCCCAATGGGAAACTTCTGGGGATTTATTTGCAAAAATAAAGCTACGTGTATCTTATACTGCTCGAACCAGGTCTTACTCTCCCTTTCTACTGTTAGAAAGAGCAATGTATTTATTTATTTTGAGACAAAGCTGGAATTCTCCCACAATTCTGCTTTAAAAGCCTACCAGGAAAAATTATCATTTTAAGAACATAATCTATTATTCATCTTTTGCTAAGGGAGGAAATACTTTGCAGGGAAAAAGCTCAGTGCTTGACTTGCCAATTAGAAAATCTACTTGCCTTAGGCGAGCGGTGAGGACAATATTACAAGGCTGGTTTAACCCCTGCATGGGCTTTCATTTAGCTCTCATGATGCTGGCACGAGATGGGTTTTTTTTTTTCCTGGACGAAGCACGGGAAAGCAGAAGTACACGCGGGGTGAGTTTCCCCAAAGTTTCCATCTCTGATCATTGCCCGTCCTTCCTCAAAGAGAAACGATGGTTTGACTCCCGTTGACCGAGAAGAGACCGCGAGGGGTCAGAGGCAAGGAGACTCAGCAAGGCCAGGCAGCCAGGAGCGGCGAGTCACACCTCATTAGTAGGCATGCAGGTAGGAGAGCTTCAGATTTGTTTCAGGCCCCTTGCAAAGGTACCTTGACAGCTTGAGTTATGCTGACAGCCTCCCCTCAAAGGGAAAGAGAGTGTCAGGCAAGAGAGATGAAACATGTTTCACTGTCACCCTCCACACAGCATAAATGGATGGCCCAGCATCTTGCCATCAGCGACGTTCCCATCTGGGGAAAAAATGGAAGAGTTGAGTTTGATGTTATAAATCACCATAATTTGTTACAATTTCCAAAGACAAATATGACAGGGTGGAATTACTTCGCGGTGCTGAGACAGTCATTTGCAGAAGCCATAAAGTGCCAGTATAAATCTGAGGATGAGATATATTTAATCTGAAGAAACAGAGCACAATATCACCTCAGTGTATTGTGTTTACCAAGAACTTAGCTGCAGTGATGCTATGGTATTGCAGGTTGCTCATTTCATTTTACCCTTTGAAATCAAAATTACTCTTTTATAAAAATTCTAATGAGGTAGAAAGATTCTTCTGTATATTTTGTATTTGCTCCATTGAAAAGCGGAAATATTTATTATGTTCTCCAGGAAAAAGATGCAATGCTTGGTTTTTACAACAGCAATATTTGGGGGTTTACAAGTGAGATTCCAGAGAGAAATGATGCTCTGTTACGTGTTCAGGGCTGTCTCTTCACAGCCATTCCTGTTTAGCAGCTCTTAAAATAACAAACCCACCGACATAGTATTGCTTTTGGAAGTGTCCAGGTCACAAGCATTACTCCCAAAAGCTGTATCTTGAAACATTTTTTTTCCTCCCTTCATTGATGATGGCATAGTCCAAGAAGACATTTAGAAGATGTGTTGTTGGGAAAAATCAGAGAGGAATTGAAGGTGTTACTCCGTGACATTTCTGTGGTCACAGTGTAGATTGTGGATTTTGTCCCTTCTATAACAGATGCCGTTTGAGGTGTCTCCGTCTGGCACATGGAGGGAAGTGTAAGTGAAGCCAAAATTGCTAATCGTTGCCTGCATGTTCGTGGGTGGGTTGCATAGCCTGTCTATACCTTGATTTACCCACTCACAAAAGGAGGACATTGCTAGCCTTCCTCACCCTTCCTGTAAAATGATTTGAGTGGCCCATAAGTAAAAGGATCTCCAAAGAAAAGTGCAAAGTCCTTTTAAATAATATTCACTTTAATAGCAATCTTTTTTATTTCCCGTGTGAGAGAATAATGGCACATTATGCACCTTTTTTTTAAAAGGCCAGAAAAAGAGAGAAATAGGTCTAAATGCTGATTTGGCACTTACTTAGATAAGCCTTCCCCAAGCCCTGGCTTTTTACTTCCATAAATCCCAGCATTTTTATATCAGTGAGTAGATGATGATATGTTCACCCATTCCACATTTGGGTGTTATCAGGAGAGAGATGAAACACATTTCGGTGTTGCAGTCGCTACTGAATAAATCAAACCTTGGTGATGCAGCGTGATGGTATGAAAATCTCACAGCCTGTGAAGCCAGTCACTCATACGTGATGAAACTGGATCACCCGCCTTAAAACACGCTCTTAGCCGGAGCTCTCAATATGTCAGCTCGCTGCTCTGGAAGAAACTGGCAGGTGTTTTGAGCTTGTTGAAATGACAGCAACTTTAGTATATGTTAAGAAGAAAGGGTTTACCACTGCCTTTTCCTCTTCCTACTGTCCTACAGGTGGAGTTCAGCTTGTTTCAGCCCTTTGAGACGTCATTCATGAAATCTAACAACCGCACGCAGGCAGCCCGCAGTAATTGCCTTTACAATTTGCACCTTTGTTACTTTCTAATTTCCCAAGCTCTGCACTCGTCGGTGTATCCAATGCATAGCAATAATAACGGGACATTTGGTTTCACGCTTGCGTTATTGCTGTGTTTTCGTTTTATTTCTTAAAAGAGGAGCTAATATGAGTGGGTACTACCCATGAAAAGTGAGGTGCGTTTCTAAAAGGCTTGTCTTTCAGGAATGCACCAACTGGCATGTCTTTGCCAATGCTAGGGGACCTGCTTTATAATCCTGCTTTAGATGGAATGAAAATCACATGAGCAGAAGGGAAGAGTTGCCTTTTCCCTGCTGAAATGATGCATAAATAGTATGTGAAAGCTCATTCGGTCTGAGTGCATAGGTAGCTTCTGGTCTACTTCCGAAAATGCTCTTGCATGTTTCCCACACCTCTTCTAAAGCCCTGCTGTCTCTGTTTAGAGGACAAAAAGTTAAAAAATTACTGTAGAAAAATAAACACTCGACTTCCATCATGAGGCAGAGGTTAGCATAGGAGAAGTTTGAGTCTTTCTACTGTAAAAAAAGAGAAATTCAGTAAAGAAGGAAAGAAGTAGTTCAGCATCTCACTGCTCAGCGCCAATTTACTGCTTCAGTGGTGTAGTATTGGAAGGAAAATTCAGAAGGCGCTCACACACACAACACATACTGTAAGTGTGAAACACCTGCTAAACGAAACACCAGAGCACTAGATGGGCAGAAGTCAGACCTTGTTTCCTACAGCCTGGCCTAGACTGCCTGAGCAATGGTCAAAACCAGCTTACCCCAAGAGTGGCGTGGGGTGGGGTGGGAGGAGCAGTGGATGGTGCGTAAGTGCCCTGCCAGCTCCTGCAGACTCCTTCAGCGGGTGGGATGCAGCAGGAGAAGTGGGCTGCTGAAGAGCGGCTGGGGTCTGCACAGCAGGGTATTTCCTTTTGGACAAAACCTGGTTTTAGCAAGGGAGACGGTACAGCTGGAGCCTGACTGTGTCTGGGCCTGTGGAGATGGGTGGGGTGGGACGGAGGTTTGCAGTTCTCCCTGGCATGAAAAAGGAGTGAGAGAGAGACAAAGACTGAGGAAAACATTAAGAGTTTTGTGCATTTGTTTGTCTAAATTTCCTCACTTTTTCGCCTCCGCACTGACCTTCAAGTCGTACCGAAACAATCCTGAAAATGTTTCAATCCATTTTGCTGTGAGTGCTCCCTGAGGAAAGCGGCTGGACGTTTCTCTGCGTGACGGGAGGGCGATGTAATCACCCGGCTGGGGCACCCCGAGGTGCTGCGCAGCCGTTAATGGAAGGTGATAAGGGCAGCGATGCCTTTCTCCAGCAGAAAATGCAGCTTTTTCTAAGTGCCACCGGCCTGCGCACTGCTGTGCAAACTGTTCCCCTACCATTCCCACCTCTCTGCCCCTCGGGGCTCAGACAACCTTTAACTCCCCAGCTGTCTGTGGGTTTTGGGGGGTTTTTTTTTGTTCTTGACATCTTCGTATTTTAACAACAACAACAACAACAAAGTCCTTGCAGTTGTATCACTTCGTGCAAGCTGTTGCCAGACCTCGTAAAGCTGCTTCCAGCGTGGAAATGGTTTGCGGGCAATGTCAACAAGAGGAAGAGGGAGCTGTAAGAGAGATCGGGGAGAAGGATGTGAGCTGCCGCCGGCGCCTTCCGGAGCAGTCGGGGTGAGAAAGAGTTGTGAAGTGTTGCTGGTGGGTGACTGCTGCTTCACCGGCCCGGGCTGGTCCTGCTGGCCAGGGCAAGGTTTCGGTGATTCAGTCACCTGCTGAGGAACCTCCTGGTCTTTCTGCATTTGTGTGTCCCTTTGTCGCCGCATGTGCTACTTCAACCGATTCTCACCGCAGCAAGCTGTAAGATACCCCAGGTTTGACTGAACCCAAGGCAATGCACGATGTAATTTCTTAGGCCTTATTAATCTTATAGCATTTTGTATTCTTTTTGGAAGAGGCATGATCTCCAGGACTAAGCAAAAGCCTAGAAGCCCAGATGGATTTTTTTTCTCCTTTTTTTGTTGCGTCACTGTACGAACATGAATAAGTGCTTAACCACCCTGGCTGCATGCAGATCTCCTATGGTAAGACATTGTGACTGTGTCTTCACTGTCACGGTCTGGCAGCTCTGGATAGTGGACAATCTGAATTGCTTCTTCATCCCCTTGACCTTAAAAAACAAGAGTAGTCATGATTTCATGGTTTGGCACATGTAGTTGACAATGTGCGTGTAGCCCAGAGAGGATCTGGAGTTGTTCAAGTTCACACAGTGCCTTGTTGTAGATTCCCTGTGTCTGGCATTGGAGTAGTAATGCTTATCCACCACCCCTCGACTTGTGCAGACTGACAGATATTTAGGGAACTGACTCCTTTACCTAGAATAACTCACTTCAGTGAAAATTAGAGCAAGCGACAGACATTTGCAGCATGCAACAGATGAAAAAGAAGTTGCCTTGTGTTTATATACCCACTGCACCTCTTCTTTCTCATCGCCTGCTCCAAAGCTGAGGGTCATTGGGTTGTCCTCTCTCCTCCTACACCCTTCTGTTAACAGCATTACTTTACAAAATATTAGTTCTCTGTAAGCCATTTTTGAGCCCATTCCAGCCTTTATGAAGCAAAAAGAATAGAGGAGAAGGGAGATCCCAGACTTCCAGATGACTTTTCTTGGTTCAAAAACAAACCTTGGAGAGCCTGTCGCCTGGGAGAACTCTCTCATCAGCAGAAAGCCCCTGTGCCCCAGGAGAAGGACGACTGACCAGTCTTCAAAAGAGAGAGGAGGAGCAGAGGCACCGTGGCTCAGTGCTCAGACCTTGCTCCCCCATGCACATGTATTTCCATCAGTCCCAGCTGCGGAGAAGGTGAAGGGTGAAAGGGTGTCCTGCTAAGCTTTCCTCTGCTCTAGGGCCAAACTCAATTTTGCTGTAATTTAATTTAATGCTAATTCACTACCTAGCAATTGTACAGACATTCTGAATGTGCCCTCTCATCTGTCTGATAATAAAGAGCATATTCTGCTCTGAAAATTACTGGAAATATGAACTTCGTTAATGTTCATTTTCTTTGGGGAATCCTCTGTTTCTTTCCGCCTGCGGTCTGGCCACAGTTCTGTAAAAGAACAGTTTATTAGAGCAGAATAACCGTGTCTGAACTACAAGAAGTGTATTTTGGTTCTGAGAAATCTGATTACAGAAACACAATCATTTACAATTTCAGAGGAGAACTCTTCTAGTGTACCCTTGGCTTTTCAGTTGGTTTTATTGGTGCAACATGTATCATAAAAATGCATGCCATACAAGTGAATTAGCTCTCCCCAGTCAGTGTGTCTGCTTCTCCTTCAGTGTTGTCGGGGTTCAGCCCCAGCGGGCAGCTGAGCACCATGCCGCCGCTCACTCACTCCTCCTCTCCCCCGGTGGGATGGGGAGGAGAACCAGAAGAAAAAGTTAAAACTGGTGGGTTGGGATAAGGACAGTTTACTGGGACAGTGAAGGGAGAGGAAAATAACAACAGTACTTGGAATATACAAAGTGGGTGATACACAGTGCAATTTGCTCCCCACCCAGAGCAAATACCCAGCCCGTCCTCCAGCTATCCCTCCCTCCTCCCTGGCCAGCTAGCTCCCCTCCCTTTATATACTGAGCATGACGTCATATGGTATGGAATATCCCTTTGGCTAGTTTGGGTCAGCTGTCCTGGCTGTGTTCCCTCCCACCTTCCCGTGAAGAATTATCCCAGCCAAAAACCAGGACAAGTGTGTAGGCTTACTGCTTACGGTTTTGTCTTGTGCTTTGAGTGTCCCCAAAGGTCGGACTTCAGAACTTCCCCTGACAGATCCTTCTGCAATCCAGCAGATCTTCCAATTAGCAAGATGTTTATTATATGCAGTTAATACAGTATGGATTTACTCATTCACTTTCACTGGTGCTTCTTGGGACCATCTGAATAATAAGCTATTCCATCTCAGAATAATTCATGGGCTCTTTGCCTGAACACTGTATCTTTCAATAATCAATCTAAATTGCAAAATACCTTAAACAGCAGCAGCATTATTTGCCTGGCGCTATTCAGAAATCATGACAGTGGTGGAATGAAGGATGAGGGAGCAGATTCATTCTCTACTCGATAGAGTATCATCCTTGAGAAGGGAACATTGCAAAAAGACATTGATATATAAATGGATGATAAAAAATCGGACTTTTACATATTTGGGAGGTGAGGCTGAGGTGTATATCATGAACAGTGACACAGTTCTATAACAAGTAACAGTGTATATTCTAGAGAAACATGTAAGGAAAAGGGATATAATCTATACTTCTAAAGTTAATTTAGTGTCTTTAAGGTGCCATACTGAATGTAACCTGTACATCCATAGACACAGGGTATGGGCAGCTGCCAGGCAAACTACACATATTGCTATGAAGAAATGGGCTGGACAAAAGAATAAGTGTTACCCTCCTTTAATTTTTCTGTCCTTATGGTGTCTGGAACCTTTCTAGGAGCATGTGAGGTGCTGTAGAAACACAGAATAAAAGCAGAGCCAAATTGGAGAGATGGTCTCAACCCCAGTGAAATGGGGTTGTGCGTCCCCAACACAGGTCGTAGCAAATGAAGAGGAAGGCAGCCTCAGCATTGTGAGGAGCGATCTCAACATGCTGCTGACCGCGTTGTTTCTAACAGGTACCACAGCAAAGGAAAATTACCATTTTTTTCTGTGTTTCCTTCGGTTTCTGTTATACTCAAAATTTTATTTGTGCACAGAGAGAAAACATACCTTATATATAAAGCTAAGAGTTTATTGTTAGTATAACTGAATATTAATATTCTAATACAAGCATCACTGTTGGTCCAGATCTCATTATTACAGAAAGAGAAAGAATGCATCAATTCAGAAAAAGTTTCAATAATAATATAGTTTCAATTGTTATATATAGATGCTTCATAGTTTCTACCCCTTTTGCTGGCATTATGATCGCCCTTACCCAGCTCCTCTGGATCATTCTGGTGGTGGGGTGGGCACTACGGTGGGTTGTCAGCATCTGGACTTCTTCACTGTGGACAGTATGATGTTCATGTTGATGGTTTCTTCTTTCTTACTCCAGGATCCACTCTGGGTCATTTTTACACAGTTGATAACAGGCTTTTGCATCTTATGGTCACCTCATTTGTCCGTGCATTCTTACATCCAAATTTCTATATATGGTGTCTTTTGCATATGTTAGGAATGATTTCTTTGTCATCTTTGCAACCCCTAAAAGCAGTTTTGTCCTGCTCCCAGTCTGCACCAGGGACCATAGCTGTTTATAGCCATGGAGTACCCAGTGCCAGCCTGTGCCCTTGTCCCTTGTCACCCTGTGCCTGCGCTCCTGTATGCCCTGCCCTGTGTTTCCACCTCTCAAGACCTCTGCTGTCATACTGAGTCTGTACTTCTCTAGACATCATTGTGTTAGAGTTATAAAAATCCCATTCTGCACAGGATAATTGCTTATTTCTGTTATCTACATAAAACTATGGCTGTACAACACAGAGATAAACAAAACAAATTAGCCATAGGCACCTGGCCAGTTAGAGGAATTGCTGTCACAGCTAAACCAGGGGAAACAAGCTGCAGGCGGGTCAGGAGAAGTTCAGACAGAACAAACCTGACAAGCCTCAGTGCTGAGTCCTTGCAAACTCAATACAGAGGCTATGGCCTGTTGCTAGCAATGGCAATACCTGTTACAGGGCCTGGAGCAGTGTTGCAGCTGCTGGTGGTGGTGGTGTTAAATGCGTGTGTGAGGTAGATCAGCCTTTGAGTTCCTACAACTGTCAGCGGAACGAGCTAGAAAGGTATTAACTTTCTGCTCTGCTACAAATAGCTGCCGCAAGTCATTGTGGGAAGCATATAAACTCCAAAAACTGTCTTAACCTTTATACTTGGGAGTAAACACAACACATGAAATGTGGATTATTCCTGTAGAAGTACAATCTGGCCTGACCCACCTTGCTGCATATTGTCCAAAGTAATTCTGTTAGTCCTAAGAAACCAGGTTTCTAATATTAGATTCTAATCTAATATTAGAAATCTCTGCATCAACATTTCAGCTAGTCACCATAGGTTCTGTTTCTAGTCTGCAGAAGAAACAGGCACTTTCAGTGTTACCCACTTGATCTCTGGATTCTTTGGCAATGACAAAGGCAAATAGAACTTGGTTTTCTATACTTTCTACAAGAGGAGGTAACTAGCTCAGATGAAGATTGCCGATGTCGAATTTTGGGTGAGATAAATAATTCCCAAAGTATCCACTTAAAACATATTTCACAATTCTTGTTTTAAATTCATTCTTGGGAACTCTACATTGTTCTCAGCTTTGTACTGCAAAATAAAAGAAAAAAAAAACATGTACAAAGTTAGTAGAGGGCAATAGAAAATTTCAGCAGTTCAATTCTCCACAACTGTCCTGTTTGGTCAAAGAAAACTTATTGTGTATATTTTCAGTCCTTCCCTTTGTGGCAGAGAGGTGGATGTATTACAAAAGGTGTGTATGGGTTGAATTTACAATATCAACCTACGCAAAAAAAGTAGTCAAATATAGAAGCACTGTTTCTCAAAGGGAATAATGGAGTAGGATAAATAATTACACCCCGTATTTCTGAGTTCTGGAGGACTAAGCCTCCTCTAATAAAAGATGCATGGAGCCAAAATGATTTAGCACAATTATATACAGAGCCAACATCCCAAGAAAAATAATCAAAGCAAAGGATAGCTGGAAAGCCTAGAGGGTTCACAGCTGCAACTCAGCAAGCGCAGCAACTGGCTAAATCCAGACCTCATATATCAATGAAAGAAGGCCAGTAGGACAATGTGTCCTGGATGTGACAGCCCTTTGTGAGAAACTTATGGCAAAGCCTCACTTTCCATAGATTTATAAAGCTCAGGCCAGAAAAGATCATCTAGTCTGATATCCTGTATATCACAGGACATTAAATTTCTTCCAGTTAGCTCTGAGTTGAGCCTAATAACTTAGGTCAGCCAAATGCATTTGAGTCTTCAGAATGTTAAATGATATTGTGCCAAAGAAAGGTATTCAGTAGCTTGCTGATACTTAGTAATAATTAATACTAAAGTGTGGATTAAACAGCATTTCAGATGACTGTAATGGGTTTTGCAGATCCGTGAACTCTGACAAGTCTTGCTTTTATAATGTAGACATAAATTCATCTGTATAGCTTTATTTCAAGGTTTAAATAGCTCAGTTTCACCATACAGTTATCTCTGTCTCTTAGCAGTGCATCTCCCCACACTGTAGCAAAATCAGAAAGTCTGCCCTGGGATGCTTGGGATAGATTTTCCTTGGATGTCTGCTCCTGCACAGAAGACCTGCATAAAACATAGAATTTTCACAGAAGCTTTTCTTCTTGCTCCTTTTTTTTCTTTTTTTTTTTTTTTTTTTTCTTATGACAAGGTGATTTGGTGCCTTTCTGTCCTCCCAAAGCAGGAACAATTCCAGGCAGGAATGAGACACTTAGTCTACCACCTTTGAGTCATTCATTTTTCCAGATAGTCTCAGTCCACAAACCATTATTGACTTATATTTCCTAGGGCAAATTTTCATCCAAACTCCATCTATTAAGAAGAACATCAAGGTATTCCCTACAGTCTTCTCCAGATTAAAAAAGGGCAGTACCACATCTTCAGTCTGTAGCTACCAGTAACTCTTTATCATATCATGGTGATCTCTTAAGATGGTATGTAAGTATAGTAGTAGGTGGTGCAAAAACTGGTATTTGTGGGATGCTGAGTGTAGGAGCTATTTGCAAGGAAGAGAAAAGGCAGAGTACGATACTTCGTAATGGAGTAGAAAGGTGGTGTAGAAAACCGGTGTCTTTACGTTCAATGCCCATGTAATTGCACATGAAGACAAAATGCTCTGGAGCTGGCTGGCAGAACAAATATCATTCACCTAGGCCTATGACCCCAACTTTCAGTTTTCCTGGAAAAATGATGAATGGGACTCTGGCTGCCTAATCTGTAGATCTGACTTATGCCCAACTTTCACCAGTTTAATGAAGCAGCTAAATAAGTGCCCAGATTCTCCATATGTGCAATACAGATAATGAGATGCATCTGGAGGCCTCCAAAGGAGATCCTTACTAGGTATTTAGGCTTAAGTACGTAAACATAGGCAGACAGGGCGTACCCCTTCCATCCTTCAGAAGGTAATTACAATAATCTGCTTCTATTGGTTATATTGGGAACTCACTCTGCATAGGCTGCTTCATTAGGTGCTTAAAATGTAAAGAAGCTTGGATGTTTAAGTTAGGTGAATAGGCTCCTAAAATCAGTATGTTCTTACCTTATGCTAATTACCTCATGTCATCCAACTCCAGATAAGAGTGTACTTTTAATGAGCCTGCACCTTGTCCACTGGAAGGCAACTGTGAAGAATGCTTTTTTTCCTGAAAATGTACTATGTTGTGATAGTCAAAGGCAAATCAGCAAATTGTCTTGGATCCATTACAGCAGAGTACTGCCAGGCTTCATAGCCTCATATCTTTCTCTTCTGACCCATATAGTTATGCTGGGATCGCAGAGCTTCTCCGAAATAAAAGGGAGCAATGGCTCCTTTTAAATTTGACTCAGTAGTGTTCACATAACCCAGCAGAGAAATGCTAATTAGTAGGTAAATTAGATGCCTTTATCTGCATTTGTCCTTGGAGAGATGGTAGATGTAATTTTCCAGCAACCTTGTTAGCCTCTTCTCATTCAGTGGGCTGGATTAAAAACCTGTACAATAACCCAATGGGTGTATCATATAACAGAGTATCTGTTCTGAGTAAAACCAGCCAACCAGTGCAGACAGTGATGCTTTACCCTCTGTAATATTACCACATAGCTACCCTGTGCTGTGGCATAACAGAGGATGAGGAGACACTGGAGACCGTTCACAGGTTTCTCATTACCTCACAGCCTCCTGACAGCTAAACAATATAACCTACTTTGCGGTATATTGCCTTATTGTGAGAAATGTACCTCAGTATATTGGAATAAAAAAGAAACATTTGAATGTTCTACATCTCCAATGCACATACCTGTCAAGTTTCAGACGGCCATTTAGATGATGCTATTGCAGTGGATGAGTTAATAGAGGAAGAGGCTTACACCTTTGTTTTTCAATCCAGCCCTGCAACTGAGAACATTCAAAGGCTGCAAACAGTGTCTTCAGACTCTCTGTGCAGGGTTGCTATTATAATACCATGAGGGTGGTTTGGTCTGACATGTTTTACTTCACGCTTGGAGTTGTCTTGGTGCCTGCCCCAGTCGGTTATAACAGCTTAGTTTATTTGCAACAGCTCTCTGAAAAGTGTTTATTTGATCGTATGCAGGCATCTGGGCATAACTACAGTAATAACTGTCTTCTGAAAGGGGACCCAGTTTTAGTAAGAAAAACGCTCCCAGACCACGTCACTGTCACAGCTTTATGCCGTAAAGTGCTCTGCCTTGTCACTGCGCTAGAGAGACTTCTCCCTTTCTGGCAAATCCAAAATTGCTCTGGGAATCTGAATCCCAGTGGTCTGCCGACAAAGCAATGGGGTTTAGGTCCAAAAGTTTAGCAGGATTTGGAAAGAATGGTAAAAGTAAAGGAAAATCAAGTGATTTGTAATGGCAGGCCGAGAGTTTGTGGTGGTGGTGGGAAAGGGATGGGCAGAATATCAGAAACAGGACTTTGTTCTGAAATGCAGAGGTGGTCTGACTGAAGCACAGGAAAGAGGTTCATTTAAAAGGAAGTTACAGCGCTAATGAAGAGAGAGATTTTCATCAAGGACCTTCTGAGTGACCTTAGGCAAATCACTGTTTCTCAGTTCCTCGTTTGTGGAATTAGTATAATGATACTTCTCTGCATTACAGGAGAGCTTGTGTGAACGATGCATCTTATAAGGGGGCTTGATGCTTAGATATATAAGTACCTAAAAGGCAAGGAAGAAATCTTCTAAGATGACATTTGATCCCACTGCTTTGTTACAGTCAGAAGAATCAAGAATGAATATTTTGCCCACTGGTGTAGATGGTGTTACCTCACAAGATGCTGGTGCAAGACCAAGCCTAAACTTCCAGCACTTGGTAGCTAAGTTCTTGTCTGAAGCAAGATCAGTTGGAACTGAATCATTTCAATCCATTTGTATGCTTGCAAGTGAGTAACAAGTAGGATTTCCTCCACTGAAGAAATTAGAAGTATGATTTATTAATCTATCCATGTAAATTCCTTCTAACTGACTAGAAGGAGTATTTTAAAGTGTTTCCAAAAAATAAAGTTTTAGGATTACATTTGCAAGATATATAACTTGTCTGCCATATGGCTTGCACTTCTTAGTCACTTAGATGCTCATAAAATGCAATTCTTTGCCTACTTTTCTTTACAACTTCTGCCTATCTAATCTCATAATAGAAAACCAAGGTATATTTCATAAGACAAAAAAAAAGATAAGAAATACTGTCTTCAAGCTATGACAGGTTAGTCCGTAAGGCTCATTGTCATGGTATCTTTTTGGCCAAGAATATATCAGCATTCAAAAACTATTTGGTATTTATATAGGCAACACAAATATCCAGCAATACTAGGATTTTAAAAGATTTTAGAAGTAATACAAATCCCTGTGCTTCAGGGCATAATCCAATCTCTAATTAATCAAGGTTAGAAAGAAATCTTTAGGAAAAACTGCTCAGTTGTAGGATTTCTCCAGCAAGTTTTTAGCTCGTTACTCTCAAGTGCTTGATGTCGAAACAAGCCCAGACTAGAAAGACAGGTGATCAGGTTCCATGTGGGATTTACTGTTTCTGTTTCTCATTATATATTTATCACACAGACATTTATAAGTCCCTTACACAGTATTTCTGCGTTGTTCCTCATTTTCTGGTGCCACAGTCTACACAAACTCTGATCGAACAGGATATTCTCTGCGCTCTCAGACACACATCAGTGTTTCTTCCTAACTACATGACCTAGCTGTCTTCATTATATATCTGATCAATAAATATTGAAAGAAGTAAAGTGGACAAATGAAAAGCACTCACTTAGCAAGGCTTTTTTTTTCACAGAAAGCCTTGATTTCAAATATTAATAAATATTTGTATCCGATTCATTATTTCCATAGACTATGGAAGAATGGAGAATTTGCAATTACTTTGCATCGTGCTTCCAGCAACCCATGCAAATGTCTTCCATGTTTCTAAAATCCCACAGTCATTCTGCACAAGAAATAATGCTCCCCCCATGTGTGACTGTGTGTCCTCCGTGCTGCCAACTGAGCAGGTTGAAAGGAAGGGCTGTTGCTCCCAGGCCCCAAATCTCAGGTCAAGGACAGGCAATGTGGGCATGCTACCCTAACCATTTCATAACTGCCCCTTTTTATCTCCTTTCCCCACACTGCTCTCTGACAGCAAGAGCTCTTTTGAAGTATTTTTGACTAAATGATTTCCCATGTAGAGGTTTCTCAATTCCAGGGAGAACTCTTTACGAAAAAAGAAGGGTTATACAGCACTGGTCTGGTGGTGAGAGCTTCAGCCAGAGTACTGGAGACATGCATTTAACTACTTGCTTTGCCTGATTTAGATCAGGGACATGACCCTGGTTCTCCCACATTTTAGATGAGTGACCAAATCACTGATCTATCAAGGCAATCATTTCTGCTCTCTGGCCCTATTAGTATCTCATTAGTGAATTAAACAGAGCGGCACGCTGAACCAGGGTGTCCCACTCCTAGGTGTGTGCCAGACTGTCTGATACTCGCTGGTCAGGATCTCTGGCTTCTCTGAAACATCTCCAGAAGATCTTGGCTTCATCCCCATAGGAAAGAGAAGAAGTTTTGAAATCTCAGGAAGTATAATGAGCTAAAAAACTCTTTCTCACTCAGCTCCAACCCTGAGTTTCTCATAGGCTTGCATCCACTTATCAAAGTCTGTGTAAATATGATTAATGGGTCATTCATATTTCTGTCCTCTTGTATGCTGATTTTTGCAGAGCTGGAACTAATGCTATTTCATCAATTTAAACTAATGAATGGGGATGTAATGAGATGGGTGCTATGGGGTCTGTAACCGCTATCGAGTCAATCCAGTAGCATGTCGATCCAATATGAGAAAAATCACCCAGGCCCACACAGCCACAGAGGAGGTTTGCAAATTCAAATTTGTAAGTAAAAAACTTAACATCCAACAAAACTGTTACCTACTTTCGATTCCCAGTTGGAGCAGAAGAGAATGGTGTGTGGTGAACGACAAAGGTGCAGTTGAACACGTGCTGAGCTATAGGCTTCCAGGGAAATGTGCATATGTAAGTGCTGAGTTGTCCTCTCTCCATAGAGAGAAGAGGGAAGAGGAAATAGAGAAGTATTTTTTTTAACCCTTCAGTGACTTAAGTATACATATTAACTTTGTGGAACTGCTGAAACAAGTTGTAAATGATGTATGAAATGGAAAATCCTTGCCCACTGCACAGAGCATATGACAGGGCTGTGCATTCACTGCTGTGCTGTGCTGTTTGCTGTGCTAATCAATCCAGACAGGGCCACAAAACCCCACCAAGCTCAGAAGTTTTGGATAAAAGAACTAAAAAGGCAGAACACAAGTCTTCTGTTTTGTGGAATGATTTAGTGGTTTAAGCATCTGATCTGAAACACCTAGATTCCGTGAAACCACAGGTTTAAATACCAGCTGGATACATTTCATCCTTTTATCTCTCAGAAAGAGAGAAATTGAGTACTCTGGAGTTTTACTCTGAAGGGTTGCCACAGAAGAAATCTTTTAAAAACAAACAAACTCAAATTCTTCATATTTTGGAACCTTTTGATTCCCTAAGTTTTAAAAAACACTATGTTAATCTTGATGGCAAAAGGTACATTTTGTTTAGCTCCTGAGTGCAATAAGGAGTCATGGGAGTTTATGCTCATACTGCCCATGGTGAATACCTCTCTGGCAATTAATGTGGATAAAATGCCCCAGGTTACATATCACTATATATTATGTGAGACCTCAGTGGGGATCAAGGACTTACAACCACTTGGGAAGCACTGAACAGCCTGGATGTCTCCAATGAACCCAACTGGGCTCTTCCAGAAATCAGGAGCAGTACTGGGTCAGTACATGCATTGGAACCTAGTACTAAATCACTGAGAAAATTTTATCAAAGATGAAAAAATAAAGACAAAGAATAGTGCATGAAAAATTCTTCTACTGCTTTTGAAGTTTGATAAAAATGATTTTATCACGAATTGAAATTCTGGAAGATCAACCATCTCCAGGCGCACCATCCCAGGAAAACTAAGACACAGTAAGATTCAACACCAGAGAACTGTGTTACTTAATTACCTCCTCAGATAAGTGCTATTCAAATGAGTGAATAAGCAGCATTTTGCATTTAAGTTGTCATAACCGTATCCTGTACTTCCCCCCTTGCTCATCCTTCACCCTGCCCTCCCCTCTCTGCTTTGTATTGAAACTCCTTGCTTTTCATGGTAGCTTCATGTTCATGTGCTTGCATGGGAGTAGCATGGACTGGAGAGGGAAACTTGTAGATTTCTATCTCCCTTTGGAAACACAGAAAAATGTAGGTTGGAAGGGAGGTCCACAGCCCAACCCCTGCTCGAGGCAGGGCTGCCTTCACAGGACGTGTCCTGTCAAGGATGAAAACCTCCAAGGGTGGAGATCCACAAGCCCTCAGCAAGTTGAAGCTCCTGTGCTTCCACTACAAGGAATTTTCTCCTTATAGCCTGCCAGAATTTCCTCTGCTGCAAGTATTTTTTTTCCTGTTATAATTTCCCCTATTGACACAAAAAGCTGTTTTGTGTCATTTTTTGTGAATTTGTTCACCCGGCAGTCTCCCTCCCAGCTGAAAGGTGTGACTTTCAATGCTGTGACCCATCTCTGCAGCAACTGGGGACTCTTCTGGACAATCAGGGCTCGATCTGTCAGAACCGTGTTCCTCAGGACGCAGGGGAAGTGTGTCAGCGCAGTGCAAGTAGAGCCGTGTTGCTGTTGGTTCTGGGTTTATCACATATATAGAATCATAGAATCATAGAATGGTTTCCCTTTCCTCAGTTTCCAGTCAACACAAACAGCTGGGGGTTTCTGTGTTGGGTTTGTTTGTTTGTTTGTTTGTTTGTTTTAAAAAGTCATTCCCTAACTGAAAACAGTTTTATCTTCTGTTCATGCTGACAATGGTTCTTTGAAAATGGCATCAGTTGCTCTGTTATTTCATGTTAAGCATAGGTCAGAGCTAAGAACCCTTAACTCATTTCCTACTCAAGTTATTAAATACTCAGCACAAGACCTGGTGCTCCATTCCCAGGCTCTGCAAAGGGGTGCCAGGCACTCCTAGGTGGGAGGAAATCATTGCAACACATTTCTTCAGGACTGGTTGAAGCCCAGACGAGTTACCATCAGCCTCCCAGAACCAGGTCAAGAGGAGAGCCCAGCCTGGAGCACTGACCCCAAGAGAGCTTATAGCCTGGCCAGGGTCCGTGTCACTGCTCAGCTGGGACCGGATCCTGCCGTCTGCGAGACCACCACGCTGTCAGCTGCCTCCAGCCACAGCTCCGTGCCTGACCAGCTCCATGCCTGACCCATCTCAAAGGTCTCCACATTCGTGTTCAGGGCACATATTTTCCAGTTTCACCATTTTTACTGTTGCATCTTGAATCCTTTTGCTAGATGGCTACCAAAGCAGAGTGCTGAGGATGTTAATAAGAAATGAAGCTGTACAGGCGAAGACCTGGTAACACGGCAGCTGAGGTCTTCGTGCAGAAGAGAAAAGCTGTCTGCACCGAGGATGAAATGAAAAGTACATCCTTGTGTTTAGCACTTCAGAAGATTTCCTTGGGTGGAACAGCTTTTGTCTCGGCCAGAAGCAGTGTCATCCCCTAGGAAACAGTCATCCTCTTGGAAATAAAGACATATTTAGATTACAGAGACTTCCAATAAAATAAAAAAAAAAAAAGACAAAATCACAATACAAAGCATTAAGGTTAGAATGTGATGTCTGCCTTAAAAAAAAGGATCAAATACTTACCAGGGCTGAGAGTGTTCTGTCTGAAAGAAATGCCTTTATGAGAGATATAAAAGTAATAAAAATAGCCAGTACTCACAAGAAACGGTAAAAAATTAGTCTCTTTCTGGGAGAAGATCTAGCTGTACATTAGGTTAAAAAAAAAAAAAACAACAGAGCAATCAAAGAGGATTTTTCCCTCCAGTGTATATTTTCTTGGCAGTTGTGCTCACTTGTGGATGGTGTTAAAGCACTTTAGTTTTCATTGTAGAAAACAGAAGTCAGAGAAAACAGAAGTGGAAGGGACCTCAAAAGGTCATCCAGTCCATCTTGTTGCCCAAAGGCACAGTCAGCTGTGCCGACACCATCTGGACAGATGCTTTGCTTCTTAAACAGGCATTTTGCACATCCATAAAGACTAGTTCAAAATTAAACCACATTAAACATCAACTATGTTAGAGATAGTAGGTAGTTACAGTGTCCTAGGAGCACCTGAGAGAAGGAAATCATTTCAGGTTTCTGTTTCTCCTCTAACATCCTGCTTTACTTTCTGGAAGCAGATGCTTGTTCATTGTTAGCAGCAGGAGAGGGAGTGACAGGGATGGGGCGAGCAGCACTGTTCCCTCTGGCAGCAGGGACAGGCACAGCAACCGAGCGGTCTCCCCTGGGAGAGCCTCCACTGTCTGCGATCACAGCACGATGATGGCCATGCAACACAGTTCCCAAATTTAGTGTCACGGACCCAAGTCAGGAACCCACCAGGAATTCAGTCTGAGAACAATAGGTGACCACAGGAGGATATTGCTAGCTCAGAACTGAAACAGAAATGAAGATGCTGGGACATTTGGGGAGGAGGCTTTCAAGCTATGCGAAGAGTAAGTAAAAGGTCAAGCAAATGTATTGTCATAGTTGTTCACTCTGGGACAGTTACAATTTATTTGAGTCTAGTTTCCACTGACTTTAATTGAATTTTGCACCTTATGCAAATATGTACTTTATTTGTCCTTGTCCTTTAAACATTACACTTTCAGTTGGTCTTCACAGGGTTTGTGGAATAATCTGTTGAAATCAGATGTGAGCAGAGAAGACGTTTTGTAGAATGAAAACAATTAGATATGCAAGTGGCAGAAAAGTGATACAAATATTCTTTTCAGCCAAGTCGGTTTTCCTATGTGAAATTAGTTGATTTTGGTAACAATTCTGCTTTCTGTTTTGAAAGTTATCCAGTTGGTTATTTCAGTTATATGGTCAGACCTAAACTGTGAGTGAGAGGATCTCACACACACTCCTTGCAGCTGATTCAAACTCTTAATTTAAAGTTTGAAGACAGAAAATCTTCCTTGACTGCTTATTTTACAAATATTTAAAATTCATACTGTCTAAAACCTTAGAAAATATTCAGATGGACACCTGAAGAACTATCTTAAAACACCTTCTTGAAATATGACATTTAGGAGCTGTATAATGAGATTTCAATATAAACTGATGTGAATGTGTAACTGTGGCTCATGTCATGCACGTGTGAGGTATTGCACACTTACACGGAGTGCTGCATGCATGATTGACAGAAGAGTAGGACTGTAGTAGGGTGTGATTCATTGCAGTATCCTGGAGTGTGATCTTCCCGTTTCAGCAGATAATTTCCAAGTAAATTCATGGATTTTGTCACTTGGAGGTTGGACCTCTTCAGAGCATCTTGCCTTGGCTGTGAATGTTATGAGCTGTGCAAGTACAGAGCGAGTGTGTGATGGCAATTTTCAGCTGGTCACAAATCATTCAGCTATGCACTGGTTTTCACCAAATTTTCATTTCTTCAGTGAGGACTTTTTTTCCAGTCCAAATTTCAACCCTCAGGTATTTTCTCTATAGAGGCATTGTAACTTTCTGTGACAAAGGAAATATTTTTACCCTGTGTTTGGGCATAAGGTCACAGCCACAGTGGGTAAAATTTCTCCTTGTGCTGCTATAAGCCCAAGAGTTTATTCAGATCTCGTTTCAGTTCGTGTGTCTGTGTCTTACTGTCTGCTCTAATGAAAAAGCGGCCCTCAGGGTGGTGTTTCCCATCTGTAACAAAGATAAAGCTCTATCTTTAAGACACATTTGTTGCTGCAATTGTTTCTTGCTAGGACATAACCCAAGTCCTTTTAAGTCATTGTGAAGACTTTGGTTCCTCCCTGGAGATCAGGATCCACCATGAGTAAAAATGCCTTAGGATAATTTTATTGTATTTCATTTTGATGAGGGTCATGCTTTCTAGAGTTGTCATCTTTGGGAGTATCTCCACACATTGTCCTCCTTTATTTTCAAGACCTTTAACCTGCCTGAATCATGATCTTTCTAATATTTCCTTTCAGCAGAAAACCCCATTCTAAATATGTCTCTCTACAAATATCGGCTTTTTAAGGACAAGTTTGAATGTTGATTTGCACAGCTACAGCATTATGATGTTTTTTGTGGCACCACAATGCTATGACTCGCATTATCAAAACCAGTGCTTAGTAAAGAAAGCATAAGGAGAGTTTCCAGTACATATTTCAGAGGTGGGAAGTTTGAAGTTGTCTCAAGAGATTGTCACTCCAGATTATTGCTGTCAGGATGAGTTAACTGAAGCATGTTGTATACAGAAATGACTTTTTCAGTTAATAGATATAGGGGAAAATAAACATAAGTGCCATATCAGCGAAAGATTTATTGCACTGCTGTTTAGGATCTATGTAAAGGCTAGAGTAGATTGAAAATAGGGTGCTCATATGCAGATCATAGCTCTCAGAGCTGCCAAGGCTCAGTTATTTAACCCACTGTACAGAGATAACAGTTTTGTCATTACTGGGTATTAATGAATGATTTTGACATGTAGTCCATGGATTTTTCCAATACTTTGCACATTCGCTGGTGAGGAGAGAATCCCGAAAGATTAGGAGACTCCTTTCAGTTGAAAGCTTATCAGTACCTTTTGTATCCACTCAGCTGCTTAGAAAAAACGCTTCAAGACTATTTCTAGAGTGCAGTTTCTGACTGAGTTAGAAAAGCTGATGGACTAGCATTTGTTATAGTGTTTTATCTGGTTTTTTTAGTACTTCCTTCCAGAACATCTGGATTCAGGAAATACAGTCTTAATCAAACCCAGTCTACAAACCTTTTGAGTGAATTTTGTGCATGTCTTTCTCTCGGGTTTCACTTCATTCACACTGACCGTCCACCTCCATGGTTGCACAGCAGAGATTCCAGATCCTGCATATGTTTTACTGAAATTGCATTTGTAAGTACAAAGTAATCTCATGATCCTCAAAAGGTCTTGCATCAAGCCACTTGCATCCTATATTAGCATCCTGTTAGTGCCTTTTGCACAGCAGTGAGTTTAAGCATACTCTATAGTCTTTAAGCCTGGAAGGATTTATGCACATGAACTATGAATAGGTCTGTAAAAAACAGGATTGCCCACAATGCATGAAATTAAACGTCTTGTAGGATCAAGGCCCAAGATCTCTCCAAGCATCAATTTTCACATATTATTTTTTGAGGAAAAATATAAATATTAATCCTTCTCTCTGCAGCACAATGCTACTTAATTGACTTTGATCTTCCTTCAGGCTATCAGAGATTTCTACTGTCAGGGAACTTTCCAGGCCCAGAGCGAAGGAGCGTGGAGGGGGATGAGGAGCAAGGCTGGGGAGGGCCATGCTGGGAGCTGGTGCACAGGGGAGGCCAGGTCTGAGCCCAAGCAAGCAGAGGAGGGAGAAAGAGGAAAGTGCCCATTAATACTGAGTCCAAGGCTCCCCAGAGGGGCAGTGGAGTGTGCTGGAAAGTGTTTTAATGAGTGATTGGAGGCCTGGCTGTGATTTACAAGCTCGCTCTACCAAATAAACCCAAAGCACATTGTATTGCGTCTGGCTGGGATGGAGTTAACTTTCCCTACGGCAGCCCTCACTGCGCTGTGCTGTGCGTTGGTAGCAGCAGCAAGGTGTTGGTAACACACCAGGGTTTTGGCCACTGCTGAGCAGCGCTGGCACAGCACCAAGGCTGTCTCTCCAACATTCCCCTTCACAAGTAGGCTGAGGGTGGGCAAGGTCTTGGGAGGGGACACAGCCAGGACAGCTGACCCCAGCTGACAAAAGGGATATTCCATACCACATGATGTCTGCTCAGCAATAAAATCTGAGAGAAAAGAGGAAGCGGGGGGCCATTCATTATTACAATGCTTGTCTTTTGGAGCAATCACTGTGTACTGAAGCCCTGCTTCCTGGGAAGTGGCTGGACATCACCTGCTGATGGGCAGTGGAGAATAAATCTTTTGTTTTCCTTTGCTTCTGTGCGTGAACTTTGCTTTTGCTTTATTAAACTGCCTTTATCTTGACCCACAAGTTTCTTTCCATTTTATTTTCTCCCCTGCCCACCCCCGTCCTGCTGAGGAAAGGAGGGATAGGGCAGCTTGGTGGGCATCTGGTGTCCAGCTAAGGTCAGTTCACCCTTTCTTCTTTGGTTGAATGGAAATAAAATCACGGAAGTATTTTAACCTATTTGCAAAATATTTAATTTTACAGAACATTTCATTAAAACAATCTTTCAAGAAAGGAACTTTATTTTTTTTTTTACTTTTTTCATGTTCTTCCTGCTATTTTTGCATGGGATTTGAGTCTCATATGACCGTATTTTCTACTGATGCAAACAGAGCCCCATTATAGGTGAACTGATTTACAACAGCTAAGAATCTGTCCATAAAGCCAAATCAACCTTTAAATTAGGATCAAAAGAAATACTACCAATTAAATTTAGTCTGTAACCTCTAACATAGGTTTAACAAGCTCAACATATTATGGATTTCAGTAGGGGAAAAAATCAATTTAACTTTAAAAAAAAAGTCAAATCCCCAAAGTCTAAACCTTGACAAAAGTAGTTCAAAAATCCTGTAGCATCCAGCTGTTTCCATGGTTTCACATCCTGTGTTCCAGTTTTTAGGGTGCTATATAGGATATGAAAGCAGCCTGGAAAAAAACCATCCATGAGAAAAACCTTTATTTTAGTTCCGTTTTGTTTTGTTTTCGACCTGCTAGAGTTAAGATTTTTGGTTTGATTCAGTTTGGAGGATTTTTTTTTCCTCCCTCTTGCCCTGAAAAAACCCTGTATTTTAATTTGGATTTGAACACTTCAAAGCCCTCAGAGATCATGGGACTGTTCCCACTGTAGGCAACAGCAAAACTCTCATTGCCGTTGGTGGGAGCTGGATTGGGCCCCAAGAAAGAAACTGAGGGAAAAAAGCATCATCTTTTCTCAAACTCCCTTTCCCCCCAGATTTAAGCTAACATAACCACCCTGATGCGACAAATTTATTAAAAGCAAATAGTCATCTTGTGCTACAAATCCTTCTGAATACAGTGTTTTGAGTAAATGACATTTAGCAGTGTTGTAGCTTTAATGGTAAAGAAAACACTAGCAGCGCAGTACTTAAACCTCTGTCCCATGGTGAATATCATTTTCAATATCCTGTAAAAATTCTTTGAAGTGTTTGTATCCAGACTGCCCCAATGGATTTACTCAGAATTAGTTAATAGTGAGAAAGCATTGAACTAAATTTATCGGTTACGGTCTCTCATGATCGCATAAAAAATAAAATTAAAAGGAACCCTCTATAGAATACTTTATCAGGCTTGGTAATGGCATCATCTCTGACAGTGAGGCAATAAAAGCATATTAGTGACCCCCTGATGAAACATGTTTACAGGCAAAGTCAAAGAGATTGATCATTCTATCTGGAAAGTGGCATTTTCCTTCTATGCACTGTTACTGCTAGTCGCAGAAGCATACTGATCGGCTAATGCATGACAAGAGGAAATGTGTGAAAGGGGATGCAATTATCAAGTCCTGCTCAGATTTTCAAGGAAACTTGGGAATCCTTTCTGCTCCCTTGTTATACCAGTAATGTTGCTAGCGCTATGAAAGAGCGCCGAAAGGTCATAGCCAAGACTCCAGATGTTGTTGTGCTGGGCTTCATACAGGTATCATTTCTCCCTGAAGTGTTTACAGTATAAATAGGTGAGAGAGACAAGAAGAATGAGAAAAGAAAGGGGAACAGTCAAGGAAGAGACTTTTCCAAGATCACAGCAAGGCCAGGAAATACTCCCTCTTCTAGTGCCATGAGACCATGCTGGACAACCTCTCCTTAGCAGTCACTGTAGGGGTTTTCAAATGCGATCTCTGGGATATTTTCTACATGTTCATACTCTCGTATGCAAAATCCCAAACCCTAGTGACACGCTGATTGTTTCCTGCAGTTGCATTGTCTTGTAGAGTCCTTCTGATCTGTAGCAGTTTTTCTCATTTTAAATCTTTTTTTAGTCTGTCACTCCATCTGCTATTTTTCTTCTTTCTCCAGTTGCCTCATTTATTATTTGGGTGAAAATAGCAACTTTTGCGTTGCATACATGACAGTGCAAATTGCATTCTTTCTATTTTAACAGAATCAAACAGCTCACCTCTCAAACAATGGACCAGTGCTCTATTAGGAATGGATTGGTCTTGCTCAGAGACTACCCTGCTTTCACGCACTCCCATTTATATATTCTGTAAAATGAAGCAAAACCAAATCTACGCATTTCTGAACCACTTTTAGCCCTCAGCTCATCTCCCATCTAAATATTTAAGTGTGAAATGCTCACCTGGAGTGTTTCACAGTGCCTCTGAGTACAAACCAGAACCTTGTGCTTTCCCACCCCATTTCTCACCCTGTGCCTCATTACACAGTCAGCATGGCAGGCGTGGCTGCAAGAGAGGGTTCTTAGTGTAAATATATTTTTCACAAATAATTGCTCAATGATTAGCCAAGTAGAGTGGAGCTATCACTGCTGTAAAGCTCTCTTCCTTGATTTCCTTGGGCCTTCCTCTTCCCCCATGGAGAAACCTTCATCATCGGCTCAGCCCTTCTGTGTGGACATGTGCTGTGGGGTGAGCAGGGGAGGTGGGCAGCCAGGCTGCATGCAAGATGGGGAAAAGGACGGGCTCAGGGGGGCTGTCTTTGGAGCAGGACAGTATATGGCTCGGCAGCAGGAACGAGACAGGATGAGGGTGTCTAGCAGAGCTTGGCAGGACTGGGGAGGGGTCAGGAGCCAAGGCCCAAATATAGTAGCTTTGGGAATTGGTCTGTGTGGAGGAAAAGCTTCAAAACACTGGACATTTTTAAAGCCCTCTCTTTCTATTAGCTTACTGATTGTCTAAAAAGTCAAAATTATCAGAATTCTTGGTTAGTCACTCACTGCTGTGTCATCATCCCTATTTCTGTGTTAAGGTCCAGCTGAATCATTGCCTGGCTGAAATAAATAAGACATTAAATATGAACCACGTAGGCGCAGGTGGGAAGAAAAAAAAACTTTAAAGAACTGATTAAGACAACAGTTTTCCTTGGTGTAAGGGATCTGTTAACGTTTTGCCATCTCAGTTGGGTCCCATATACTCTGTTGCTCCTGGGTGCTCAAGTCATGTCTGCAGTAGAAATGCCTCCATCTAGCTAGTTGAGAGGCTGCATCTTTTCCTGCCGTGTGGCAGGAAGATCAACCAGCCTCATGTTTGTCACCTTTGTATTAAATTACTGAGTATTACTGTAACAAAGGGTTGATGGAGAACATGATGAAGAGGATCCAGATGGTCCAACACATGGTGACCTGTCACATCAGCAACACAGATTGATAAGAGTTGATCAGTTCAGTTCATCACAGACCACCCTTGGCTCCTTGCTCAGTACTGTGTTTTATTTTTAAGAGCCTTATTTTCACGGCTTTCAACTGCCTGGATCTTGACTCTTTCTTGACCCCATTTCTCACTGTGCTGATCACCTATGGCAATAATTATCTATGGCAAGAAGTTCTCTGCAACAACAGCTGACAGATACCAGAATAAGACTTCAACAAAGATGACGGGACCTTCTAAATGGACCTTGAACCAGAGTCAAGGCTAAACGTCAAATAAGCCATGCTCCTGGCAACATCTAGAATGAGGTATAGAACCATGTAAAATAGTTGTTTCAAGATGTGACTTCTAAGACTCAGAGTCTGGAGGGAAATGAGAGAAGAAAAGAGAGTATTACTGAGAAAAACAGGCACAGAAAACCAACCAAAATTCAAGTTCTCATTGAAAAAAAAAATATTTGAGGGACATAAGAGAATCTGCTGCCTTCTAATATAGCAGACTTAAAGCTCAAGTGGTGAAACAGTCACCCTCTGTAACAGTGGCTGGGTAGGGGAGATTTTGGTTCATATAACTTGATATGGAGGATTAGAAATATAGAAAGTATAAGACTTAAAAGCATTTTTAAATAGAAGTTTCCCAAAGACTGTCATGAGGCTTTTGCTTTAACACTTTGTTACTGCAGCACAGTGTTGTGTGAAAAGTATTTCATCATTTGCAAGGTAAGAGGTTGTTGGCTCAGAGAAGTGTCATTATCAAAGACAATTTTCACAATGCATTCAAAAGCTTCATTAAGTGCCTGCCTGACAATAATATTGGCCGTGCTACGTTCAGGCACTGGAATACAGATCCATAGCTGACTACTTTTCAGGCATAAGAGGTGAATATCCATCTTTGACCTGCAGTTTTATCTGAATCTATCATATTGCCTGCAAAACACAGGTCAATGCGAGTAGGTCTGTGTGGCAAGAACCTCCTAGTACTGAATGTTTTTTGGCTAAAAACAAAAACAAAATTACACCAGAACTGGAAAGTAAATTAATCATCTTGATAGGACTTCTTCAATCAGAAGAGAGAAACAGGAGGCAAGATAAAGGCAAAGCTGTTTAAGGTTTAACGTAACTCAGTAAATCAGATCTTAAATCCCTTCCTCACCCCACACCTCAGAAAAAGATGACCAGAAATCACAGAAAGAGATTTCCTCTATTTAACTGAAAGTGACTGTTATGTTTAGGGCTTACTAGAAATGAGGAAAAACTAAACACGTTTTAAGCAGAAATACTCAGACAAACAAAAGGAGGTTATATATCCAAATTCAAAACCATTTCTGAGGGATTTGGATGCTGTGTAATCTGGGGCTGTAAAAAAAATAATAAACAAGTCTCTCTGAATATGCATTTAGCTGGGACTGTGAGCAGGTCACTTAATCTTGTGTCTCATACAGGCTGCACAGCGTAAAACCAATTGGAGTCATGTCGGTAGAGCTCAGCAGGGAATTCAAACATCCAAGCTTGTCCTCTGGGAACTCCGAGTGGCAAAAAAAGACATAAAGAAGTAGCAATAAGGGGACACATTTGAGTGACAGGGACTGGAAGATTCCTTTTGAAAGTCCATGAAAAAGAAGCCTGATTGTCTTAGGTGCTAAAAATTTAGTGGATTGAGGCCAGTTTAGGGCTTTATTCAACTCGTGTGTGGTAGAAATGAACTTTGCTGTCCTCAGTAAGACACAGTGAATGTGATGGTTAATGAAGAAGTGGTATATTGTGCCATTACATTGAGGAGTCCTGGTATGACAGCCCTGGTTGAACTAATGTGACAAGTGCTTCTGCACCCGTTCAATATCCGCCTTTCCCCAGAATTACAGGTTTCTGCCTGGATTTTCCTGGAAGCCAACAGTGGTGCTGTTTGTTTCAGTGGTCTGGAAGAAAAGGACCATCACTGGCTTGGCCTCATGGCTGGGATGACGAAATCTATTTCTTTATCTCAGTTTGTCCAGAAATCAGCTGTGAAACAAGGTGAGGGAAGTTACTGAGAAGTATAAGTTGAATCTAAATGAAGTCTTCATCAAAAGATACAGAAGTGTTCCGGCCAAGCTCCTCTTTCCATATCATAAAAGTTTACAAGAAAAATAGTCATGTTGAAAGAGTCATCCTTTCAACAAGTTTCTAGGTGAAATGAGATATTCCCACCTCCATTCTGCAGCTAAAGTCCTGTTCTGATAACAGGCTGCTCTCCATTCCAGCTCGCTGCACAGTGGAAAGACTTGGATTCAGTCTTTGAGGGGCATTTTGCTTCCAGCATTTCTAGTCCATTTAGGTTGTGGATTATGTATTTTGCTCAAATGTGAACTCCAAATTATATTGATTTATTTTAGGACAACATAAACACATGTAGGGATCATATCTCCTTCTTATATATAATTGCCCTGCATTATATAATTCTATGGAAATTATACTTTGCACTCAGCCCCTCATACTGCAAGGTCTTAAAAGATACATAAGAAGGACTCTTTTTGTTGATAGTATGAGAGTTAAAAAACATTGAGAATTTCAGTCAGCTCTTTAGTGCTTCTGAGCACCTGAAGCTCCTCTGTGAGTCGTTCACATGTTTTGACAATTGATGCATAAGCAACATGCTCGAGGTTGCACAATGAGTCCCCTGGGAGGATGCGGGACCAAGTTTAGAAGATATTAATCATATGTGCCATAGCAATTGGTTCATATTCTTCTACGTAGAACGCATTGGACAGTTCATCACAGTCATCCTTCTTGTGGTGTCAAGAAAGCTAAATTAGACTAATCTTATATTTAGAAATCAGAGTATACAGAATCCACTTTGTCTTGATGCAAATAAAGACATTTAAGAAAAAATGTTCTAATGCTTAGTAGCGTTGATACCACCCAAACCCCATGAGTTTACCAGAAGATCATACCTCCTTTTTATAGTTCTAATAACAGCATTTCTCCCCCTCTATTTTTCCAGATCCATTCAGAACATGCCTTGCCTTTGACTCCACCTTTAACTGTAATGTCTGCAACTACTGCAATGCGATGGGGGCAGAGAATGGCAGCAGCAATGTTGATGACATAGGCGGAAAGCTGTGGCAGCTGATGTGACAGTACTAATCCACTAAAATGACACCAATTTATTGCCCTGTTTTTCACAGAGTATTACTAGAATAACTTTTGCTACCACTTGTGAGTAAAAAAAGCCCTGCTCAAAAAATCTACAGAAACAGTATGTTCATGGCCTTTGCAAATCTTTATAAGCCTAGTCTTGTTTTCTTGGGCTCAGGAATAAACCTACCAGAGCTTTAGTCAGCTAAAGGTCATCTGTCAGCTAAAGGTGCTGGGCCTTAACTTTGCTGTCACACTGTCAGAAGTTGGCATTGGGGAGACTTGCGGTTGCAGAGGGAGTACAGTATTTCGGCATTTTATATCTCAGGCTGGCTGAGACACTGTAATATTTCTTCCCAGCTTAGACTTTCTCATGGGATGCTTGACTAAGTGTCACCTGTACTAAACCCAGCACTGTAAGTCCAGGGGGACGTTTCAGAGATACTTGTTCTGGTCCCAGTTAATGAAGGTAGGTCCCAGTGGTCACTCCCTGCTGCTTCGAGCTAAAATTGGGTGAAAATCATGTTGGGTAGCCGGAAGAAATCTCATCTGGTATCCATGTGCTATTGCATTGCATGAACACTCAGTGTTTCACCTAATTTTAGACATCCGCACTGGGAATGTTCAGAGCTGACCTAGTGCTCCCTTACTGTCGGATGACAGCTAGTCACCAGCGGTTCCCTCTGTGGCCAATGAAGACAAATAGGCACTTTTCCTGTGGGATTCATCTTATGTATTTTAGTTGACTTCTTCGAGAGGAGACAAATCATTCCCAACTCTTTTTTCAGTATATTGACTCTTCAGTGAATTGAGCCAATTGAGCATCCCAGGGTGCTCAATTCATCTGCATGACATTAAGCTGGAGATGAGGCAGGATACTGCATCCCACCCAGCCTCACCTCTGTTACTTGCTAACTGCATGATAGCATTGCTCTTTGTCAGGATTTACCAGTGAGAACACCAGCACAGGTGTCGGCCTCCCATGAGGAGGACATGCTGACTGCATGACATATTCACTCATATTCTTCGTATTCTTCAGTAAATCGTCTCTGACAATGACCCTACTGGAAGTCTAGGGATGAGTGTAAGAAAAGGGAATGGGTATAGCAATACTTTTGTGGTGTACATTCTCAGCTTCCTGTGATCTGCAGCTCAGGATCATGAGTACCTGTATGACCTCAGTCATTTCTGTTAGAGTTTTCTTCCAGTAATTAATTTAATTGGTTTTGAAAACCATTTACTATGTGCAGCATCCTACTGCAAGAATTTCCGCAGCTTAACTATGCAAGGTGTAAAAACTGTCACCTTACCTTGTACAGCATCTGTCCTTTGACAAACGCAAGTCATTAGCTGTGAGTAGCTAATGTTCTTCCCAAAGACTGAGCCCTGGATCCTAAGGGACTGTGTCTACCTCTGGGAGCTAGATCTGTTCTCCTGGTTGTGCAACTAAGCCAAGATCTGCTTTTATTCATGCAGTAATGAACGTGAGAGTGTGGGTGCTCCCTGGTGTTGCAATGGCCACTCGTCCTTGAAGATCATAGGTTTCCAACAAATGACCTCTAGCATAGTACTGCTGTCAGGGCTAATAACTGCACCTCTGTACGTTTTTGTGGAGACATGGATTTGAAAACACCACCTGTAAAATTCTCAATTCAACTACACTTATTACAGAATATACAAAAAATAAGAACACGTCTATCTATACATACGGATTTGTGTTTGTGCTTTTCTATCTCTGGTAAGCAAAGTTTCACTTTAAGGAAAAGAAAAAAGAGGAAACATGGAGAGGTTTGGAAGGCGAGCAATGAATCGTGGATGCGAGGGAGCCCAGCATGCAGCGTTAGAGTGCTAGATTCAGGGAAACCAGCTTGCATCTCGCAAGCATATGCTGCTGTAACAACGGCTACAGTACAGAGAGCGCTGCTTGGAGGCACTTTGGAGTGGCAACCTATAGGGCTGCCATCTGTCCCATTTCGGGCGAGGAAAGCTCGTCTTTTCACAGGAATGGAGGCTGCAAACTGATCGCAATCATGTGGGGCTGGGGTTTCCTTGCTGGTTTATGTTTTTAAGAATGACTGACTAGATAACCCACTGTTTTGGATCGAATTATAAATGTTCACAGTTTGACTACAATGTTCACATTCCAGTGATCAGCATCACGCAGGTACCCAAGTCCTGGTAGATGGCTAAAACAGTTATGATCTATGTGGCATTATGAGAAACTCTTACACCGGCAACGTGCGCTGGCTTTTTGGATCAGTCTTTTAAAAGTAATTTAAGAAATAATTTCTTCTGGGATGGTAAATGGCAGAGAAATGCACTAAGTGACCTCTTGTGGTCCATTTCTCCTGCTCTGTGGTTATACAATAACTAGAGTTCAGGCTCAGGGCTCCTTCAGCTTTTTCCAGAAAATCTTCCTGAGGCTCTGAATAAAAAATAATAGTGAATCAGAAAAGAAAAAATAATGCTGAGAATATAACTGATATGTCTTATGTTCCTGTACCAGTACCCAGGTCACCGCTTACAATGAACCTTTGCATGTTTTTCCTGCCTCCTTTGCAGGAACCTTGGTGTGTTCAGCAATCATCAGCAACTTCCCAGCACCCTTGTGGTTATAAACCCAGGATGCTGATATCACAAAGTACAGAAGAACCAGAGGAGCTGGTAGCTTCAATTTACTCCCAAAGTAACTGGAATGCACTTTAAATAGCATTCATTTTCGGAGTTGTGATATTATTGCTGTAACTGCAAACACTGTCTCCCTAACCAGGTCATCTGAGTGTACAGAAACATGCTCTCTTCTTTATGGGATACAAGCAAATGGGTGAAATTAAGGCACAAAGATAATAGCACACATCAGGGGAAGAGAACTAAGCTTTTGCTTCAAAAACATTCTCCACAGAAGAGTCTAGTGGGATTTGAAGTTTTCTTCTGAAAGTAGGTAAAAGTTAGAGCTTTCATTTGAGTTTCACTTTATGTTTCGTGTTCATTTCAACCCACAGCTCAAAGTGAAACTCCAGGATTTGGGGAAATGAGCAAAAACCTGAAGATGTGCATTAAAATGTCATGTGCAGACATATTCCAGTTGGGGCCTTCAGGCACAACAGGCACAATCCCTTTTAAAACTACAATGGACTTTCACTATTTGACCTGCAAAGACTTCTTTGAAATTCCAGCCTTAAGCATTCTGTCCAGCACAGGGCAGCTGTGAGGGTGCAGGACTGTGTCCTTCCTTTTCTACAGCAGACGTGTCTTATGCGCATTGAAGTTGGAGCAGGAAATGCCATAAATGCTAAAATACCTGTCATCTCCTCAATAAAGTGTTTTCCAGTAGCAATACAAATGATAAACAGACATGAAGGCTTGAATTTTTTTTTTTTTTGGTGTATCGTGATACTGGTTACACTAGAAGCGTATTTGAGTGTGACATCGAGCCACATGGTAAAAATCATATCACTTTGAATATGGATGTAAAGATAAATGGAAGGGAGAACAACGCCTGTGGGGAGTATCACAGTTCAGCAGCAAGCAAAGGAAAATACAAAGAGATTTGGAGAATAATGTTTTATGTGTTTTCTGTTAAAAAACATAATGGTCTTGTTGCAAAAGCAAAAAGCTCCTTTTCCAGCTCAGGAGCTGGAGCAACCACCGCCAGGAACCAGCTGGGCTTGAGGAACGATGGGGTGGGTTGTTGCTAGAAGGACAGAGTGCCTTAAAGGCTCCTGGACACTGGTCCTCTTCCCATGTGTTGACCTTTTCAGGACAGCAGACTCTAGATAAACAATCTTGGGCAATTTCCTAACTTTTGAAACGTGTGGGCATGCAAGAGGTCTTTGTGCCTTTAGCAAACTGAAGTTCAAGCAGAGGAGTGTTATTTCTTACAGCATAAAATTTCATGAGCTCTTATTGTCCCTTCAGTGAGAGGCTGATAGGACTTCATGCATCAAAAAGAGGAAAGGCTATTCATTCTTAGGATAGAAGTCAGATGATAATTTCCAGTTTAAAATTTTAAAAGAAATGTCCATAAAGAAATGTCCATAAACACATACAACTTTTTTATTTTTATTTCTGACTATTCAGAAAGGTGAGAGCTGGGATAATTTTTATTTATATTTCCTCCCATCAGCTGAATTCAGAAATTGTTGGGGATTTATCTACAGGCTTGTTTTCATTCAAAAAGGCTGAATGGGAGTTAAAGGTTACAGTTCCAACCAAGCTTTCTTCAGGAAGAGTTTATGAGCTGCAGGGGGCAATTCTGGTTAAAACCAAAGGTGCTAAAATAGTGCAGGAAGCAGAAGACCCAGATCCTGTTGTGCTGTTCTTGACGAGATCTGTTTTGTCCCACGTCTGAGCAGAAACAACCTACCTTGTGAAAACAACTGTTTCCAGCAGAGCAGTACCAGCCTACCAGTGCCCTTGCCCTTCTTCCTCCACTGGTACTAAAGCTTCCTTTTCCCATGGTCCCCTACACCTGTGTTTTCCCTGTCTTCCCCATCTGTTTCTTAAAAAAAAAAAAAAAACCAAAACCCTCCTACAGTACTAGAATTTTACTGGTTCCTTTAGGCCTTCTAGTTTTGTGGGTTTTGTCCTTTTGTTCTCCTGTTCAGACCGATAACGTAGTCCCAAGTCAGCAGAGGTTCAGCAATGAGATTGGCACACCAAGGACGGCCCCGGGCCGCACCATTCCCACTGATGACGCCCCTCAGCACTCCCCGTGTTGGAAACTTCCTCAGAATTATTCAGTGAATAAATGTGAATTATTTCCCTGCTAATCTGAATGTAGTGCTGTAAAAGGGGATGGAGACAAAAGAGGGGGTTCAACGCTGCCAGCCAGAAACAGGAAACCTCTTCTTTAGTTTAAAGTCAATAAATGAGGAAAAATCTGCAAATTAGACTGTTACAGCCTCTTCCAGAAGCCTTGGTGTCTTTGGTGGAGCACAGTCCTTTTCACCTGCGAGAGCAGCACCACTCAGTTTATAAACCTAAATCCTCTTGTTTGTGCAGTTACTTAATCACTGTAAAACTGCACATTACTGTTGTCACATGTCTATACTAAAAGGAATATTTAAAAGGAAACAGAACTTAAGGGTAAGCTAGGGTTTGGTGATCTGCCAAGCTGAAAATAGCATTTAACAGGCTTTTAATCTATTTCATAGGTTATTGTCCCCCTGAGTGCTGTTACAGTCTACAGATAAGAAAAATGAGAACAAAGGGTTATTTTCACTTACAATTCAGCAGCTGCTGGTATTATTACTGTGTCATTGGTAATCAAACAGAGGTACACTAATAATTGCATCCTTTAAAATACAGTGCGCAGTAAATATTTGTTGATTTAAAAATAAGCAGGCTGTAGAAATTAGATAGCTCTGTCTGTCAAAGTTAGCGGATTAAATGCTCACAGAGCCGAGCACCACTGAGAGAGAAATTCCTGGCATTTGTCAAAGATTTTGTTGATCTCTGCAAGATTGCTCAGGTCTCTTTGCACTTGGGAGAAAAATAGACGTTTGAAGTAAAAATGCAATTAAAATCAAAATTAAACACATGTTTTTGCTTTTGAATCCTAATTTGGAGATAGTACGTAATACACTGTTTTATACCTTAGAGATAGGCAATTACCAAAATAACCCACTACTTGCATCCATTTGATTCACTCTAATTACCAGAATACACAAGGCGTGAGAAGAAAAACTTTTATATCTTTCTGCTCATCAGCTCTGCTCGGGATGGAGAGCGAGGCTTTCCTCACACGCCACAGGGGACAAGCAGATGGCCCAACAGGACGGTTTTCTCCACGTTGAGCAGCACAGATCTGCTGGAGACTTTGGTTTTGCCTTGTAAGGGCAGGAGAAGGGAAAAGAGTATTTGTTGGGTCTGACAGGTTCCTTTGCTTGCAATTGTACCTCTCCCATGGAAAAAGTGATAGCGTGTAGGTTGGGACAGCAAAACGTCTGGTCCTCCTCAGTGTCTGACAGTTGTCTTCTCAGGACTTGCTGATGATGCATTTGAGTGTCGCATCCTGGAGAACCTGAAACAAGACTGGAGTACTCCGTGTTCGTGGCACAAACTTATAGGGTTGGACAGGCCCTAGCAGAAAGAAGTGACACTGAGGAGGTGGGATGTGCTGCTACCTTTGCTGCACAGCAGGACACAAGGTGCACGAGTGCGTTTGGCTTAACAGTAGATGCCCATAGTGCAGACTTCCCCACGGGAGCTGTCTGGAGACAATGGGGAGAATCTGGCATTTCCAGTGCCTGTGCCGGCTCTTCCTCACACAGAACAGGGTGCAAAGAAGGTTCTCAGGGAACACAGATGAGTCATGGTATACCCATTCCCTGTTTCTGTAAAGGAAACACAGAATAACTGGCTTAGATGAGTTAATTCATTCTGGAAGTGCCAAAATTATTTAGGAGACTTTCTCTCATTTTCGGAAATTACTTAAGCACTTATAAACCTATATATTATTAGCAGTCAGTAGGATTTAGTTTCTGAAAATGGCATTTCAGCTTTGAAAGCACTGCACACTTAGGAAAATGTTACCTAAGGTGACAAGAGGCATAGCTCTGAGCCACAGCACGCTGCTTTAAGAGCCAGCCTGGCTTTGCTCTCCAAGGGGGAGACTATTCAAACACTGTAACAGCAGAAAGCTTGAGTATTTTGATTTGATGAAGTTTCTTTCAAACACCTTGAAATATTTTGAGGTCTTTGAAATTTGTTATTATAGAATAATAATAATAATAATAATAATAATAATAATAATAATAATACAGCAGCAGCAGCAGGCTCCAGACAGTGTTCCTGCTGTGCTCCAAGCTGCATGCAACAGCTACTGCAACTTTCAGTAGCCAGGGATTTTTCCCCTTAACCACTCTTTGGTTTTGTAAGTGAGGAAGGTTCAGACAGTAATAAACTGAATCTGAGCTACACATCTGCTTTTTCAAGTAGTGTTTGGTGCAGGAGCAACACTGACAGATTTCATTACAGCCACCTTTGCAGGCATTGATGTATTAACACTGTCATCTCGCATGCAGTTTGGATGAGAGAGCCCCTGAATGAAGCTGAGAGCTTCTGATACTGATGTGGCAAATGATTTAGCGCAGATCATTATACGCATCGGCCTGTTATCTCCTCGACGACGTGTGAGGCTGAGAGTGAGCTGTCTCTTTGGTTCATTATTTATTTTTCCTTACCTCGGGGTTCTGCCAGCCGAGCAGCCTGGAACGAAGCCTGAGAAGCCGTTTCGGTTACGGCACGGTGCATGGAGGAGGCTGTATGACATCATGGCACTCACAGCCGCTCCACTCAAACTGGACTGCTGACCCCGTGCTTCTGCAGTGGCAGGAGGGCAGGGATGTTGCCGGACATCCCGCTGGGAAGCATGGATGACTCACCGTCTGTTTTTTTCTGCCGAGGCTTTAACTGGGGCCATTAGCAGGCTTTGTGGTACGATGCTTCAGAGAAAAGGTCTGCTGTCATCCTCCTGTGCATCTGTTGCATCTTGTGTTGGAGCAAGTTTAAGCTCTTTGGCAAGCATTAGGCTTTTCCCTGCTCCCCTCAGATAAGCAAAATCAGCTCTCTTTTGTAGGTCGGGAAACTGTAACAGCAAGATGAGGTCATTTTCCTCAGGTCATGTTTGAAGAGCGGTAGCAGAACTGGTAATAAAAAGAGAAATTGTCCCAGCTGCCGCAGTGTCCCAGCTACACCAGGGATGAATCCTGTCAGGCTGGAGGCTCTGGGACGTGCAGGTGAATATTTATTTACAGAAAAGCACGATGGTAAGAACTATGAGCACGGGACGTTAGAAGCATTTCATGCAAATCACTTGGACAGGAGCTGGTGCTCCGAGCGATGCCTGCGGCGCGCTGTGCGGCGTGTCCAGGGCCGCTCACGGGCTGGTGCCACCGGTGCCAGCGGGGCCCAGCGCGTCCCCATGGGGCTGGAGCAGGGCTCGGCCGATCGGGCAGCTCGGGCTCCTCCGTGCGTGCTGTGCCCGCACCTCCTGTGCTGCTGCGCTCCCTGAAAGCACATTTTCCTCCTCCGTGCAGCCAGCCCCTTGGCTCACGTAAACTGATAGCGCGGTCTTATTTCAGTGGAAATAGGCCGAGTGAGTCTAGCCAAGAGTCTGGTTTGTATCTCTCACAATAGGCTTTAGCTTTAAAAAGCCAGGGTTTTTCTGCTTGTCAAAAAAAGCAGACAAAAGCTCCATCTCTGACAAGAGCTCTCTATAAGCTCCAGCAGCTATTTCATTTCATCTCTGCCCATGAAGAAAGCTGTATTGTAGAGCAGGGTGGGGATAACTCGTGTCAAAAGCTTTTTAAAAGTTACTTTGAAAGCATATTTCATCTTCAAAATTTAAGTGGCTTATCCAACTTGTGGCAACTGAAATCGGCTTTCCTTATCTCAGTGTACGGTGTCCCTCAGCCAGTCACCAAAAACTGTTCAGCTGAGGCAGCAGTTTTGGGGACATCAGAAGAGCCAGCCTGGAGCTGATACGGCTGAGAACATGTGTGTCGTGACATGTCACGGCCCCGTGGAAGGCATAGGAGTGCCGGCACTGCATGCCTTCTCCTGTTGTCTCTGCAGGTCAAATCCGAGCCTGGGTCCGTGTTGGGAGGTGAAGCTGGTGGCCTTATCTCAGCCCCTGTGTGTCCACAGCACGAAACTGCCAGGCAGTTCCGCAGTTTGGTTGGGGTGGAAGAAATACTAAAAGCCCATGTCTGGCATCATAACAATGTTTCAGCTGAGAATTCATAGCAAAACAGCCTGGAGATACTTGTACACATCCCACTAGCATCCTGCACGGCTGCAGCTACTGTTACAAACTCTTTATTGTGCGTAGGGTTAATTCGCTTCCTAAGAGCTGTTTACAATCCGCTGCTTGCCCAGCCAAACCTGCCCGGTGCCGTTGCGTGCCGGGGATTACTGATGAAAGCCGAGCAAGACACCACATGTGGAGAGCTAATTAGAGGGATCCCAAAACAGTGAATATCCATAAGGGTGGTAAAATATGGATGAATAGAGCCCAGGGGAGTATATTCTCAAATTAGACGTGCAACTTATGTTGGAAGCATGGAGGAAAAGCTGAGTACCTGAGCTCTGCACATCAAGTTGAAATCTCTTTCTGTAGACATTAAGGCTGATTATTTGCTGAAAAAGCCTCACAACTCATTCGATAATAGCAGCAAATAATCATTGTTTGTGTAGACGAGCTGTACATTTAACACTCTTCCACAACTCCCCTAATGCTGTTAGGGCATTTGTCTATTTTTACACCAATTCAAAAATGCAGTCCCTGAAGGTCACTCTTTAGGAAAGGCCTTAATTAAGATTTCTGCCTGCAGCAGATCGTATGAAGTATAATATATCACGCTGTAGCAACCCAGATACAGATCATTGGCTACCTTGATCCAGTCATGTGGTATGACCAAATATTACCATTTTCTTATCATCAAGGATCATTTTACAATGTGAATAAAAAAATAGCAGCATCCAGGTTTTCTTAAAATGTCCATGAAAAGACAGAAAAATGTCTGCCATTCAGGCTAAATAAAGCATTCACTTAGGGAGTGAAGGTCAAATGGAGACATATACTTTACTGACAGAAAAATGCAAATCTTCTTTGCATCATAAATATTAAAAACAATACTGTTTAAAAGGTCTAATTTATTTTTATTGAATTAATTTCCTTCCATCTGTTTTTCTGCTCTTTCCCTCTGGAGCTCCAAGGGCTATTCTTCCCAAACCAAGGACAAATCCTCTCTGCCTGCCAAGCCTGAAAGTTCAGTTTGGATGCATTTCCAAATCAGAACTTTTAAGCCCTTTTTTCCAAAGCACCCAAAGCTCTAGCTATGGTCAAAGGCAAAAGCACCTATGCAGTACCACATTGCTGTGTCCATCTCTTTAACCCCTTCCACTCTCACTTCCAAACCTTGCCCTGCAGATCTGTATGGGAGAGCCCCTGTGCATTTGTGAGGTTGCACATACGTGCAAAAGCCACTCCTTCAGAGACAGGTCAGTGCCATAATAGCCACCTCTTTCAAGTCTTCCAATTTCCGTTTCTATTCAGCGGCAAATCTTCCATTTTTGCTTGGGATATTCCTGTCCATGCACCCTCAGCCAAATAAATATTTTAGTTCCTGTCCTAGAGAATTGATTTCCATAGTGAAAAGGAGCTTATTTTGGATGGCTCTTACTTCCTAAGAATAAAGTATTTGCTGTTCAGATATACTCAGGAATACTCGTTAGTTGGAAAAACAAAAGCACTCACCTGTTGCTGATGGTGGTGCCTGTGAAAACGCAATCCTATCGCAAGGACTGAGGAAGACAGAGGTGCTTATTAGTGAAATGGGTGAGTGGTTTAATTAAACATGAACTAAACCCAGCCATTGCTCTGAAGTGTCAAAGGTTGACTTATTAGTAGGGACACCTGAACCAGGGACAGGGGGCTAGAAAAATTCACACAACTACTGATCTCTTTCTCCCACACAAATGACGAGGCAGAGTCAAACCAAGCCCCTGTGGCAGGCTGATCGTAGAGTTTGTTTTCAGCTGGAATTATCTATCAGCAAGACGGGAGGATCTCCGTCTCCCCACTTTGAAAGCAGGCAGCTTTCTAAGGGGAGGAGGAGTGAAATCGAAGCCTTCGGCAGCTGTGATCTGTTCCCTTCCACTCTCTCATCTTTGTTCTCAGCACTGCTGATGTCCAGCTCCAGGAATTACTAAGAACTACAGAAATTACTAAGAACTAAAGAAAAAAGCTTTTCTTGCAGATTTTCCTTCCTAGCCAGAAATTTCCCCAAAGAATCTTTTTCTTTGAAAGCTTCCCACTGAGTAGTCCCATGTCCCCCCAGTAACACTTTTACCCAAAGATTAGTATTTCCCAACAGTCTGTCCTTCATCTTTCCTCTACTGCATGGCTGCAATGGTTTTGGCTCTCTGTTTCCACCATAACAGCTGCAATTACAGGGAGCTGGCTCTTGCAAGAAGATTCACGGGACGCTTCCTCAGAATGCCTCTACAAAATACATGGCAGATATCCTCAGGCTATGGGGATGTGCAGCCATCTCTCACAGATCCCACTTTTCCCTAGGAAGATCAGGGATCCCGACCTGCTAGATTTGGCCTGGTATACACCAGGAACACAATGTTCTGGAAGGTCAACACAATCTGAATTTGTTAGGAGCTCACCAGCAGGTCTTCTAAAATATCCAACAGTGTTGAAATGCCTGGGAAAGGCAAGGAGGAATGCGCGTTCATACAGAATGACATCTGCATGGGGCTCTATCCCAAGCTCCGTCTTCTCTGAGTTGCAGAGACATTACTACTTGCTCTGCATAATGGGAAAGGCAAGGCAAGGGAAAGGGAAAGGGAAAGGGAAAAGGAGAAAAAATCTTCTAAGTCTGGGAAAGGGAAAGGGGGAAAAAATATCTTAGTCTTTAAAACTAGAACTTACTCTAAGGTAGTTTTCCTTTTTTATTTATTTTGGAGGAAAGCATTTCTCATTACCAGCTGACAAGACAGTGAAGAACAAGTTAGTGTTTTAGCCTTGTAGGTCATAAGAGGCCAGTAATCAACCACCTCTAGTGTCCTGGTAGCATTTAATATTGCATCTTTATAAGGCACGGCAGCATATGTGGCCTTGAAAATGAGAGGGTGAATAACAGCAGTGGGTATTTAAAAGATGCCTGTCTTCAAACACAAAACTGACAGTATTCTTCCTTTCCTGATATGCAAAATGCTCTTGTGATACACAGTGGTTAGAAACAGATGACAGCAGCATTTCAAAGCAATCAGGAGTACAGCAGCCTAACTACCTTCTTGCCTTTCTTTCATTATTTAACTTCACTGTCATGTTCAGGGAGGGTTTTAGTAAATTATGTGTTACAAGAAAGATGGGTGATAGATAGATAGGTAGATAGATAAATAGATAGATAGATAGGAAAGTCTTCACATGAGCAAGAGGCAGTCTACCTATGACTTTCTTGCATGTCACTTTTCAGACAGATTTTCAAGGATTTTTTCTCCCCTTTGCAGCCGAATGAGAGAAATATAGCCTGCACATGAGAGATAATATTGTCCTGGGAAATATCCAGTGGATTAATGTATTTCTACTGAAGCTAGCAGGAAATTGTGTTGCAGTTTGTGCTTATGGGCTTATTGTGAATACGTCATATTGAGAACAATTTGTTAAACAAGAAACACAGGGTGTTAAAAAAATCAAAAGGGAAAATAAACCAGGAATGTCAGGTTCTGTAATAGGCTTGATGTGTATCTGTATTGTCAATAACCCCAATGCCAACGACTGACTCCCTTCATTCTTGTTTCATAATGAAACAAAGACGACTGTGCTTTTGCGTGTTATTTACGGTCCGTCTCTGAGCTTCTCTATGTAAATTATTCCAGTGCTGTACCCTAGCAAACAGCCTTTTGATGACATTGTTATAGACAATTAGTTCTATACCTTAATTAAGTAACGAAGCTCTATCTGTAATACAGTTACTCTTGAGCAAGATTAACCTTTGGGATGGGACAACTCTGAGCGTGAACGGGAGCCATGAGAGTCAGGTCAGAGTCGGGGACGTTAGGGCACAGTAGATGGATGGTCCTAGTGAGTCAGACCCCAGGGAGATGGGATCGATAAGAAGTTCAAGTAAATGATGTACCCAGGGTCAGCCACTTATAGGTGGCCAGGATTTGATGGAAAATGGCTCTTTTTTTATTTGTTTTTGGTGAAGCTATGACAATGTTCATTCCCTACTTGTAGAACATACTATTGGTGGGACCCGGACATAGTCACTGCTATGGCTGAGCAATATGTTTCCATAGGCACTTCCTGCCTTCTATTCTCCGTGCATGAGCGTCCCTTGGATTTTTTCAGCTTATTCAATAGCAAACGAGTGTTGCAGCATGTGATTAAAGCACTTCTCATTTACAAAACCAGACCTTGCCCTTTTGGTGTAAATTTCGGTGTGTGTATATATATATATATATATAAAAAAATATATATTTTTAAAAAATATATAAATATATATATACTATATGAAGCCAGGGTAATCCAAAGTAACTAATGATGCTGTGTGCCTACATTTTTTCCTGCCTAGCACGAACTATGTCTAAGAGTCTTGATTTGCAGAGGGCAGAGGGTTTGGTCTTCCTTTTCTCCCTTTGCAAGTCTAGTATTTTGCTTCAAACCGCTGACAGCGGATCTGCATTGGCACGTTGAGTTCTCAGAGTGTTCATGCTGGGGTGTGTGTCTGTGCCGGGTACCAGTTCCTCTCTGTAGGTGACACCTTTAAGTGAGAGTTCTTCCTGCTACTGATGTGTCTGATCCTGTTTCCATGGAAACCATGGTCAGATAACAGAAGAAAAAGTTAGGGTATACTTTTTTCTTAATTATTTTAAAATCTTCACTTTATTTTCCTCTTTCTGCTGTCCATTTCCATAAAAGAGAAAGCAAATATGTTCTATTTCTATGTAGAACTTCTGTAGGACCCCCTATATGTGTGTGTACACACAAACATACATATATGTATATAATGAGAGATGTCTCCAAAGTTTACAGGGCATTTAACAGAGAGAACCTTAACTCAACTTAAGATGTTTGTTTCTTGTTTACATATCTATCTTTCATAAGAAATATGATACAATGCAACATGAGTAACACCAACCACCCCAAGTTATGATAGTGCTTGTGTAGTTTTGACTGCTCAGCAGTTGAGACAAATTACTTTTACACTGGAAGTAAACAAATGACTCCAGGCCAGGGTCGTTGCACCATGTAGGGCAGTTGTAAGCATCATTTCCCAGTTGTATCATCAGTCAGGTTCAATCTCTGGTTCTTCCTTCTTTCCATGGAAAAATGGCATATTTCAAAGGGGCCTGAGAAAAAAAAAATTCTACCTGCTACTCAGCAATTTGAGGACACGGTATTGAGGAACTGGCCCATGTCAGCACTGGAAAACAGACTGGAAAACATGTCACTGCAAGAAATAGATTACTAGAGCTGATAGTGTATGGTATTTTATGTGTTTGTGATGGGCTCTGTCTCAGCTAATGTTAGGCGTGGGGTCTGAAGAACTTCTTCTGCAGTAAAATGATAAGGGAGACAGACACTTCCAGAGGGAGTCTGCCCTGTCCTGAGCCAGAGGTATTGAAGGCAATTAGCTTAAACATCCACCTTTCAGGTGGGTAAGGCCAGATAAAATAGTAGGGTAGGATTTGAGAAATAGGCACTGAACAGTACATAAAAGAAATGGATAGAGATGGCACATACATTGGAAAATCCTCCCTACAGATATCTCTACATTGGGCGCAATTTTAAATACCATATCTTGCCTTCATAAATGTAATGTCTCACATTAACTGCATCTCATATTTACCCTGCACATATTCTTCTATGGCAAAATTAAAGTATTTTTCTAGATCTGTCCATACAGAAGACTTCTCTTTCCTGAATAACTTATTTTGGCAAAAAATATGAAAGATGAGGCTTTGTCACTGCTTTCATGCTAGCTGCAGGAAATTTTATACCTTGGCTTTTCATTTTATCCCGAAACTCACATTACTATCAAGGGCACACTCTACACTGCAATCAGTATATTAAAAAGCAATTAAATTCCTCCTGGGTGTCAAAAAGTAAACTGGCTGTCAGCACTGAATGTGCCGACAATCCCATGTCACTCAGTAATATCAGAGATGTGACCAAATGAACAAGGTAAGAGAAATGAACGTAAGGGGTTGACACTTAACTCGTGTAGGTTCCTCATGTTTGCAACCAGCCAAGGGAATGGACTGTTTGGATGTAAGTTTTGAGAGGGAGGATAGTGACTGTGGGTGTTCTTATGTGCCAGGGATCTAGACAGTGCAAAGCAGGAAGAGGGAAAAGCAGTCATGGGCCCATCTGTTACCCAGGTAAATGGTTCACCTCCGCAGTGCTGAGCGCGTGAGCACGCAGGAGGCTTCCCCTACATCTCAGTCTTTTCTAGGTCCAAGCATACATAGAGACGGTCACAGAAAACAGGTATGATTGAGTCTGTAAGCGTCCATCAGCTGACTGCGGATGAGGATAAACCATCCTTGGCGTTTCTGGGTAAGCATGATGGACTGCCAGGATGTGTTGTCAGTCTGCCCCATAGACCCTTCCCTGTGTGTGGTGGGTTGAGCCTGGCTGGAGGCCAGGTGCCCACCAGAGCCGCTCTCTCACTCCCCTCATTCACTAAACAGGGGAGAAAAGGCATAATGAAATGCTTGTAGGTCGAGATAAGGACAGGGAGAGATCACTCACTAATTATCGTCACGAGCAAAACAGACCAAACTTAGAGAGGGAATTCATCGAATTTATTACTAGGCAAAACAGAGTAGAGGAATGAGAAAATAAAATCAACTCTTAAAACACCTCCCCCCACCCCTCCCATCTTCCCGGGCTCAACTTCACTCCCGGCTTCAACCTTCCCCCCCTCAGCGGCACAGGGGGACGGGGAATGGGGGTTATGGTCAGTTCATCTCATGGTGTTTCTGCCGCTTCTTCATCCTCAGGGGGAGGACTCCTCTCATCGTTCCCCTGCTCCAGCATGGAGTCCCTCTCACGGGGTGCAGACCTTCAGGAGCAAACTGCTCCAGCGTGGGGTCCCCCACGGGGTCACAAGTCCTGCCAGCAAACCTGCCCTGGCGTGGGCTCCCCTCTGCACGGGTCCACCGGTCCGGCCAGGAACTTGCTCCAGCGTGGGCTTCCCACGGGCCGCAGCCTCCTTCAGGTGCCTCCACCTGCTCCGGCGTGGGGTCCTCCACGGGCTGCAGGTGGAATCGCTACACCCCCTCATCCTTCCTCCATGGGCTGCAGGGGGACAGCCTGCTTCACCATGGCCTTCACCACGGGCTGCAGGGGGATCTCTGCTCCGGCGCCTGGAGCTCCTCCTCCCCCTCCATCTGCACTGACCTTGGTGTCTGCAGAGTTTCTTACATCTTCTCACTCCTCTCTCCGGCTGCAAAAGCTCTCTCTAAATGTTTTTCTTCTTCTTAAATATGTTATCACAGAGGCGCTGATTGGCTTGGCCTTGGCCAGCGGCGGGCCCGTCTTAGAGCCGGCTGGCATTGGCTCTATCAGACACAGGGGGAGCTTCTAGCAGCTTCTCACAGAAGCCACCCCTGTAGCCCCCCCGCTACCAAAACCTTGCCACGCAAACCCAACACACTGTGTTTCAGCTTTCTCCCTGAAAATGCTCAGTTGAGTCAATCTTTGATACAAGAAACTAGTTAAGGGCAGTGTCGTCAGATCACTGAACTGGAACAGGGCAGAAAACCCTTTTGCCTGCTGAATGAGCATTGGGCTCAGCCAGAGCCAGAGCAAGGGAGCGGTGCAGAGAGCTTTTGATGAAAACTGTATCACTTGAATTTTGAGCTTGTGTATTAATTAATTGGGTATGCAAGTCAGGATTTTCCAGACACTAAATCAACTTCACAACAGGTTATTCATGAATAATTTCAACCTGGTTTTCCATTATTAATAATTATTTGTACAACAATATGCCATCAAAAGCCTCAATAAATGTAAGGCTTCATTGTCCTGGACACTCTACAAACAACATAATAAGGGACAACCTGATAAGTCTTATTAGGTCTGATAATTCAGCATTATCTGGAAAGACTTTTCCACCACAAAAGGACTTAACTGTAGAAAGGTGTTGCTCATGTTTCCCACAGAACTGTCTGAGAGAGGAGAAGTGCTTTAACCCTAGTTCCAGAGAAACATAGGCCTCTTCAAGCTACCCAGAAATATAAAGAGAGGCAGGGACAGGACAACACGACTCTACAGTGAGGGGGAAACATAAATCTGGAGACATGGGATCATAAATCTGGAGACATGGGGTCCCTACGCAGTCAGGCTTGGGTGCAAGTCTCAGTACAGACCAGGAGGTCAGACTGCAACAGAAAGGAGCTCTTTTGTAAGACGGACATTACTGGAACTAGTGCTATCTTACTTCTTCTTCCATAGGAATTTTTTTCTCTCTTTCGCCTTAACCTTTGCACTGGACCCAAGAAAACTTTCCTGATGGAAAGTTTAGTGTTGTCTAAACTCCTATATCCCCACAGAAAGCTTTGGTTTTATCCAAGTGATGTTTTCTTACAGTGAAACTTTAAAAAATAATATGAATGGCTTTCTCTAGAACTAACTGCATTACAAACGTCATTTTTAAGACATATTTCAGCTAGTGATAGGAAAGACTGGTGATCTGGGTAGCTCACAGGTGATCAAATCAGAAAAAGCAATAAACACATCCCTGAGACTCATTATTAGATGACTACTGTAAAGCTGTAGCAAAACTATTATATTTGAAGACGAGAGTTTAAACAGCAATTTTCAATGAGGTGACTGGATTCATGGAGTGGTATGAAGTGCTTTGCCTTGGCAGACTGATCTTGAACCCAAACCTACTGTCTTAACCTTGTTAACACATCATGGTGATTTGTTTTTTGTGGGGGTATTTTTGTAATGTACATATCTTATTCTGATGTTCCTTGTACCTTATTACAGAGGAAGAACCAAAACTAATCCTTTCTAATCCTGCTAAATTTCACAGGATCTTTTCTTTCTTTAAAAATACTATAATACTGTAAGCTTTAAAAATAATTTGCATTTTTCAGTCATTTTAGGAAGTCTATGTTTAAAAAAAAACAACAAGAAAGAAAAAGGATTGTTTCTGACAACCATACCATCCTAACATATTAAAAACATATTGCCTGAGAAGTGATGATTATAAATAGCTGGCATTGTAGCTCAATACATTAGTGTGCTGGTCTTTGATTCCTCTATAATTATAGAATGAAAGCTTCAATCCCTGCATTGGGTGAGCACTTAAAATTACAGCTGAGGTAGTAAATTACTGGTCCTCAATGTCCTAGTCAGACAGATTGCTTTCAGTTCATAAAGAGAAATTCAGTGTTGTGTCAGAGGCAGATTCCCTGGTGAGCTTATTGTCTTCTATTTAAAACTAGTAGGTGAACTAAAGGAAATACTAGAATATTTTACAGTATACCGACATAAGCAACGTTTCTTATCCTCAAAAACAAGCAAGACCAGTGTTGCCTCAAAATGTTCACACTGGTGATATTGATTTTCGTTTTACACATCCCCAGGAACAAAACGTACTGGCTAATACATTGTTTTTATTAGTTTCACTGGATGCTGTATCAATAATGGGTTTAACTCTTGCATGAAGGTAACGTGCTGGGCTTTTTGAACCTGTTGATGGACATTTGATTCAAAGTGTCATTCTGTCAGTAGGAATCCTAATAAGCACAAAAAAAACCCCAGGAAACACCACAGTGAATTCTCGTTGTAGCAAGTTTAGTCTTCTGACAAATTATTATCTTCTAAGGATTGTTTCTGAAACTTAAAATAAAAATAGGTATCAGTCCTAAAGGTTAATTTCACCCTTTTAAAGCTCTGCAAAATGCTCTGAAGGAAATCCTTTTGCCATAGTCTAGGGCAAAGTCTGACAATAATGTAACTGCAGATTGAGAAAAGTCATATATGCACTGTGTCCACTTAAGCAAGACAGATTTGTGCGTTGAGCCAAAAGTATATTCTCTTAAACCCATATTTAGGTGTGTAAGTAGCTACCTAACCCAAAGCTGAGTAAATTCAATGGCAACCTTCCATTGAACATCCTGTCTCACAGTGTAAAATGGTCCTGATTTTCACAGCAGCACAAGCTTGAGATCAGCAGCACTTCAAAAGCCAGAGGATCTGGATAATTTGAGCCTGACTTCCATCGTCAAGGTTGGATGCTCCGGCTGTAGCTCTTGGAGAGGTGATCGCTGCATCACCTGCACAAGCCTGTGCTCCTCTGCCTCGAGGGCACATGGACTTGAAATGATCATGGAAGGCAAGTGTGCTCTAGATATATTTGCTGAAAAAAAATATTTCCACCTTGTTCTAATCATGATTCAGTCTCAGCAGAAAGGTCAAGAATTAACTGGGCAATGAGATGAAATTACTTTCAGAAACAACTGAAATATATTTGTGTAGTGCTACAAGGAAATATAAAATTTCTTAAGGAAACAGAAATTCTGAAGGGGCACAGGAAAACCTAAGTGCCAGTGAAGCATACCTATGAAAGTTAGAAGTTGCTTGGGAATTTGGGGAAAATATACCAGTACTTAAGTAGTCAGATTTCTACTTTATGAAAAAAAATCTGTCAGACTAGGTTAAATGAAAGCTCAACTAAGGACACGTACTTTTCAGAATGTCTGGTATTTTTTCACTATCCTGTACCAATACGAAGCTTATGTGCAAGAACTAGAAGTCACTGTGCCAGATCAGTTAATATCTTGAATCTTTTGCCAGAATTATTTAAAAAATAATACATGACTGTAGGGATAATGCAGAACATAATCTTGAAAGATGAAAAACTCAGTTCTGAAACTGAAGAGATTTTAGATACAATATTAAATTCACAGGATGATGTCTTTTAACAGGAATGAGAAGGAGACTTTTCTGAACATGAAAACTGGAAGATCAAGATAGCCAATCTGTCGTGAGATCATTTCAGCCATGAAGAAGCCAGGCATCAGTTCAGATCCTGTGAAGAATAACTTTGTAATGTGGACTGTACACTCCACTCCACAGCTGAGACCAGATAGGCAGCCGTGTCACAAACTTCCATGTAAATATACACAGAAATTTGCCTCTAGTCTTCATGTTCAGATGCTTGTGGACAAATGCCACACCAAGAGAGATGATAATCAGCATATGAATGACCAAGGTGCATGTTTGCACACAGTCACAGGGGTGAAAACAGGGCTTGGTGTGTTAGGTTTTTGTGGTTTAGCAGAGAAGGCTGCATATTCCACAAGAAGTACAGTAACAATACTCACTGAAGGATTAATTCAACTCATTTTGCTCTTAGTTCTCTCAGTGCAAGCATTGGCTGTGGTATGTAGAAATGAAAAAATATTGCTCAGCTGGATGACCTTCTTTCACATGAAAGGTCTTTCGATGGTTATCTGGTAAAGTTAAAGGATCAAGGCATTATTCTAGACGAAGGTGACTGCTTAGTTTGAAACACCTCTTTTTAACTATAAAAAGTTAAATGGGAAATAAAACCAAAAAACCCCTAATCCTTTTAAAACACATACCCATTGTTTTTTCAACATATTAAAATATGCTTGGGAGCTTATCTCTTTTGGTGTTAGATTGACCCTTTTTTTACAGAGTGCTCCTAACCTCATTGTTCTCTTAACCCGGCCTTGTTGGAAGCCTACACTTAATAGCAACAGAGAGAAAGCTGCTGCCTTCTTACACAGCGAAACTGCATCTGCAGTAGGAAGCATTGCTTCTTTCTCTAGATTGGAATGTATGTAAAAGTGATAAAGGAAGACACAGGAAACCTATAGTGATTCTGTAACATTCCGAAACCACAAACAGATATTTGATTAAATTCCAGGCTGTTGGAATTTCTTTACACAAAGGTTTTCAAGTCAGAGAAAAATTCTTACTTCTCACGTAAATGGACTAATTATGCTTTTGAGGTCCGCGGTTTTAAGTTTGCTTTGGATTTGTAAGCAAGAGCTGGCTGGAGAAAGGAAGGGAAGCAGGCGAGTATCGTTTCTGTCATTATTATAGGCAGAAAAATCCACTTTACTGCAGCATGTATTATGAAGTGACTGAGTGAAAATGGTGGTATCTGCCCATGTGATGAATGACTTTTTATGTATTGAAAATACCTACTTTTGATCATTAAGAGCAAAAGTTAATCATTTCATATGGCTAAGCTTGAGTTTCTATTTACAGCACATTCCCCAAACTGATAAAATCTTAGCACAGAATTATTTAGGTTGGAAGGGACTTCTGGAGGTCATCCTGTGCAACCCCCTGCTCAAAGTTGGATCATATTGCTCAGAGCCTTGTCCTGTCAAGTTTTGAAAATCTCCAAAGACAGTGTTTCCACACTCTGGGCTACCTGATCGAGATCTTTCCACCCTAATTGTGTTTTGTTTTCTCCTTTGTATGCAGTCAGAATTTCCCTTGCTGCAATTTGCAGCCTTTGCTGTCCATGCTTCCACTCCACCCCTGTCTGAAAATTCTGGCTCTGCCTTCTCCAAATCTCCCGGTTAGGGAAGAGAGACAGCAAATCCCTTCCCCTTGTGCTGCCAGTCCCCATCAGCCTCGTTGTGTCCATCGTGTGCACCAACTCGGTGCATGAACACACCAGCTGCGTATTTCAGACGCAGCTTCACAAGTTTCTCAGAGATGGAATAGCCACTTCTCTTCACCTGCTAATTGTGGTCTTGCTAACGACAAGTCTTTCAGCAAAGCCTTCTGCCTCAGCACTTTTCTGCTTGTGTAGGAAAAGGCCCTTTAACAGAGATAACTCAAGACTTTAAACAAAAAAAAAAAAAAAGAAAAAAAGAAACATCAGATTGTCTTAATTTTGAGGATAGTGAGGGCCACTTTGGCTGTCTGATCTTAGACCCTGGAAATGGATGACAAGAATTTCCTGCATTAATTCTAGCTTTAGGTGCAGCAACAATACTTATATTACAGCACATGCATAAACCTTGATTTGAAATCGCCAGCAAATCCCAATTACCTTCATTAATTTGTTCCAGCTAACTGTTTTAAAAGTGTGTTTTAGTTCTATTTTGAATTTAGTTTCAACTTCTAGACTTGAATTTGTTTATATATCTTTTTCTGCAAGGTTAAAGAGCCACCTGAAGTCAAATTCCTGTCCCTCATTTGGGTTCTTAAAGACTGTAATAAAATCATTCCATAATCTTCTCTTTACTTAACCTAATACTTTTCATCCCTTAAATAATGTCTAATATAGCATTCTCTCCAGCCTCAGAACTGTTTTCATTATTCTTCTCTGAACCTGCTTAAAATATCATCTCTGTAGACACCAGAACTTACCGGAGCTCTCTGGCACTGGCCATGCCGCATCAAATACCATGTACTACAACTCTCCGATTCAGTGCTTATGTATCCCTGGTAATTCTTTAACCCTTACTAGTTAGAAGCTCATACTAATAGCTTACTCCAAATGTTTTCTTGACTCACTGTTTCTTAGGACAGAATCCCCTATCCTGTTAGCAGAGTTGCCCTTCCGTGTTTCTCCGTCCTACATTTGAACAGCTTCATCAGAAAAACTGTGGAGATCCACAAATGACCTAAACTCCATTTGCAGTTGATGGAAAGAAATTAATAATTTTAGGGTGTAGTTCATCTTTTTATAGACATCTTAATTGGTTGAATGACTCACACACTAAAAATTCCTATGTCTCCCCGTTGTGTCTTCACGCGGTTAATGCGTTCCTTTCCCTGAGGAGAACAGGAATCTGTTCCATTCATTTCTGTAGAATTTTTATATCCCTTAAATATAAATGTGTGCATGTTTCTGTGCAGATAGATAGGTGCACACGTTCATGTGCCTATACAGGCATGTATGGCACTGGAAAGTGTTGCTGTGTCACATTGCTGAATGTGAAGATAAATAGTTGTGCTGGAGAGCTTCTGCACGGCTTCCCTGTACGCACCAGCAGTGTGAATCTGATGAGATAGTTATCAGTTTCATACCGACACTTACTGTCCTGTGAGCAGCTTGGGCTGATAAGATGCTGAAACAACTGATCCAAAAATATACCATAATCTTTCTCTGCTCTCTTTTTTTAAAATGACCTTTAGCTAAGCAGATACTTAGTTCATTTTTCAACTTTAAGTAAAAAGATAGCAGGGGAAAAAGAGCGTTACTCTAATCCAGGTCTCCTAATTTTGGAGAAATTAAGTTAATCTTTTGTTATCGTTCTTCAGATCTGCACATCTCTTTCAGTTTACTTAATTAGATCTCCGTAATTAAGCATCATATAGAATGAGCATTGGAGCATTTGAATAAGCATATAGAAAGAACAAACCTTTTCATTTTTTATTTTTGTCAGAAGCCAACAAAGTTTCTCTTGTACTCTTTCAGTTCCAAATGCTTGAAAGAAATACCTTCCCGTAATTAAGGTACAATACAATCAATCTCATCTATTATTCCCTATGAAGACCAGTCTTGCTTTTCCTGTTTATTTGTTCTTACTATTGACTTCAGTGGTACCAGAGCTGACCCCTATAAATACACAGAAGTGAAGATTATGCAAGGATATTTTAAATAAATATATATGAGAGAAAAAAAACCTATATTGAAATAAAACTAAGTGTAACTATGATCAGATTTTACAAGGACAATACTAGTTATTCATTTCTTTATCATATATGTCTACCAGTTTGAAATATATTTAAATATATTAGAGAAAATGCTTGAAAACAGAAAAAAAAGCCAACTAATTCTTTTGAAAAATTATGAAATTAGGGATAAGGAGACAGATGAAACTATGCAAAGCCATATACTTCAGTGGAATGTCCACTTACTTACACATTTTATTGGTGCTAGAAGGTTTATGTCTGGCAGGGGGTTACTACAAAGTGCTTGCTTTGCACATGGGATTTATTTGCAGGAAATCTTGAGTGTAGGTGCACTCTGACTTGTGGAGAGTTGCAAAGAGTCACAGATATCTATTAAGGACATAACAGGGAATCTCAAAAGGCAGCGATATGTTACCATCTTTCATTCTAAGGCCAGCTGAGGTGTTTTGTAACGGTAACATGTAAAAGAAAGAAAACAGAAAAAGAAAACTGATCTAAAAAGATCTTTGTTAAGCCAAGCATTTTCCTGGCTGCCACATTAGAAATGCTCTGGGTTCAGCTTTGCCTTTACAAGCATTTATGTCAGCAGTCCCCCAAACGTGCTGGTCATGGACCCCAGTTTTGAGCAAAGCACGCCATCCAGCAGCACAAGGCTTTGTGATTCCCTTTATCCTCACTTTTAAATTCTTAATGTCTTCTGTCAACAGCCAGCTTCAGAGAGGTTCATAGGCAGCATCCTCCTGGCACGGGAGCTGGGAATCAGCGGCTCTCATATTTGCCACTTTAGCAAGCACTGACAGGCTGGAGAGGACCAGAGGCGAAGCAGCTCCTCTCCTCCACCCTGCTGGCGTTGGCCAGCCTCCATACAGCCACGCATTGCACAGGCACGTCCTTCTCTCCAGACTGGATCTACACCCATGCATGGTCTTTCAGGGTTTTACAGCCTCAGCTTTCCTCAAGCAAAAGACCTGAATTTCATGAGAGGCCTTAGCGTGACTTCACTTTTTCAATATATATATTTTTTTTTTTTTCAGAATACATCAGGATTATAAGAATTTTGAAAGGAAAAGTCTAGTAGATGCGACATGATTTCCAGGAGAAGATCATGCCTGGAAATCCAACAAACATAATCCTTTTACTGTGTCCCATGCTCATGAAACCTGCAAGAGGTGGTGTCTTACCCTCTTTGTGGTGGAACTGAGAAGATTGCATTTTCCCTTGCATCAGGAAAGATTAAACAGGGGAAGGTTCAGTGTCTCTTGAAAACCTCAGGCAAACCTTTCCTTTTCACTTTCCCTCAAGTTTTTCCCTTGACTTTACATCGTACCCAAGTGCCTGCCTGCTTTACCATAATGCAAGGGCACTTCTGAAGCCACATCTCTAACTCACTGGAGGTGTTGCTTCACCTTCAGGGGTCAGATTAAAGAGGAAGGAGAAAGGACCATTATATTTAAAACTGATTTTGAAGCCGTGGAGCTACACTGCTACTGTAAATACGTGATAACAGAAAGTCTATGTGACTTTACCCACTTTTACAGAGCGCATATGACATGGTTAGAAAATAAATGGACATGAAAGTATCTGTGGAGTATCAATTAGATAGAGAGAAGGTCAAACCAAAAAAGGCTTCCTCTTTTTTATAATGAACTTTCATTTCATAAAATACTAAGTCAATAAATTAGATTGAAACTCTTTGGTCTTCTTGTAATTATATATTACAGATTATCCCATCTATTAATTATCCAAGAAAAGATCCAGTAATATAATAATCAGAACTGAATTATGCTCGTTGGGAGCTGAATCCCAGTCTTATAATGAACCCTTTTCCTGTAAATTCTGTTTTTTCACTGTTGCTGATATATGGATTCAGATCAGTCCTGTGGGAGAGAGGATTGTTGTGTTTTTAAGAGGCAAAGGAAATGAAAACTTGCACCAGTAATGAAGCATGTTCGTTTATTCCAGTTTGAATATCTTATACATGATACATTTCACTTAAACTCAAATTTTCTATTTTGGATAATTCTGTATGATTGGGGTTTTTAACTTAGACGAAATTTACTTAGAGATATGCATTCACTCCTGCAATGCCTTTTTCTTTACTTATAATAAACTGAGGAAAGGACAAGTAGCCTCATTAAAAATACAACCCCGGGAAGGTAAAATGAAGGCATTGTGAACAATTCCCTTAAGAGATCTTCAAATTGTCACATTATGGTGAGATAAAATGTTAGTACAAAGAATACAGGCGCTTTTTTCAGCTATTAACAGGAGCTTAACTTTCCATCAAAAGCCTAAGTTCAGCTGAAAATCTGTGACCTAGAATCCACCATGTCCTTTATTTACTGATAAATATGGGAAGGGACTGTTGCTATTTTATTTTTTCAGAATGACAATGGCTGTTTCATTTGCAAACCTAGAAAAGTAATCAAATATTATAGCCACTAGCAATACCAGTCACAGCAAATTAGCATTGTATTTCCTCATCAATTACCTGCTCCTTAAAACATTCCAAATTAACATTTTAAATTCATCACATTGCTGTTTTTTAAAGTAATATCTAATTAATAAATTCCTGCCAGGTGGTGTCTGATATGCAGCTGGCAAAAAAATATCGAAGCAGCTGCACTTTAACAAGTGGCCTTCTTTTCACCTGCTAACAAGCATCTGTCAGCTGGCTGTATGGATAAGCAGGACGTGGATTTTGCTTGTAAATAAATTGTACCTGTGAAAATCATGTGGTGCAGCTCTTCCCTCTACAGGATAAAAAAGAAGGGGAAGGACCCCTTTAGGAGACTCTTTCAAGAAGCGTTTCAACTTTGATTTAAACCAAAGTCCTGCTAACCTAGATCTTCTACAGCCCCTGTAATGAATGGACACCTTTCGTGTCAAAGCCTTTAAAGGACAGAGGGCATTGGAGAATTTAGAGAAAGGGAAAAGGGGAAAACACAGATATTGCAGTTTTTTGAGGGGAGGTAAGGCAGAAGTGGCAGATGTGGAAAGGGAAGTGTTTTTATTCATTGCAAAAGCAAAGACCTTATGTAGAAGAAAATTGATTGGATCCTTCATGGAGACCATCTCAAAGCTTATTCCAGCCTGCACATTTTAAGAGCCTTTCTCTAGCTTTTAAATAGATTTGAAATTTTCCAGACATTATTTGAGGATCCATGTTCAAACACTAGGTCCTGTCATAGGGTCACTGTGGCCCAAACTCAGAGGTACTCCCAAAAACTGGTGTGGATGCTGTCCTCAGTTCCCAGACCGCTGTGCATTTTGAAGGGACAGAAGAAACTTACTGGAGCAAGGACTGTGCTCACTGTCTCCAAAGGCTTTAGGAAGGTCTAAATTCTAGGGAGGACTCAGAGACTTAGGTAGTGTTCACAGAAGGAGAGTTTCAAGTCCTTCCTGCTTTTCTTTACCCAACAAAAATCTGGGGAACATTGACTGCAAATGTGTACATCTTGGAAGTATATAAGATAAAAAGCAAGGGCAGCTGATAGTGATTGTCTGCAACAGCATCTGCCCCACATAAATCCCCTTTCTCCACCCTTCACCCCAAAGTGCCAACACGCAGTCAGTCACCATCAGCATCAACCTGCTTGGGGAAGTCCTCCTCAAACCCTGCAGGGAGCAGGACTTGCTCTGGTTGCAGAGCACTCAGGTCATACCCCAGTGGTGCCCCAGGGACAAACATCACTTTTTTTCAGAAATGCCAGCAGTCTCAGGGCTTCCACAGCTCTCAGATCATGCTCTCGGCCAGAGGAGATAGCATAAGGCTGTTGAACTAACAAAACCTGTGTCACGGAGAGGCAGATCTTCAACTAACCTAGTTTTGAACATGTATAAAACAAGAATAAAATAGAAGAGAAAAAGTAAGGACCGGAAAAATCTGTCTGTACACCTCTCTGTACAGCTGGTGCCTCTGCTTCCACCCTTGACACCCTCACCTTCCGCATCCTTTAGCCCGTTTCATTTTTGTACCATCACTCCAGACACCATATAAACAGTGTGATGCTTAAAAACCAGGACAAGAGGTTTCCAGCCCCCGGTGGTGCTCCAGTGGGAAGCTTTCTGCCTAAGCACAGGACACTTGCATTGCAACTTAGGAAAATATGAACCCATCGCAAATATCAAAGCAATCCCTGTGAGTTACTGCTGTGTGTTATCATCACTAATTGCAAGGATCGTTACAACAGATCATAGTTGGCTAAGGGAAAAATGGTTATATTCCGTTGTTGTTTTATTTAAGGAGCTTTTCTTTTGGCAGGTAGCGTTCAGCTCCACAAAGATAAAATGCTGTCAGTGCTACTGACAAAAGACAGATTTGAGGTCAGAAATCCAGTGTAAGCTTTCTTGTCTTTTTGCATAATAAAATACTCTGTGGCTTCTTCCTTCATGGCAGGCTGCTAGTCAACAAAACAGATGATAATAAAAATATTTACGCTAATAAATAGGAAAAGTAGCTAAATGTCCATGTATTCTCACTAACCGTGCAACTTTCTTTCTCATGATAAATTATATTCAAGCAAAAGTAAATATCAGGTCTTGAAGGTTACTTTAAATAAATAGGTAATTTAAATGCAACAGTAACTTCCTCACTGCTTGGTGTTTATTTTTAAAAAGACCGCTTATCAGGAGCATGAACTCTCTCCTCTTTCATAGCATCTGAAGGCACATATCAAGGTCGCTGACTTTTAACAATGATGTGATTCAAAGTCCGTCCAGTTTTTTCTAAATGTAACCTGACCTAAAGATTCTCTAAAAATTATTTCCCTTTTAGAGGGGAAATCAATTGAATTTGAAGAAGCTGGAAAGTGTACATTTTCACTTGCACAATAAAACTTTTCTAATCTCCATCCATAAATGCATGGTTGAATATTCAAAATTCAGGTAAAGAATGATGGAGAATTAGAAGAGGTTTTGATAGACTGATGACCCTTGCACAAGCTCCATCAACCTGAAAAACAGACACTCTCAATTTCAAGCTGTTTTCTGCCAAAAGTGGGAAGGGCAGCCTTCAACAAGTCATACAATTTCTCTTGGATTTACATGGGCTAAAAGTACTATGAGTTTAATGCTACTTAACCTGCCCAGGGCATGACAAGATTTAATTCACTTCTATTCAAAAATATTAGATGTAGATATAGATCAATAGACAAACACACACAAAGAGACAGAGCATCATGTAAGAAACTCCACATATGGGAACCCAGGCAGTTTTGTCGTGGGTTCAGCAGGATAAGATTTTCACCTCGTGTGTTTTGAAACCCCTTGTTAAAACTATTTTGGAAATGAAGTAGCAAAAGTATTCGTAGATGTGGGTTTTGCTGTCCTGTGGAGGCACTGATTTGAGCTAAGTCTCTGTTCTCCAGCTAGGGAAAGCCTGTTTGCTTTATCTGAACCTTCTTTTAGCTTTGTTTTTCATTAGAAACAGATCTCTGTGTTCAGTAGTACAGTATATTTTCTATTCAGATTTTCGTTCATAACCACTTACCAGCTCAAGTAGCTCAGCAAGCCACAGGCATAGTTTACCCGAAGCTTATTAGCGAAACACAAGCATGGTGCTGATACCCAGATAAGACCTCCGTAGGATTTCTTTCGCTCTCCTGGGAGTATTTGTCTCAGAGTATCTGAGTTGTCAGAGCTGTGCAGGGAGGGAGGAGAGGAGACCCCTCCTTCGGCGGCAGCTGGGAGCGGTGCAGGGAAAGCGCGGTCCCACACTTTGGCATTCGCAGCGTCCCTTGGGACAGATGGCAACATCAGCTCAAAGTTGTATGAATTAAAGGTGGCATAACCAGCCTCGGTCCTGCACTGCCAGGGTTTTCCCACCGATATTTCAAAGTTAGGGAACAAGTGAGCTGATGGATCCCCCCACAGGGGTAGCGGGAGCCCTCAGAGACCAGCTGGTTTTTGCAGCACGTGCTCTTTTGACCCAGCAACATCAGCTTACAGGAGTGCATTTCTCAGGTCACGCTTGGCCTTTTCTCATGGTTAGGGCTTCGGAGGTACCATTAACTTTTCATCGAACCACTCTGAGGAGGTGGCATTTGTACCTTAGCAAGTGTGAATTAACATATCCACGACAGGTCAGATTCTTTGGGGTCACCTGCAGGGGGAAATGGGAATGTCTGTCCATTTTATTCTGAAGCTTGTTTTCAATTGCAAGTTTGATTTGGTTTTGTTTTACCAGATATTCCAGGATTCAGTGGCTTCCTAGGTTGATTTGTTTAGAGATGCTATTATCAATGGCTCAGGGCTTGCACCACTTGCCTCTTAACTTATACTTCAACTGTAGGGGACTCTGCCATTCCCCGCACAGCCTGTGGATGATAACAGCTGCTTTATCTGAGGCTGTGCCCTCTCCACTTTGTCTTTCCTCTTTTTAAGCTCTTGTTCAGTAAAAACTGAGTTTAAACTCTACACTTTAAACATTACTTATGTTGCCAACAGAAGCTTCATTATTATTTATGAACTTATAACTCTATAACTTCACCTCAGATAATAATTCAACATCTTAGATAGGTTTTCTAATGCTGTTTTTGTATAATTTATTGCAGTCTTGATATTATTTTACCATTAAAATATAAAATTACTCTCCACTTTGATTATAATGATTTATATTTCTGTTTTTAAAGCTGCCTGTCTGAGTAAGACTTGGAAAGACATGAGCAGAGGAACAAAATGTTTTATAACTCCTTATTACTATCAGGAGTTTATCCCAAGGAAATTCAGTAGAGTTTCCTTTGAGGAGATTGTCCTGTTTATGATTTACAGGAGTGCTGTTGATGTAGTCAATTTTTATTCCCCCAGTGCTCCAGAAGATGATATAGGAATCAGTATATGTCATTTCAACTCTTTTGAAGGAATTCATGACCCCTTCAAGCTCTTGTCTGCTATAGATTGCTTCTTTGCCCATTTGGGAGTTAATCAGCTACCCAGCTTCATGCCATGATCATTTTTTCACTTTAGGTAGCGTATGCAACTGCTATTGCCCTTCATCCCCAGGCCTGGCTCGGGATTTAGGCAAGGGTGGTAAGGATGCGTTCCACATACCCCGCATTGTCTTGCTGTAGCCTTGCCAGGGAGCGCCGCTTTAGCTTATGGCCTCTGAGTGTTTTCATTATAAAACCTGCTTACAGGGGTTGATGAGTTCGTGGTAACTACGTTTTGCAGCTTCATACATGTCAATAGCTGAGCAGCGGTCCATCCTGGGGCAATTGTTTTACCCAATCTTTTAGTCTGAGTCTTCAAACTGCTACCAACCCTCACCCGTGCCTTGTATGATTGTATTTGGTATGATGTTCTTTCCTCTGTCTGCAGTTAAGGTTTTATAGCAACTGCTGGAAAGCCAGTGTTTCAGCATGAGCATGTTTTTACAACCTGTACAACAGTGCGTCCCTAGTCTGCCGGGAAATGTGTGTTTATGGTCAGAAAAGTGCACCACCATTGCCAGCTCTTTCTGACGTGAGTAGTTGTGCTAAAAGATTTCGGGAGGATTTTCTCATCTGCTGTGACAGTGGAGCTGCTCCTCCTTCTGTCAAGGTTCTGGCCATGATACAATAAATATCAGGGCCCAGACGGGGCAGAAAGCTGTGGGTGGAAGATGCCTGGGAAATCACCAGGACCATCTCTTTGTCTAAGCACAGCTCACGCCAGGGCCATGTCTGGAGGAGTTGCTGCTCTCCATGAGGAGGACATGATCCAGTATTTCCTCTGGAAACTAGCAGAGAGAATGATGTCCGGCATAAAAAAGAACTGGTCTGACATTAAGTCGGGCCACTGAGCCATTTCAACATTTTTTGTGTCTTTCTGTCAGTATGGTAGGAATTGGCCACAGAAAACGTGAAACAGAATGAACTTGCAGGCTGTAGCGTGCAGGGCTCTGAGGGGTTTCTATCAGTGCTCTGTATGATAACTTCATATAAGATCTGGTTCGAGTTAAGTATCCAGTTAATTAATAACCTGTCCAGCATCTTAATCATACAAATAACAGGAGTTCTCTCTGCTGCACGTGGAAGGCAAATCAAATTTTCACCAGCTGCCTCTGTTATCCAAATCCTCCATAATTTGTAATGCACATTTCTTTTCTGAATTATATAGTGCTCTTTGAAAACAAACCCAATCACCGTTTGCAATCTAGGGCACCTGGAAGCCTTCCTACTGGAGTTTATGCTCCATAAGTTTTGCCAGAGTGCATCAAAATGTCCTGCTAGTGACCCAGCTGACTTCTGACCCGTAACGCGATGAATGCCTCCTGCCATTTGCCCTACTTACTGCTGGGAGGGAAGGCAAGGCACTTTTTGCTCAGCTATGGGAAAATTACACTGATCGGAACGTGAGGACAAGTGAGTGGAATGCAGAGGTCCAAGACAGACACTCATCATCATCTCAACTGCTGTTGAGATTAAGATGCTTCTTCAAATCCAGAGACAGAGGATATGAATGTAAATGAAGATTTATTATCTGAGATGTCTTCTAAAAATAAGAATTGCATAATAACAATAAATTACAAGCAGCAGCCTCTTCTAAAATTACCCATCCATTTTACAAAAGCGCTAACTTGCTTTGCTTGTCCCCTTTTAAGTAATTGGGAAAAAACCCTACCCATAAAAATTGTTTATTGTAAGGGATACAATAGGATCCGTACTATGAAAAACAAATAACATAAGCTGTGTACAAAAGGGGAGGAATGTCATTTTTCAGTCTTCTGAATTTCTATAAACACAGGGATTCCCTCCCCTACCATTTGGAAAAAGTGATATACGGGACTGATACTATTAACTAGTCTACAACAAATGAAACCAGGTAACAACTATACAGAGTCTTACACTTGTCTTCTGGACTTGACAGTTCGTACTTTGCAGTGATTCAACTGACACCACCAAGTAAGCTTAAAAACTAGGCTGTCACACCATGTAGCGAGAAGTTTTATTCATTAAAGATCTGTATAGAAGGAGCATTTGTAACCAGTCTGCCCTATTCAACATGTTTGACTGGCAGTATTTGGCTTAAAAAGGACTTTTTATTTCAGTGCATCATATTTTATTAACACTATGTATGAAATACTTCCAATATTTATCCTAAAATACCATGATTCAATACATACTGTTCTGGAATACATTTTGTTACAGAACTATCCAACTTGAGACACATTTTGTTTGGAATCTGTATTTCATTTATCTTTTTTAAATTATATTTTTTCTTTTTTTCTTTTTCGGGCAATAAAAGGAGAAAATTGCATCTTAGCACACTGGTATAACAACATTTTATCTTAGAAACAGCCTGACTGTATTCCAACAACACAGTTTTGCAGGGAGATTTTATGATTTAAATTCAGGTCTCCAGGTGAAAGTAGTGAAAAGACTGATTTAGTGAGACTGTTAATTTCAAATGGCTGCTTAAAGCGACATTTAAGAGCATCCAGGAATCTAAGGTGTTTACATTCTGTTTCTTTCCCATCATTCAGCCTTTTTTAGGCCAAAATAGACGTTGCTATAAGCAGGGAATGAATTCTCTTTTAATACTGATCCTGCAGTAACAATTAGTATATCCCAGACCACTGTATTATATAGACATACACACAACCCAAGTGAGGCCTAGCAGCTATACAGTACTGAAAAAGTCTTGCTATTTATTTGAAGTAAAGTACAGGTCTTCTCTAAGGCCGTTGTTGGAAATAGACCACATAGTAAGGATGACTCCCTGATTTTGCTGAGCTGATGATATTATTAATGGCCTGTATCCCATTTTACCTCTTATTATTAGATGTGAGCATGAATTTCATGAATTTCAAACTGCCCTATTGGAGAAAGACCTCAGGTCATTTGGTTAACTACATGGATTCTACTTCCAGGGGAAAAATGGGGTCCAGCAACGAATTGTGTGCCCGCCCAGTGTGAGAAATCACACCCGCTCATCAGCCATCCCTCCCCATTTCTTCTGTGCAAAATGTTTCCTTCCAAAGCGGAGACAAGGGAAGAAGTGGTGTCCAAGAAGGATGAGTGGATTTTCCTTCTAATTCAGTCTCTTTCTCCTGGTTCTCAGCAGTCCTAGGAGTCACAATGGTGGTGTCCTGCACAAAGTAGCAATCAGATGGTTAGTACCCCAACACATAACCTACCTTGATTTTGGGTAGTATAGTCTGCTGAGGAGCGTTATTAGGTGTTAGGGGGGTATTAACATTGTTCAGCTTCAGGTATTTATTTAGTTGTCTATTGGTCCAAACAATCCAGATCTAACTCATCCTTGAAATCCTGTTGTTCATAGTCCTTCCCTGATGGCCAAAACATGTAAAAGTTTATGAGTCTGTGCAACCTTTGTTTCACCATAGCTGGATCTTTGTGAGCAGAATACATTTATGATTTGAAATCAAAAAGTGTCAGCCTTGTTTCCATCATAGCAATATTGACTGTGTAAGTATGTGGTCTTAACAAAACTTCTTCTTCTTTCAAAGAGCCATACTACACCACGACCATCCATTTCTGATTTACTATTAGAGCTCAGTTTGGTAAGATTTTTGACTGCACATTAATAACACTGGAACTGTTAGGACAGACACTTCCTTAAAAATTAATATGTGAGCTACAGGCATGGCTGTTACACGTGTTCCGATGCAAAGGCAGGTTTTCCTGTGTGCGCGACTGCTTGCTGGAATTTACAATGTGTAGTTTATATGTGAACAAAACCAGTGATAAAGTTTCTGAAAAGCTATGCAAACCAACCTCAGGAGAGTTCATCCAGTTTTACTGCATAATAATCCTTTTTAAGCCATGTTCGTACAAAGGTACATAACATTACAGCTTTCATTTTTAAATCTAATAGAAAAACTGCAACTGGAAGAGGTTTCTTTCATCACTTAAAAAGCAAATGTAAAGACTCTCAGCAAAAAGAGATGTTTTTCCCTTCAGAATTCTGCTGTTTTTTCTTTCTAAAAGGTACATCCTAAGCCTAGTTTTACTGACAGTGAGATTCAGTTTCAGAAAAGTAGAAGTGGAAACCTGAAAATCTTTTCCTTTCTCAGTTTATGGGGAAAAGATGCTTTTGAGATAGATGATAACTTTTCTCTTAACATCTCTAATAGCAGGCAGCAGAGTAGTTGATTCATGTGAACACAGAGCATTAAATCCTGCAAATGTATTTATCCAAACATGTAATTACCTTATTTTCCATTTTTTTGTCCCAAATTTCGTGGATACAGACATGGTGAGATTAATATAAAGTGCTATGTAGCAAGAAATATGGAGCTGGGTGTAGAATGTCTTCTTAAGGAATCTTCTCCTTGAAGGAGTATATAGTCAGTAATAAATCAACATGCTGCAGGGTTACTTGGAGCAGGTGCATTTCCATCCCAGAATATAGAACCTTTTTATTTAAATGAAATAGCTGATTTAAAGGAATAATGTAAAACTTGAAATGACAGTTAAGTCATCCCATCCCCAGGGGAAATTTAGATGTACCTGTATGCATTAAGAGTTCCAGCACTGATTTTTTACCCCCTCAAAGCCATTGCAATTTAAGATATGCTCTTGGAAGTCCCAAATGAAGTGTTACTTGCCACCGGCGTATTTGTCTTGAGAGATGGTAAAAGCCTGTCCTCGCTGTTGTCAATAACAAATTTCCTGTCTGCTTCAGTATGGCCAAGGTTCCCTTGTGGCTGCTGCCGTAAGAACCTTAAGTCTTAATAATTTAACCATTTCCATAAAGATCATAGCAAAACTGCAGGCATAGGGCCGTGGCAGTCCTGAAGAAGTGCATAGAAGTCATAGGAGCAAAGGAAGTTTAAGTGCCTATGTATTACTGTTAGGCGCCTCTGTATTACATTCCACATAAGGAATCACAAGATCAGTCCTCAGTTTTAAGGATATCGCTTAGTAAATGTGATATCACTATGTGCCTTGCACTGAAGACTGTCCTCCACGTTACACTGGTTAATAGAAGCAGCCAAGTGTTACCTGCTGTTGCTTATTTTTCTTCTGCCTTTACCAAATTGCAAATGGGATTTCAAATACCAGCCCTAGATATTTCATAGGTGATCTCTGAAGCCGGAATAAAAACCTTAAATTACAGGAAGCCATAAAGCATCTTCCAAAATAGGTGGCTTATTGTTGTGTCCCAGTGCAGCAAACCTTCAGGAAATTTATGGGTGTTTCATAAATGTAAGTGACTTCAGAAGAACAGCTCATATTTGCATAAACGTATTCATTCTGTTCATAAAAGATGCTGAGAGTTTTTGAAGATTTACATCTGCCATAAACTGTTGTTACGTTAAAAGAGATTCTGATTGGTGCAGTGAACCTAAAATATCTTCCTGCCTTTCCACGGTTAATAAATCATTTCAGCCAATTCAGCTAACATTTACTCGGTGAACAGGACACATGCACCCAAACAAGAAGGGAGGCTTGGCAGCAGAGTGAAAACATGCTGACCGCTGCCGAGCGCCTTTCTGAATGGCCGTGTCAGTACCGGCAGGCAGAGCCAACGGCTCCATCCCTCCTTGCTGATATGCATGGCTGCCTCGTGCAACATGCACTCAAATGCCACTTCGGGGTACAGCTGGGAGTGACGTTCAGGATATAATCCCTTCACAGGTCAGACTCAAGAGTTACAGATCGATTCTTCTCTCCATTCATCTCCCAGGTGTCCCATCTCTTGCTTGGCCTAAAAGAGTGAAGGTGGTAGAGAAGCAGGAAACTATACAAATGTTTGGGGGTTTTTAAAGAAAATAAAAACCCAACCTTGAGTTCTCCCATCATGCACCAGTTTCAGCCTATGGTACTTTTGTCTCTCTATATTCACTGAAAACTGACAGCAACTACAGAAGCAAACGGCATGATCATTTCCATAGGTGCTATAGTCCTTTTTCACAGCCAGCAGAGATTATAAAAAACCCTAACACACAAAGTCCCACCAGAATTAATCCCTGCAGGAAAAAAGGGGTTTCGGAAATCTCTGTCACATCAATTTTGCACTAAGGCAAACAGAAGTAGACAAGTAAGAAATTTTCAAATAAAGTTTTATTTGTTTGACCCTGATGGAGTCAGGGTATGACACTGGGAAAGAAATGTGCCCAGACTTGCAATGTCCTATGAAGTTTAAATCAAATGGTGCTAAAATTGGGTTGCCTCTCAGGTGCCTGGCTTGTGCTGTCTAGCTTTGGCTTTGATTGTAAGCAGTATCAATCAAATTCTCTCTAAATTGACCCTGATTTTCTGTTCCACTGAATGTAAAATATACAGAAAGTCTCCTGGTAAAAGCCCTTCTCATCAGATTTCTTCCAAGGCTTTGCAGTTCTACAAGGAATGGGAAGCGTACTAGAATGAACTGTAGGGTAAGGAGAGGAGGAAAGTGAAGTGTCTGAGTTCCTGGAGTCCCAGCTGCTCCACTGGGATTCTCAGACGAGATAAGAATTTATTTCTGGTGCATGTATAACAATCTGCTGAAAACACAGGAAAAGATCATCTTCCTATATGAAGGTCTTTCTTAAACTAGCGGGTGGGAATACGAGAGCCAAGGCAAAATACTTTGGCACAGACATTACTGGCCTTATGTAGTCTCCCTCCACCAGCTGCCTGCTAACATCTCTGCCTCAGACCCACAATCTTTTTCCCGGGCACCTTCAGTTGCCACCTCTCAGACCAGCTTTAATTGTGGAGTCTCCATCCATGGAGATGCTCAAAACTCGACTGGACATGGTTCTGGGCAACCTGCTCTGGCTGCCCCTGCTTGAGCAGGGCAGTTGGACTAGATCATCTCCAGAGGTCCCTGCCAACCTCAACTGTTCTGCAATGAATCCTGCAACCACAAAGCTGATTTTCAAGCCAAAGCCAAAAAGTGAGAGACTCAGTGTTTAACTTATGGTGAAAGAGGAAATAATAAAAGCAGTTGTTTTGTTTTGAGTGTTACAAGGATATCATTTTGATATAAATGCAGAGTCCAGCATCATATTGCTGTTCTTCACAACAGCTACGTGTTCAATGCAACCATTATTTAGAACATAATCTCATTTAGTGCACACCACACCTGTGTGTTTAGCAGCCATCTGAAAAGCCTAAGTAGTGTGAGAACACTTCATTATCAAGTTAGACTTTCTGTGAAACTAGCTACATTATGGGCTGTTTAATCCTCAAATTGTTCAGCTCAAAATGTGCTTTGCAGTCATGGAAGGCTGTCTTAAATTTTAAGGATCCCTTCAGTATATCCGTTCCTGGTTTACTACGCTGCTTGGGTTTTTTTGGTTTTGTTTTGTTTTTTTTTTTCCAAAGCAAACGAAAAGTCTGTCATACTCAAGTTTAGCAAGGCTTACCTCACTGGAGACATGAAGTGGATTGAAGAAAACGAGACACACTGGCAGCATTCTCATATGCTGTAATTTAGGTATTGGCAGGAGTGAGGAACATGCTCTTCCATCACATCCAGTTGCCAATTCTGGGCCCAATTCTTGCATGTTCGCTCACAGAGAGGGCCCTTTTTGCAAATAATCCTAGATAGGATCATGCTGCATCTTGGCTTCTGTTGGCTGTCACATCTGCCTGAGGGTGAGTCTCTGACACTGCCCCAACTTCAGTTTTGCTTTTCCTTCTCAGGCTTGCTAGTATTGCATCAGTTAAACTGAGATGAATTTTGCTTTTAATAAAATTAGTTGCTATTTTTTTTATCTCTGCAAATTGGATATTCATAAACAAGTGGCAACCTAAAAAATCCAAATCTTAAAAAACCACAGCTCCGAATATTGGAAATTGGTACTGCCTATAGACTATGTTCGGATAAAAGGAACGTTGTCATCTCGTGGTTAGGGGACAACTCACGTGAGACAATCAGAACTAAGGAAGCCATTATTTTAGGTGACACTGACTAGCATATGTTGGCTCAGACCATCTGAAAAATCTGGCCCAAAATGTCAGTAAAACTGCGCAGGTTCCCAGACAATAAGGAAGGTCTGCTCACCTTTTTGTCAGAGCCCTAAACGATTCAATAGCTGCATATATTGGAGAAGATGACAACTGTTTGAAGGTGTTCCAATTACTAGGTTGTTTTTTGTTTAAATCTTTCATATTTAATTCAGTTATTAGCAGAGAGGAAGTGTGACCACTAGTCTTTATCTTCACACTTATGGAGTACTCTGGATCACAACACACCATTAATTTTAGGCAGAAGTCATGTGGGACTTGAATTCAAAGCTTAGGAGCACAACCTGGACATTTGGAATGATCTCGTGACAAGGTGGTAAATATACACTATATTATTTTTGTTACAGTACAGATAAGATGCAGGTTCTTCCTTCTCTAATACTAGAGAAACAAGGTATGGCCTCTTACTCGGATCAGTAGTTTCAAAGGATTACATGCCATTAAGTAGAAAAATCTTTTCATTATTTTGAAATGGCTGGCATTAAGTTCAAGTTACGCTGGTGTATTGCTGACCATTCAGATTAATTATAAAAATGCATGAATACTTAATTAACTACAGACAGTTCAAACCAGTATTTTTGGAAGTCACATGCCTATTAAACATAGATGCTTCCATTGTGTTTCATAGGCTTTCTCATGTTTCTGAAAGCTATTTATGTATATATTGCCTAGCCATTAATAGAACCTGAACTTCACACCTTCAAGCAGACCTGCACTCTCATGCCAGAATAGCTCTTGACTGAAGAGAAATGGCTTGAATTAGTCACACAATCAGAATTTAATGCAATAAAGCATTTGTAATAAGAAAATAAAAAAATCAGACTGGAAAAGAAATGACATCAAACACTTTGATTCATTGGTAAGGAGATAAGGTAAAATAAACATAACAAATCATAAATCACAGGGCTGTCTCTCAAGAAGATGATCAGTGTGAAGAATTATGGGAAAAAACATTCTCAGCCCGTATTGATCAACCCATATAAACACCAAGGTTCCTTTAGGATCTTTACTTTTCCCTGGCAAACCAATCTGTTTATGGTCAGGTTCGTGACATAAAAGGCCTAGCGTGCAAAGGTGAGCGTTAAGATCACCACATGCACCTCAGCAAGTGCATTTTCTGCCCCCTGCATTGCTCCTCTACAGTCAAAGAAAACTCACCCAGCTGTAGAAACAGATGGAAATGTGCACATGGACAGCGAGGACAAACTAACTGTCTCTTGCTCAAGTGATTTGGTTTCTTCTTGCAAATACAAAATGTCTGAGGAGAGATTACACTGAAATTTCTGCTTAAAACAAAATACAGAAAAGAAACAAATCCACCACTGATGATCCTTGGAACAGCTGGTGGTTTCTACCAGTTAGTCCCAAGTGGCCAGCAGTCGCAATTTGTGACTAGTCTTGTCTTCAGACATCTCAGGGCAACCAAAATGCGACAGGATGACAGATAGTCCTTTCAATAGATACTGACAAACAAATTAGTGCAAAGATGCTTTTCATAGCGTACCAGATGTGTTGAGTTCTATCATATGGAACAAGGAATGAAAAACTGTCTACATCCCATCTGTGCTTTTTCAGTAATCACTGATGCACTCGTTGTGGAGTATAAGGTACAGTAAACATTTGGACTGGGTTTTACGTGTGAAATAGATGGAAAACCCTAGGTCTTGCACTCATCATCAATGTCTAAAGCTTTTATATTAGCAAAAATATCTTAAAAGCCTGGGAGAGAGATGTTCAGGAGTTAGGGTATTGTCTTCATGCTTAACTAAAAAATTATGCAAATACCAAAAGAAAGGTTTATGCAAATCAGAATAGACTGCAAAAATGCATTTTGCTTCCGATCGCATGCAGGGCTTCCAGGCTGTCATAAAAAAGCAATAGGTTAAAGAATTGCTGTTTGGATTTACATCATTTCCTCTCTTGGGGCTTATCTGTCCTCAGACTGTTAACCCAGATTTAATTCAAAGAGGCTGCAATTGCAGCTGCAAGAACGACGTTAAAATGGAAACAATGAAAAGTGAGTGCTCTCAGAGGGTGATTGAAAGGCCCAGGGCACTGCAGCACATGCATTTCTAGCCCACTGGAAATGAAACCAGCACCTCTCAGGAAAAAGGCCCTTTGTGAGGGTTGCCCTTCCACTGAGAACAAAAAGCCGCTGGGCCAGAGCAGGAGCAGGGGAGAGGGGGAGAGGTACAATAACGTATGCCAAATATCTATAACGGGAGAGTGCAAAGGAAAGGAGCAGGAGGTCTGATCCAGACCCTCTGTGTAGGGGTGAGCTTTACTCGCTTTTAGCTGTTTTACCTTAGACCGAAATACTGTGTGTTTTCCCTATAGTTTCCTGCCAGAAAATAATTTCCTAACAATTTACAGCTAGGGGACTCCCTTTTGGCTCCCAGTGCCATCGTCCTCTGTGTCCTGATCAGCCCTGGTCCCCCCCCACATCAGCACTGGACCTCACATGGGGTTGTGAGAGGACGTAGCCGCCCCAGCCCACGTCCCATGCCAGACAGGCCTGCTGGCAGGATATCCTCCCAACACAGAGGGTTGCCTTGCAGCAACCGCTTGTCCTGCCCATGTCCAGGGCACGCCAGGAGGCAGCTGAGGAGACGTGCCACCAAGTCTTGTGGCTCATTGGCATCCTCTCTGCAGTAAGTCCAGGGCACCAGAGGACCTTTTTTCTCACTGGGTGCATTGCCTGTGGCCGCTGATACATACTCGCCCTCAGCCCTACAGCTATCGAGGCTCGGTCTCCTCCCATGAGACTCCATCTCCCTTCCTTGTCACCACCCTCTCTTCCCCCTTCTGCTCTATTGCACAAGCCCCTTATTATTGCATGAGAAATAATCTGTTTCTCTGAAAAATCCATTTTGCTTTCTCTTTCCTTTTTGGTTGGTTAGACAATTATTAATCCACCTCTTTTTCAAAAAATAGCCAGAACCATAATAATAAAGTCAAAATATGATTTCCCCATAATATAGTATAATCTCTCCCTTTTCTTTATTCCTTGCAGATGGTACACCTCTTAGCATAAGCAGCATGTTAGCGTACTGATTCCAGATGCATAAAATACGTACAAATCTTCACTTTTTTTTTTTTCTCTCTCTCTCTCCCTGAATGAGCGTGTGTATATACTTTATCTTTGCCATTTAATTTTCCAAGCTTTTCATTTTGATTTCTCTTTTAGGATGACACGGACTTGTCATAATCCATCTGGGATTTTATTCTTCATCATACAAAAATGTTGCTTGAAGGCCAGTTTTTACTTGGCATTAAGATACTGAAGATCAGCCTAAATCAGAGTTTTATAAACCTTTTATAACAAAATCCCTTCAGTTGTAAATGTGCCGTCTCAATAATTAGATAAATATACCAGACCACTTGTTACCTGCCCAGCACAGGAACTAGTTACACCATTTCCTGTGACTGCATGTGATGCGCCAATTCGCCATCAAAAATGAGGCTCCGGTATTTGCCTGTCTTCCTCTGACGTCATTGTAAATAACTCTAGTTTTGAAAAGGGATTGCAACAAAGGCTCTATTAGAAGCAAAAGGCATTTAAACAAAGAAATCTAGGAATATGCTGTGTGGACTAAAGGATAAACTGGATGTATTTTGCATTGGTAGGTGAGGGGGTTTAAAACTCTCATTTGATCATTTACAGAAAGCTTCTGACTTGATTGTGAAATGTTTTCTCTTGTGCTTAAATTTCATGCCACAGATTATTAAAAATTGACTTTGCAGTATTTATTTTACTTATCTACACCAGCCAGTCTGTGCTTAGCCATAGATTTTGTGAATTATTAACTTTTAAAAGGAATTTGTGTTGGATTTTATACTCCAGTTCTGTCTGTAGGGATGTGCACCTCCGGTCCTATCCCTGAAGCTGAAGCGCTTTGATTCATCTTTAATCTGAACAGTTTTAAAAGTGCATGTTCCAAGATGTAAGACATGATGATAGTCTCCAGTGTAATGCTTAACTAACTGCTTGTTAGTTTTAACATTTAACATGTAATGAAAAATAACTAGTTTCAATAGGTTATCTGAGCCATAACAATGCTCAACATAATTCATTCAGTCAGATAACAAGAACTATTTTCGAACATAATGAGAAGCTAATAAAGGTCACCGTGCCTACAAACACATATACATCACTATTAATTTAACAGTACCGATGTCGAACGCATGCATTTCAAGTACAAATCTCTTTAACTGAAACCGCTTGATGTTAGAAGGCGGCAAGCAAGTGAATAAATATTCAGTATTTATATTTAAACTAGGCCCAAGTAAAAAACTTAAATCTAAATCAGGAATCAGACTGGTACTAGAATCAGACTAGACTTTGACGAAGAAGCTTGAATTACCCAGGTAAACATGTAAGGGCTAAAGTTTAAAATAAGATCTGCTTTTTCTGAAAGTTTGAAGTTGAGATCCATTTTCTCTGCTGAAATCAAGGGCAAAGCTGAGGGTTTTGTGTGAAAGTTTTGGCACCTTCTTTTTGGTTTATGCAAATTGATTTCCAGAAAAATATCAACATTTTTTCAGGCTGTTCTTAGACTTCTTCTGTAAACTAAGCCCCTAAGGGAAGGTGGGAAATTCAAAATGCTAGTGGTGAAAATTGAGAACTGTTGTAAAAATTTCGTTCTGTTACTGTCTAGAGGAGAACAGCAGTACATCCCTTCAGTGCTGTTTGCATTAAATGCAAACACAGATTCGGGATTTACTTGGGTTTTACCAATATGTTGGTCTCAAGGACTTTGTGAAGAATTTTGCTGCCAAGTGAGATGCATTGTGGCATTTCCCAGGTCATACAGGTGTGCCAACAGGCAGAAGCAACAACTAATATGCAGCAAATAGATTGTGTAAAATAATTGCTAAATGGATCATAAAGACTAGAAAATACTCCATGTACAAACTTCTGGTCTAACTACATCCATAAAAACAAACTAAAATGCTAAGTCCTGGAGGTGCTCCATATTGTAATTAATGCCAGATTTCAAGGTGAAATTGTTTTAATTATACAGAGCATTGGCAAGATTAGTACACTCAGTGCTGACCTCGTTGGGTTTTGTTTGTTTGTTTTCTGGTTGATTGCAAAATTGATATAATTATTTACATGAGGACTTTTTATTTTAATGACCTTTTTGTGTGTGCCATGGAGCAAACAGTAAATCCCCATCGTCCTGCTGAGCAGCCTGTCAGAACTGGGCAGCACGTAAGAAAGAGGGAAGAACGAAAGGAAGCCTTCCCTTTTCTGGTTCTAAATTGTTTTGGGAGAAGCTATGATATTTTTTGCTTTTTCAGTAATACTTTAGAGCAGACCTTCATAAAGAAAATCATCCTTGTGAGCCAGGAAATCCTGTTCTTCTCATGGGCTTATAGGCAGTATCAGGGAGAGCTGTGCATCATAGATCAAATGGGATGTCTTTCTAAACATACATTCTCTGCTGCTCCTTATAAAGCCACCATCCATCCAGATCTACCTCTCTTCAGGGGCCCTGGTTTCTCTTCTACAAGCATACTCATAATGGCTTTAAAAACCTGTGAGTCTGCCAAGCCTTATTCTTTAAAACAAATATGAAGATTTTCTCTTGGACATGTGGAACCCTGTTTCAAACATGAGTATCTTAGATGGATGCCAGAAACTCTGAGCTGTAGGTGGCTCCTGTATGTGTTTAGATGTTTGGAAGCTACGATTTACAAACTCGGTGCCTGTGTTTGGAAAACCACAAAGGTTCCTGTAAATATATACGTGTATGCATGCAAAAGTGATGTATACATACACTCTCTCATAGACATTGTCTATAACAGAGCTCCAAGGGAGTCCACAAGAGTTGATAGTCGTTGTTGTAATGGGCTAAAATCCCTTTGGACGACCTTGGCTCTTGTTTGTAGTTGGGAGGCAGCTTATGGAAGAGATTTTCCAAACTGTAGAGGATTGCATGCGTATCCACTAAAACTGAAGATATGCAGCATGGCTTTGAAAATTTCAGAGCATCCTTTTGCCAGCTTTTTCTGAGTCATACCTTGAAACCAGCTTACAGTATCTTTTCATTGACAGCAGTGCACATTGAAAGGACAAATCTACACAAAGGGCTATAGATAGTAGCATTGAAATTAGAATGTTACAGAAAAGCCTCTGTCAGCAGAGTCCTCAAAATAACAGTGCCGAATGACCTTCTACTACGTTTAAAAATACATGCTGCCTATTTTAGGTCAGATATCTTTATTTCCTTTTAATTATGCCGCATGTAATGATGTTACCACAAGGAGTCGTAACAAGGTGTTTTGGGTTATGTGCACTCTGAGTCAGAGGTTGTCACTTATGAGAGGCTGGAAGCCTCTGGGTGTGACCCCGCTCTGGACATTAAAAAATGCAAAATATTCTGATGGGTAACATATGTTTCTAACAAGGTTGTCAGAAAAAAACATGGCCCTAAGAGGTGCCTGAGACTTTGCTGATGGAGCTATGGTGAATGACACACTTTCGGGCACCCAGTTCTGTTGCACTCTGAACGCTCTTGCACCTCTGCCTGTAGACGTGTCATTAGCAGTCAGATTTCTTCTGCAGCTCATTCCTAAATGCCATGCTAAATAACCATAAACACAACATCTTTGTTCCACAGGGGACTCTGCAGATGAAGGCAGTGTTACTTCTGCCTTAATCCACCAGTCTTCGTTTAATAACCTGGCTCTGGCAGTCAGAGTGGGGTTCGTCTCACCTAACCGTAGCCATCACTGTGCTAAGCATCAAGCTGACCAGACAAAAGACTCTGGGGCAGTCAAGGGATTTGTTATAGTTTAGTCTTGAGAGGGTCCCTGTTTTTATTCACTAGGAAAGGAAGCCCACTGCCATTCATTAGGAACAAAAGTAGCATCTCTTTTTACGTGGTAAAAACCAGAGAGTATTGCCATACCTTACCCAGTGGACTCAAACCAGGGATGTAGTCATGCAGTCCAGACCTCCAGATCTCTTCATCAGCAGCCTAATTAGAGATTTGTCAACTGAAGACCTAATATGCATCAATATTAGAATAGACACTTTATTGTATTTATTTTACTATGAAGAATTCTGCAAGCTAGCATTTGTATTTATTATTAGCTTATAAAGAGATTTTTGAAGTGAGTTTTACATTTTAAGTATGTCTGGGTTAAAAAGAATCATGAGAATGTTCCTTTTCCAACTTATTTTATGTGTATGCAAATCACTCCGTCATTGTTTTCATTTCTGTCAGGACACTAAGCATATCTGTTAAGAGTCAACAGATAGTGACCCTTGCTGTGTGACTGAGAAATAGCTTTTGGTAACCTTATTGGGTGACTGGAGACAGATTACAGTAGAGATTTGCAAATCAGTTCAGGGGACTTCAGGGATCAGTCATCTGCAAAAGCACTGGAAAACCGCAGTTTGCCTTAGGTGGCTGGTTACACAGCGTGAGTAGTGAACAGTCAAAACAAATAGTTTGCATAGGCTGAAATATGTTTACAAAGTGCATTTGAGCAAATTCTACTGACAAGTATATCTGGAAAAATCTAAGTCTGATACAAACAGAAAAAAAATCTTAAAACCACTGAGCAAATGAGATACAAATCACTCTCTCACCAGCAGACACGTGCTAGACAAATCCCGAGCTCTACACGTATCAATGACACAGACCTCAATCTACAGCCTGAACCACCTTACAGTATCAGGGCCATATGGAGCATGACTTTATGTTCTTCCTGTCACTTTGGGGGGAAGATATGGCGCTTTTTTTCTCCATTGGTTTTTGAATTGAACAAGTTCATTTTTTTGCTAGGAAGTCATTTGTTGAAGTGGCAGAGGTCACATTACAACTCTGTTTTGTCACTCAGGGACGAGGAAATGAATGATGGAATTGTTTGCATTTAAATCATCAGCATTAGAAAATTGCATTTATCTGATAACCTGATAGGAAGTCTGGAAGCAGAATAGTGGAAACAGACTTTTTCCCATAAAACTCTGTTCACTGGAGATTTACTGTGTGGCTACTTCTGGAGACAAATTGCCACCTTTTCTTTCTCCCTCTTTCTCTCTTGCTCTCTTTTGTTAACAAATATGAAGCAAATCCATCCAGTGAAGCTCAGCCAAGGCCAAAGCATTTCAATTTTCTTAGCACGAGTGCTCCTGGACACCCTGAATGGTCCTGGACAATCAAATGCCTTGGAAAAGTTAATAAATATGGTTGCGATGTCTTGGTCTTTAGCCATGGCACTACGGATGTGACCCCCATAACTCCAAATACATTGCATGTCCTGGATTCAGAATTTGAACAAGAATACTACAAAACTGAACAAATCAGTGCACAGACTATTTCTTGTACTGAAGAACTGAGCGTATATGTATTTTTTTGCTCTACTGACCTAACATTTACATACGGTAGTGTAACAAAGAAGCCATCCACCCCGCAGGACGTGGGGCTGCAGGCTGGACCCATCGGGGCGTTGCTCAGACGAGCCCCGTGGCACCGCCAGCTCTTCCCTGTCCCGGCACTTGCTGCCCACAGACACGCGCCGGCTCCTTCAGTGCCCGCTCGCTGTCACCCATCGGCAAAGGGGCTGTGCTCGGGGTAGTGACCCGGCACTGATCGGGGGGTAGGCATGTTCCTCTGCTGCGGGGTCTGCTGCAAGGTGGTCAGCGGAGAAGTCACGCGGTGGCAGTTCACAGTGTCTTTGCTTCATATCAGAACCCAGTATATTTTAATCGATAGGCTTGGAAGTTAAGCGAGGCCTTGGCGAGCACAGCCATGAAGTGTGTGGTTACTGCAAGGACTGGTATTTTGGGTGGATTAGTGCCTGTCGTAATTGCCAGTGGGGAAGAGCAGGATTACTGTTAAATGTTCGTTATTATTTTTCCTACATTGAAAACTCACTGGTCTAATATAAAGGTTAAAATATATGTTGAAGAGCATTAAAATATACATAAAAATGGAACTGTATGTGCAGGTAGCCAGACTGTATTAAAAGTCTGCTGATGGCCAGGTCCCTGAGGGCATGACGGGCTGCCCCCACCCTGCCCACAGCCCAGGACCGCGTTTCAGCCTCCCGCGGGGCCATCGGCCCCAGCCCCAGGAGTGCCAGCCTCCAGCCCCCCAACAGCCATGCAGGAGTTTAAGTCCTGTAAAGAGGTAACTTTTATTTTCTGGTGGTTTAGGAGAGGACTGCAGCCACGTTGCCCTACCAACACATCCCTAGTTTGTTAGGAGCTCATTAGCTATGGCAGATACTATGGCCTTTTGAATCAGTGCAGTTCAAATAACTCCTGCTTTACCAGAAAAGAGGATTTTCTTTGTTGTCGTGGAAAGAGGGAATAGGGCTCGTAAGAGGGAATAAAAGATACCAAATTCACATGACTAATGGAGTTAGATACATTTGAAGAGTGTGAGCTATACATTTTTTAGTAAAGGGGCCCTCTCCTCACCAGGATTTCCTGTGCCAGAGGGAAGAAAGTTTCAGATTGCTTTTGCATTTTAAAATGAAAGAACAGAGCATGGGAGATGTCTTATAATCTCTTGCTGAGATCAAAGGAGAAGGAGGTAAATGCATATGTACTTCTTTCTCTGGTGCTGCACCAGCTATTTAGTAGAGCTAATGGAGCCTCCAGTGTAGAAGAGGCAGAGATTAGCCTCTTCATCTCTGCTAACCGTAAAGAGTCCAAAAGGATTAATATTATTAAGAGTGAATTTCAGAAAAAAAGTGAGAAGGAAATTCTCTCTCCCCTCTTTATCTTTTCATCTTTGTTTCCAGAAATAACCCTGAACCATGGTTTCCAGCATCCCACCCATTCCTATTTTTTTCATCTTATTTCTCCGTAAAAACAGACTAGGAAATATCTAACACCCCTGAGAAGCTTTGACTTTGTGGAATTTTTTACCGGTTTGCACGAGAACCATGAAGGACTGACAAGACTGAATAGTCATGATAAGTTTATGGGATCAGATCCTTAACTGGTTTGAAACAGTGTTATTCCACTGACCTCAGCTGGTATGACTCCGTGTATGTTTGCGGACTTCAATAAAGCCACACAGACTCACTCCAGCTGAGGATCTGACCCGTGAAATTATGGAGTCTTATCCATAGCAAACTGAAATTCTGTCATGAATTGGTCTTCAAGGGAAAATAATTGCTAATTCAATGACTCCCACTGTTTTTACTGCAGCTGCTAGTCATTCTGTGCTGCAGAAAATCCTCACTTTTAACTGGTGAATCAAGAGTTTTCCCAGCAGCTTCAATGCACAGAAGATCAGAGGTGCAGAAGTGTATACACAGCCATCCAAATGTTATGTATTAGAAGGCAAGCCCTAGGGTCAGTCTATGAAGCAAAAGTGACATACTCAGGAGAAATCTTCCCAGCTAGACATTATGCCTTAGTGTCCTATTAGATTTTCTGGTAAATGGTGGGAAAAAAAAAACCCTAAAATTCTGGTTTAGATGAGACTTGGGTTGTCTTGTCAGGGTTAATTTTGTGCAGAAACTTCCTGAAAGAGCTTACTGGGACCTGTTTTCAGCGTACCAAAGCAGTAATCCTGGCATGTGTATTGATGCTGCAGCACCATCCAGACAAATTAGTCCTCAGAATTGCAGAATTTGGAGCTGAAGAAAGTAAGCAACCTGCTCAGGAGGTTACAGTTCTGCTGTTCCTCTTGGCAGCCACCAAAGGGAGATGAGCAGAAAAGAAACGCGATAAAAAGTAAATGGCACTTTCCTGCTAAGCTAATCAGTTCTGTTTGAGAACGGAGGGCCATGCCAACTGCAAATCAATGCACTAAATCACTTTCGTTCTTGTGCAAGTCCTGCCACCATGGCAGCTGCTAACAAGGGAATAAAGAAAACTGTTATTGGATATTTAGTAGACTTTTTAAGTGCTTGTGTAAAATAACATATTTAATTTAATGCAAAGTTATAAATGTAATTGGAGTTTATGGACATTATAGCAGGGAAGAGAAGAATAAGATTCCTCTTCGTTCTGCACAAAGAGCTGTTTTGTGTTCCCAGACCATCCTTATCAAACTCTATCTGTGGTGTTAAAGAGCAGTTTTCCTATCAGATTTTACCACTTCACCAGTTTATTAAGGGGTAGACACTGAGATAATAATATGTCTGATTTTTCACATAGCTGTTAACAAGTTCAGGTCACAGAACAGGACTAGTACATACCTTCTTTAGGATGAAATTAATGTACTCTAATGCCACAGGCTATGTTGACTAAGGCTTCACTGACAGTGAAGCCGACAGTGACTGCTCCAGATGTGAATATGTACAAAAGCATGTGTAGATTTAATCAGATTATCCCACTTAAGACAACAACTGCACCCAATGGATTTATTCAATGATGTGATTTTTTTTTCAATGATGTGATACTTTTTTTTTTTTCCTATTCCTTTCCAAATAATTCCCAAATAATAATCTTTCTTGTCCCTAGCTGTGACTGGGACTACTTCCTTTCTGTGACAAGTCTCTGGGAGTTTGCAGTAATGTTATTAAATTGCTCATGAGAAGGTTGTAGTTTTCCTAGAAAGCTCAGTTTCTGCAGCATTCTCAGAACTCTCTTAGTCTAAAATGCAGGATTCACATCCCTGAACTCCTGGTTCGAATCACTGTTGCACATACAGAGCAGCCCAACTTTGTCATCATTTAAATCATCAATCGTAGCTGTGCAGTGAAATGCTTGATATAAAATCCCCACGGGCAAGCAGTAGACTGCCTTCTCTTTAATTACATCAACCCTCAATCACCCCAAAGCAATGCCATCCTTGGAAGTACTAACTCTGACAGGTAGTACTTCTGGGAATGCCATAAAAATGCCAGCAAAGCAGCAATGGCAGAGAAAATAAGCTGCCTCATCTTTGGAGAATTATTGGACTGTACTAACATCCAAGGGTACAATGTCAGCACAATGCAGAAAGAGTTAGATGCATAGCCCCCATTATTATTGTTGATGGGAGTCAGGTGTCAAGTTTCCTTTGCATCACTCTGAAAACTTAGCCTTCTTTCTAAAGCTTTAGCCAACTTTTCCTCTGTCACCACTCTTAATTGAGGGATAGATTCAAAGCCATTTGTGCTGTGATTGAATAAAGACTGAAAAGGTGAAAAGAAAGTACTAACAAAGTAGCAATGATGAACCTGAGGCTTTCAGACTCTGTGCAAGCTGTGATGGAAAGCTTAATAAATATTAAAGGATCATTCCTTAACAGGTGAAATTGGAGCAGTTGCTTTGTAGTAAATGGCACTGTAATACCAGCAACACCTGGGACAGCCCCAGGGCAGCCCCAACCTCCTTTTAGCTGTTTCAGCTCCCACAGGGTCAAATGGGAATTTAAGTGCCTAAATACTTAAATAACTGGCTCAATTAACAGACCTGACTTCTGTCAGTAGCATCTTGTCTGAGAAAGCCCTGTAAATCTCAGCCCTTTTATATCACTTGGAGTTAATTGTTTGCTCTCAATAAGCATACCGTTCTCAGTAAAAGCATTCCTAAATTATAACGGTAGTGCCTTTAACTTTCTGCCCACAGACAAATTGGTTAACACACGACTGCCTTGTGTTATAAAGGATAAATCAGGGCAGGATTCAGGTTAAATATGCATTATTATGGAAGTACAAGAGAGAGAGAGGTCATAACTTGGCTGGCTTACAGTAGATGAACAGAGAGCAGATTAAACAAAGCCTTTCACCACTAATTGCTGACTGGACCTTACTGATGCAGGCCATTCATTTCCTAATGTGTAAGCAGGTATTCAGTTTGGGAAGGAGAGGAGTGCTGACAGGCTCACTGGCAGTGTCTGCCCTTGGCTGGGACCATTTCACGTTGGTCCCTTCATCAGTTGTGGAGGCGAGATGAACAGCTATATCTGTTTGTGTGTTGTAGGCATTACTGCAGGCTGGAGAATGACATCTTAGAACTAAAAGAGCAGTTTGTGTTCAGGTGAAGCATATTATTATGCCCATGTTAGGTCATCCACACATTATATAGTGAAACTATCATCTTGTAAAATGTAAAAGAAATACTTAGCTGTTCATCTACGCTGCACCTATACAAACATCTTCTTATAGTTTCTCCATGTAATGGGACAGGCAGTGCTAACACCCACCAGAACACAGGTCAAGACTTCCCGGCAAGGTAGGGTAGAAAACATGTCTCCTAACTTTGGACATTTACAAGTTAGTCTTCTAGTCCAAATCAATAGTCCAGGCCCCAAATAAAATCAATAGGCACCTTCTGAGAGGGATTTATTGTATTTATCACAGCAGGCATTTATCTGTACACGTCCATACCAATGCCTCCTCTCAGAAGATAAAGTGAGATCGGTTCTTCCTAGGGTTGTTAAGCCCCTCTTACAGCAGATGGTGGCTAAACTTGGAGGCTTAAAGTTTGAGGAACTGAAACTTGGTTTTAACAGCTCAGCCCCACCTCAGACTTTATGTACCTGAGTGGGCTGCTGGTTTCAGAAGGTGGCAAAACCTTTCAAAATCAGGTAGTGCAGCACAGAGCTTTGCATGCTCCGTGTCATCCTGCATGCATGGTCCTGTGATGCAGTCTGTGGTACTGCCTGCATAGGCAGCTCCTTTGCTTCCCCAGAGCTCAGTTCCACTGGCTCCAGGCATCCTTTTAAATACCTTTGCTAACTTCGGTACTCTTACTTTGGCATAGACCACTCATGTTTCACATAGTCATAATTTATTTAACAGGTTTAAATTAGTGATGGGCAAACCTCTCTTAAGCCAAATTGAACGTTTTCATATAGTTTTCTGTCCCAATTTAGCTAAGGCTCCTTAAGTAGTGCAGCCTTGTATGTAGGCACAGCCTAATGAGAAATTAGCCTATTCACCTTATACCGGCCAGACTAGTTTCCCACGTGATGAAGAAGCCCTTCAGGTTGCCTTAAATGTGTAGGCAGATGTTCTTTGATAATACTGTTTGATAAGCAGCTGGCATACAATCAAATACTCACAGGTAGTGTTAATCACACAGATTTATTATATGCTTAATAAATCCACTGGCCATTTTTATGGTCTCCATCGCAAGACTTCAGCACGCAGAGCTGAGCACCGGTGGGTTTTATGCAATTATTCTCTCTGGTGCTTCTCTTGTTTTCTGGAGTGATGACATCCCAAAAAAGGGAGGGAAAAAAGAGGGGAAAAAAGCCTGTCACAGTTTATAGAATGCAAAATGAAAATATTTCCAAAATGAATGTTCCAACAGCATAAGAAGCTTACGAAGACGTGATATTTAAACTGCCATCTCCAAGCCACAGCCAGATCACTTAGAAAATACTTAATATAGTACACTCCACAAGCAGATGGGGATGCACATAAACTGATAATAACTCAAGAGTTTTTATCTCTATGTGTCCTCAAGCAAGGCATCAGGAGAGAAAAACACTCTTGCAACAAAATTAAATAGTTTTAGATCTAATTTTACTAGGCTGAACTAGATTTCAGATTGATTTCTGTGGAATCTAATAGAGAACAACACACATACACATTGCCTTTCTTATAAAAAATCCATCAACCACCTTGTGTTTTTACTTACTTTGCTCTTTACGAGAAGTAATAAGAAACTAATATTTCACAACACAACATGTTTCATTCTGTAAATGGCCTTTCATGGTAAAGGAGCTTGGAATGGGCTGTTACGGAGCGCTGAAGTACAGCCCCTGAAATTTGTCTACTCAAACACCGATTTACATTCATACAGTGAAACTGCAGCTAAAATTCACTATCTCCATTGTGAAAAAGGAGGAGAAGAGAGCTGCAGGACATGCCACTGTGGAAAGAAATAATGTTGCAGATGCTGCATACATTGGCTAAGGCCCATGAAGTGATCAGTTAAACATATCCCAGAGGATACGTCCTGTATCTCAAATCATATTGGATGGATCCATATATATCACATGCATGGCTTTATTGCTGGCCCTTTCTGCTTCCCAGGTAATAAACTAGAAGTTACTGTGGCCTCAGACTAAATGAGCACGGCCGTGTGCGGAGGCCCTGGTGGGATGCAGGGCTGCAGAGCAGGCAGAGCGCAGGGCATGAACCTGCCGCTGCATGTTAGGGGTTGGGTCATCTCTGGCAAAACATTTCACAGAGCTTCCCCAAAGGCTTTCCAAGAGTGCCAGTTCTGGGTCAGCAAACAGCCAGAATGGGGGTAAAAGGATTAGTCCAGTTGCCAGCTCCCTGAGCTAACTGATTCACGTTCAATATTCGCTGCGGTATCATAATACCCTAAACTGTTATTGCTATTTAATATAATGGCATTTCAGAGCTCTCCTCTTGGACAAGGATCCCATTTTGCTAAGCGCTGAGCAACAATAGAGCAGAAAGATATTCTCTGCCCCAAGAACTAGATAAATAAATGATAAAGGCAACAAGTAAATCTATTTACAGCAGACCTCTGGACTTGGCAGGCCACGATCGACTCCCAGGCGAGGCACGGGGCAGGTGCTTTTGTGCGTGGGCGCTGCATCACGCTGAGCAGCTTGTTTCCCTGTTTCAGAGGAAGAGTTCATGGCTCTGGGTTCGCACCTCTGACTTCTAACTCAAAGCACAACCTACCTGGTGCAGCTGAAAGCCTTTGCCTGACACACAGACTATCCAAATGTTCCCTGGTTTTGTCTTCCCTTTGGTTATCAGACAAGAAAAAATGTATTCTGATATTTTACATGTCATTTCATGTCCCTGCCGAAGCAGAGAACAAAAAAAGTAATGCTGAATACATTTTTTTTCTTTTAAAATCCTAAATTCTGTAATCTGAATATTCCCTTATCTCCCTGCTTTTGAGAAAAATGTTCCATGCAAAATCTTATTCAACCAGACGGGTTTTTTTCTCCGCATATTCCTCTGCTACCTCCAGGAAAAGCTCTCCTTACTGTTCCCATGTGGGCCAGGGTGGGATATCACCACGAATGCCTTGGACTGAAAACCAATTATAAAAAGCATATCTTTAGTAACTGTGCACCTCAGAGGCCACACTCCCAGGGATGCCAAGCAGCATGCAGACAGACAGAAACCATCCCACATATTTTAACCCTTTCACATCCCCCGGTACACAGGCTTTTCTTCCCCCCTTGGACTGCTCAGTTAGATGTGCTGCTCCGATTGCACCGACCGATGGCTCTCAAGGGTTCCTGATGCCAGCAAAGCTTCACCTTCAGATCTGATCTCTTAGTGTAAGGGCGAGAGAACAAAACACAAACCAAGGAGGAACAGTCGTGTGTTAATAGCCCCTTGCAAACGTAGGCAGGCTTGAATTTATCCTGTGCGATGCAAGGCATCAAACTAGGATAAGGAACTCCTGGAGCAGGCACACAGCTGTGCCAACGCTGCTGCTGTGCCCGTACAGAAACAGGAGCCATCTGAAGGAGTTCAGGGCAGCCACGCTTCTGACTTAAACACAGCAAGAGGAGATGGACAAAAATGGTCCTCCCAGCCACGCTGGTACCGTGGTGGTCATTCACAGGCACCCCAGCAGAGCTTTGTCAGAGGAGGTATAAAAGAACATCGCACAGAGCCTTCCCACTCGTCTGCGAAGCCAAAAGCACTTGGGCAATGCCGCTGCAGCTCTGCATACTTGGTAACTCATGACTCAATGGCTGGTTCTCAAATTCAGCTGTAAAGGCCGATTCTGACACCCAGCGAGTCATTCCTATCTGGAAACTGGTTGCTTAAACTAAATGATGCAGCATGGGGGCTGTACCAGGGCTGTGAGCCCTGCTCAGTAAGCGCTGCTGTTTAAAGACATTGCTATTTTCCCGACAAATTTGCCATATTTTTCTTTTGTGTAAAGAATCGCCTCATCCTGTCAATCACTGTCAGCCCAAGTCTGAACTGACTAAGATATGAGAAGGAAGATAGAGAATCATCTCCTGATGTGCAGACTCTCTTCCCTCCCTGTGTCCCCTTTCAAAATAAATCAAGGCTAACAGAACTGTAAAAATGTAGCTATTTGAATAGCTGCAAATACTGCTTTAAAGAAATAAAAATCAGTTTTTTTCAAGAGGTTTAGCAGCTGAGTTTACATTACTGCATCCGAATTGACCCTTCCTGAGTAATTTCATACTGCATGCAAACCAAATGAATTATTTAGGACTGGTTTATAATGTCCGCATTGAGTTTTTAAAAGAATACTATTTAAGAAACCTCTGACAAGTAAAGTAGCTTACGGTAATCAATTAGAATATGAGAATGAAACTAATTCAGTAAAACTGCTAACACTGATCTGGCAAACCACTGGTAGCCATCTGTCTAATCCTTCTTGTGTTCATAAGTTGCACTTTAAAAAACAATTATTAATAGTGCTCATTAGCTGCCAAGCAAAAGAGCATGCCACAAGCTTCTGCTCAGAGATTAGCTAGTATAACAAATACTACTCACTTTTTCAAGTTTGAGCTGGAACCTGAGCATGATCTCATGGTCAGGACAAGTTTTTCTATTGGGGTCCCCAGGGATAGGGGAGACTATAAGGGATGGGCCCAAGGACAGGTGCAACACCCTGCAGATGCCAACCGTCCTCCTACAGCCCTTCAGCACCGACGGCTCCTCAACCTCCCCACTAGACCATCTATTCCAGCACTGCCCTATCCTTACTGTTAGGAAGGTTTTTTAATGTCTGAAGTGAATTTTCCTTGGTGCAATTTAAGTCCATTACTTCTAGTTGTGTTAATGCACATGGAATACAGTTTGCTCCTTTCTTCTATGCAGCAGCTTTTCATGTATTTGAAGACTGTTGTTACGACCCCACTCAGTCTGCTCTTCTTAACGCTAAACAATTTGTCCAACATGTATAAGGCCTGATTTTTAAAAGTGTTGAGATCCTGCTGTTCCCATTGCTTTTATTCAGGTGATTGAGAGTGAAAGAACTTCAGTATGTCTGATGATCAAGCCGTATTGTCTGATGCCCTTTAAATACTCATAGGTATGAAGGCCACGAACACTGTTTATAGCTGTATACGTGTATTCTTGTCTTCACAATAAAAGCGTATTTACAGGACCTGTGACCAGTCTTCTGACTGCATCCACAGGGCAAGAGCAACTTCACAAAAAGAACAGATTTTAGTGGAAACTTCACTGCCTTATATGCCAAGCTTTGCTAAATCATTTGGACTAAAACATTTTCTGGTTTTCATGAAAAACATATCTTGGCGAATGTTTTTTTCATTTGTTTAAATGATTTATATGGCTACTGTCAAAACAATGTTCATGATTATTTTTTAACTATTTGCTGTTGTTGGAAAATATATACTTAAGAAGCATGAATTCAAATCCTTTTCCATCCCAAAATAGAGGACAGTGAGGTTTCTTCCTATAATGGGCTTCTCATCAGGAGAAATGGTGATTTTTGTGCTTAGGGTACTGGAGCAGAGTTCCACTTGGCGTCACTTGGAAGGATGTTTTTATAGTGAATACGCTACAAAATATGATGCTATTGTCTTGCGGTAGTGTTCCAGGGTGGCTAGAAATAAATCCCACTGTACCTGCTCTTTGTCTCTCAATTTCCATTGTAAATACAGCTTCCTTTGTGTCCGTGTAGGCCCTCATGAAATCACTCCTTCAAGTCATCAGAGGCTTGTGGTACAATTGTAATTCAAGCAATAATAGCTCCTTGCATTGGTTCTCATAAATGTAGGGTTATGTATTCTGCCTTTCTGGAGAAAAGAGGTTTTGAAATGTCTTGTTTTCTCCTCTTAGACACTGTCTCATAGCCTTGAAAAATAATGTCCTCAGACAAATACAGGGAACATTTATGATTATAAAGTAAAAATAGCCACTCTAATTTTGGGCTACCTGCCATTGCTTCTTTTTGAGAGAAAAAAAAAATCATAGAAGGAGAAGAGAGGGAGAGAAAAAAGGAAACTTTAAAGGCATTTCTCTGAGAAACTATGGCCTTTTCGTATCCAGCCATGTCCTTTATTCTTATTCATAAGATTTCATCAAACTGCTGGAAAGAAGACTAATTGTGATGGACATTAAAATATACGGGGACCATAAAGTGTGAATACACAACTCTCCTAATATTTTTCTGAAATGGCAAAGAAAAATAACAGTGAATTTCGCCATTGACAATAAAGCTGAAGTGGTGTCCTATGGTACATATGTGGTAGTAGGCCATAACATGCAAAAGATGGAAATGCACAATCATATCAGTAGTTTTATACCTAGCCAGATTACTTCTCTGTAAACACCTACATTTAATTATCCTGTCATCTATATTCCCCTCCTCCATAGGCTCGATAATTCATCTGAGCTACATGCGTACTACAGCTCTTTTCTTACATCACTCACTCAAAACCCTGCCTCCTCCTCCTCCTTCCAGACACACACTAAATCATCCATTGCTCAACCAATGGATTGAAATATTAAGTTATAATCTTTATTGTCTGTATTGATTGAAGGATATCCAGTTATTAGGGCCTGCCTGAGTTTGGTTGACATGAGCCCATCCATTGCTGCTCTAAGAGTGCAGTAAATTTTACAGGCCATCCCATCTCTCCGCCACACAAAGCAAATGCACCAACAAGGTCTTTGGGGACAGTTGGGAAACTGTGACAACAAAAGCTTAAGGTGGCTAAATGGTCCCTTAAGGCAAAAGGGAAAATAATTTGATAAATTTAAAATCCACATTGTAAATCTGGTCTATTGCATGCACCAAATGGTTTGGCATGAAAGATCGGTCATAGAATATTCCTTTACCTAATAATAGTATAGTATAAAGCTACATGGGTTTGCTTTTTGATTGGTGGCAAGAGTCTACATAAGCAACCTCAGCAAGAAAGCACATGTCTTCATTGCTTGGTTAATGGATTAACTCTCTATGAGAAGTGAAAATATTTTCTTAGTGAAGAAGCTTGAAGTTTGGGTACGATATCCGGTGTCTTGAGGGTTAGTTCTGAAGGTCTGACAGCCGACAGCAGTCAGGCACAGACGGAGCACATTTCAGCTCACCGCATCTCAGTACCCAGACACAACAGTCATTGCTGATGCTGAAGCCAAGGGCTACCCTGATCCTACGTCTACCATCTGAAGCGTTCCCTTTACCAAATGTAGCCTTTGGATTCAGTCCCAAACGCCTACGCTTTTTTCACTTTAATCAAAGAAACTGGTTGAGAAAGTCGGGAGTGAATAACAGCCTTTATCCTGATCGCAACCCAACAGTCTCACACGCACTGAGATAGTGTCGTACAGAGATACCACATTTCTCGGTGAGCAACGCCTTAGCAAAAAGTGTCAAAGTATTCACTTAGGAAAATCTTTCGGCTAAAGCGTTCATAAATAGCTTAATTCTTTTGGTTTGTGACATCACTACAATCCCTTAATGAAACTGCAATTCAAGGAGGCTAATTTGTACTCTAATTACATATTAGTCTGGGCTGAAAGGTTTCTGGACGGAAAAAGGTTTTCTTCAGGCAATCTTTTAGTCTGCTTATTGTATTTACTTAACAAAGAGCAGTCAGCTTTTACTGTGATTTCTCATAACAAGAGTTGAGCTGTAGTGTCACCTAGCTAAGGGCAAGCATCTGCAGTCATTTTTGATGGCCTCTGATAACGGTCTTTAACAAGAACAAGGATTATTCACAAATATAGGAAGAATCAGGCCGAAAAAGCTCTTTAGTTGGAATGTTTTCCAGGCCAGTGGTGGATTAGTAGCCAGGTAGTTTAAGGGAATTCAGAAAAATACTTTCTCACCAATAAAGAAAGTCCGCATGGAAATAATTTTTCCTGTGTCACTTGAAAGATGACATTCTTGGTTTGGTTGTGATGCTTCTGCCACAGGGTGAAAGCCCAGCATTGTTCACAATGTGCAGGATTCTGAGTATTTCCATCTAACTAAGGCATCTAAGCAGAGAAATACTTTAGGAAAGCAACTAAGTCCTTCAAAGCTATGAATCACCTTTGTAAGATTTATTTCTGTTTCTTCTGCTACCTTAAGTAGATACTCTGTTAATGTCAGTCCCCAGCAAAGTACCCATAGTTTGTCAGGAGTAATTCAGCCTAAACAAACTAAACGACAAACTAAATAAACTAGTTAACAAACTAGATAAAGCAATATATCGCTGTTTCCAGTGTTTGTGTTAACAGCAACTTTTCCCTATAGATAAATCCTGAGCCAAATTTTGAGCTGGTATAAGCAGTACTAGTTCTCATTTTGCTGAATCTGTCCTGGGATCAAATGCAGAGGC